>NW_028245123.1:0-591054 GCF_964263255.1 Lissotriton vulgaris
CCCTGTCATTGCAAACGATTCAAAAAAAGGGGGTGGTGATGAACAGAGTGTCTGAAGTAAGCAGACCACTCTTACCCAGTCCAAAGATCAGGGCTTGATCCATCACCGTTATTTATCTCACTGCCCCATCCCAGCTCAGAACCTGGCTATATGCAAATCAGTCTGTCCCTGGCCCAGTGCATCATGGGAACAGGGCAGACTAAACTACCAAGCCAATTCTTCACCAGAAAGGAGACAAGCTACCAGGGACCGGTTTCTGGCATTTCAGCCGTCTTCGGCCCGGCTTGCTTGAATCCTGATGGAGCAGTGAGAAAGGGACTCATGTCTGAGTATACCCTGCCACACCTATAGTGGCCAAAAACTATTCAAAAAAGGGGGTGGTGATGAACAGAGTGTCTGAAGTAAGCAGACCACTCTTACCCAGTCCAAAGATCAGGGCTTGATCCATCACCGTTATTTATCTCACTGCCCCATCCCAGCTCAGAACCTGGCTATATGCAAATCATTCTGTCCCTGGCCCAGTGCATCATGGGAACAGGGCAGACTAAACTACCAAGCCAATTCTTCACCAGAAAGGAGACAAGCTACCGGGGACCGGTTTCTGGCATTTCAGCCGTCTTCGGCCCGGCTTGCTTGAATCCTGATGGAGCAGTGAGAAAGGGACTCATGTCTGAGTATACCCTGCCACACCTATAGTGGCCAAAAACGATTCAAAAAAGGGGGTGGTGATGAACAGAGTGTCTGAAGTAAGCAGACCACTCTTACCCAGTCCAAAGATCAGGGCTTGATCCATCACCGTTATTTATCTCACTGCCCCATCCCAGCTCAGAACCTGGCTATATGCAAATCAGTCTGTCCCTGGCCCAGTGCATCATGGGAACAGGGCAGACTAAACTACCAAGCCAATTCTTCACCAGAAAGGAGACAAGCTACCGGGGACCGGTTTCTGGCATTTCAGCCGTCTTCGGCCCGGCTTGCTTGAATCCTGATGGAGCAGTGAGAAAGGGACTCATGTCTGAGTATACCCTTCCACACCTATAGTGGCCAAAAACGATTCAAAAAAGGGGGTGGTGATGAACAGAGTGTCTGAAGTAAGCAGACCACTCTTACCCAGTCCAAAGATCAGGGCTTGATCCATCACCGTTATTTATCTCACTGCCCCATCCCAGCTCAGAACCTGGCTATATGCAAATCAGTCTGTCCCTGGCCCAGTGCATCATGGGAACAGGGCAGACTAAACTACCAAGCCAATTCTTCACCAGAAAGGAGACAAGCTACCGGGGACCGGTTTCTGGCATTTCAGCCGTCTTCGGCCCGGCTTGCTTGAATCCTGATGGAGCAGTGAGAAAGGGACTCATGTCTGAGTATACCCTGCCACACCTATAGTGGCCAAAAACGATTCAAAAAAGGGGGTGGTGATGAACAGAGTGTCTGAAGTAAGCAGACCACTCTTACCCAGTCCAAAGATCAGGGCTTGATCCATCACAGTTATTTATCTCACTGCCCCATCCCAGCTCAGAACCTGGCTATATGCAAATCAGTCTGTCCCTGGCCCAGTGCATCATGGGAACAGGGTAGACTAAACTACCAAGCCAATTCTTCACCAGAAAGGAGACAAGCTACCGGGGACCGGTTTCTGGCATTTCAGCCGTCTTCGGTCCGGCTTGCTTGAATCTTGATGGAGCATTAAGAAAGGGACTCATGTCTGAGTATACCCTGCCACACCTATAGTGGCCAAAAACGATTCAAAAAAGGGGGTGGTGATGAACAGAGTGTCTGAAGTAAGCAGACCACTCTTACCCAGTCCAAAGATCAGGGCTTGATCCATCACCGTTATTTATCTCACTGCCCCATCCCAGCTCAGAACCTGGCTATATGCAAATCAGTCTGTCCCTGGCCCAGTGCATCATGGGAACAGGGCAGACTAAACTACCAAGTCAATTCTTCACCAGAAAGGAGACAAGCTACCGGGGACCGGTTTCTGGCATTTCAGCCGTCTTCGGCCCGGCTTGCTTGAATCCTGATGGAGCAGTGAGAAAGGGACTCATGTCTGAGTATACCCTGCCACACCTATAGTGGCCAAAAACGATTCAAAAAAGGGGGTGGTGATGAACGGAGTGTCTGAAGTAAGCAGACCACTCTTACCCAGTCCAAAGATCAGGGCTTGATCCATCACCGTTATTTATCTCACTGCCCCATCCCAGCTCAGAACCTGGCTATATGCAAATCAGTCTGTCCCTGGCCCAGTGCATCATGGGAACAGGGCAGACTAAACTACCAAGCCAATTCTTCACCAGAAAGGAGACAAGCTACCGGGGACCGGTTTCTGGCATTTCAGCCGTCTTCGGCCCGGCTTGCTTGAATCCTGATGGAGCAGTGAGAAAGGGACTCATGTCTGAGTATACCCTGCCACACCTATAGTGGCCAAAAACGATTCAAAAAAGGGGGTGGTGATGAACAGAGTGTCTGAAGTAAGCAGACCACTCTTACCCAGTCCAAAGATCAGGGCTTGATCCATCACCGTTATTTATCTCACTGCCCCATCCCAGCTCAGAACCTGGCTATATGCAAATCAGTCTGTCCCTGGCCCAGTGCATCATGGGAACAGGGCAGACTAAACTACCAAGCCAATTCTTCACCAGAAAGGAGACAAGCTACCGGGGACCGGTTTCTAGCATTTCAGCCGTCTTCGGCCCGGCTTGCTTGAATCCTGATGGAGCAGTGAGAAAGGGACTCATGTCTGAGTATACCCTGCCACACCTATAGTGGCCAAAAACGATTCAAAAAAGGGGGTGGTGATGAACAGAGTGTCTGAAGTAAGCAGACCACTCTTACCCAGTCCAAAGATCAGGGCTTGATCCATCACCGTTATTTATCTCACTGCCCCATCCCAGCTCAGAACCTGGCTATATGCAAATCAGTCTGTCCCTGGCCCAGTGCATCATGGGAACAGGGCAGACTAAACTACCAAGCGAATTCTTCACCAGAAAGGAGACAAGCTACCGGGGACCGGTTTCTGGCATTTCAGCCGTCTTCGGCCCGGCTTGCTTGAATCCTGATGGAGCAGTGAGAAAGGGACTCATGTCTGAGTATACCCTGCCACACCTATAGTGGCCAAAAACGATTCAAAAAAGGGGGTGGTGATGAACAGAGTGTCTGAAGTAAGCAGACCACTCTTACCCAGTCCAAAGATCAGGGCTTGATCCATCACCGTTATTTATCTCACTGCCCCATCCCAGCTCAGAACCTGGCTATATGCAAATCAGTCTGTCCCTGGCCCAGTGCATCATGGGAACAGGGCAGACTAAACTACCAAGCCAATTCTTCACCAGAAAGGAGACAATCTACCGGGGACCGGTTTCTTGCATTTCAGCCGTCTTCGGCCCGGCTTGCTTGAAACTGATGGAGCAGTGAGAAAGGGACTCATGTCTGAGTATACCCTGCCACACCTATAGGGGCCAAAAACGATTAAAAAAAGGGGGTGGTGATGAACGGAGTGTCTGAAGTAAGCAGACCACTCTTACCCAGTCCACAGATCAGGGCTTGATCCATCATCGTTATTTATCTCACTGCCCCATCCCAGCTCAGAACCTGGCTATATGCAAATCAGTCTGTCCCTGGCCCAGTGCATCATGGGAACAGGGCAGACTAAACTACCAAGCAAATTCTTCACCAGAAAGGAGACAAGCTACCGGGGACCGGTTTCTGGCATTTCAGCCGTCTTCGGCCCGGCTTGCTTGAATCCTGATGGAGCAGTGAGAAAGGGACTCATGTCTGAGTATACCCTGCCACACCTATAGTGGCCAAAAACGATTCAAAAAAGGGGGTGGTGATGAACAGAGTGTCTGAAGTAAGCAGACCACTCTTACCCAGTCCAAAGATCAGGGCTTGATCCATCACCGTTATTTATCTCACTGCCCCATCCCAGCTCAGAACCTGGCTATATACAAATCAGTCTGTCCCTGGCCCAGTGCATCATGGGAACAGGGCAGACTAAACTACCAAGCCAATTCTTCACCAGAAAGGAGACAAGCTACCGGTGACCGGTTTCTGGCATTTCAGCCGTCTTCGGCCCGGCTTGCTTGAATCCTGATGGAGCAGTGAGAAAGGGACTCATGTCTGAGTATACCCTGCCACACCTATAGTGGCCAAAAACGATTCAAAAAAGGGGGTGGTGATGAACAGAGTGTCTGAAGTAAGCAGACCACTCTTACCCAGTCCAAAGATCATTGCTTGATCCATCACAGTTATTTATCTCACTGCCCCATCCCAGCTCAGAACCTGGCTATATGCAAATCAGTCTGTCCCTTGGCCCAGTGCATCATGGGAACAGGGCAGACTAAACTACCAAGCCAATTCTTCACCAGAAAGGAGACAAGCTACCGGGGACCGGTTTCTGGCATTTCAGCCGTCTTCGGCCCGGCTTGCTTGAATCCTGATGGAGCAGTGAGAAAGGGACTCATGTCTGAGTATACCCTGCCACACCTATAGTGGCCAAAAACGATTCAAAAAAGGGGGTGGTGATGAACAGAGTGTCTGAAGTAAGTAGACCACTCTTACCCAGTCCAAAGATCAGGGCTTGATCCATCACCGTTATTTATCTCACTGCCCCATCCCAGCTCAGAACCTGGCTATATGCAAATCAGTCTGTCCCTGGCCCAGTGCATCATGGGAACAGGGCAGACTAAACTACCAAGCCAATTCTTCACCAGAAAGGAGACAAGCTACCGGGGACCGGTTTCTGGCATTTCAGCCGTCTTCGGCCCGGCTTGCTTGAATCCTGATGGAGCAGTGAGAAAGGGACTCATGTCTGAGTATACCCTGCCACACCTATAGTGGCCAAAAACGATTCAAAAAAGGGGGTGGTGATAAACAGAGTGTCCGAAGTAAGCAGACCACTCTTACCCAGTCCAAAGATCAGGGCTTGATCCATCACCATTATTTATCTCACTGCCCCATCCCAGCTCAGAACCTGGCTATATGCAAATCAGTCTGTCCCTGGCCCAGTGCATCATGGGAACAGGGCAGACTAAACTACCAAGCCAATTCTTCACCAGAAAGGAGACAAGCTACCGGGGACCGGTTTCTGGCATTTCAGCCGTCTTCGGCCCGGCTTGCTTGAATCCTGATGGAGCAGTGAGAAAGGGACTCATGTCTGAGTATACTCTGCCACACCTATAGTGGCAAAAACGATTCAAAAAAGGGGGTGGTGATGAACAGAGTGTCTGAAGTAAGCAGACCACTCTTACCCAGTCCAAAGATCAGGGCTTGATCCATCACCGTTATTTATCTCACTGCCCCATCCCAGTTCAGAACCTGGCTATATGCAAATCAGTCTGTCCCTGGCCCAGTGCATCATGGGAACAGGGCAGACTAAACTACCAAGCCAATTCTTCACCAGAAAGGAGACTAGCTACCGGGGACCGGTTTATTGCATTTCAGCCGTCTTCGGCCCGGCTTGCTTGAATCCTGATGGAGCAGTGAGAAAGGGACTCATGTCTGAGTATACCCTGCCACACCTATAGTGGCCAAAAACGATTCAAAAAAGGGGGTGGTGATGAACAGAGTGTCTGAAGTAAGCAGACCACTCTTACCCAGTCCAAAGATCAGGGCTTGATCCATCACTGTTATTTATCTCACTGCCCCATCCCAGCTCAGAACCTGGCTATATGCAAATCAGTCTGTCCCTGGCCCAGTGCATCATGGGAACAGGGCAGTAAACTACCAAGTCAATTCTTCACCAGAAAGGAGACAAGCTACCGGGGACCGGTTTCTGGCATTTCAGCCGTCTTCGGCCCGGCTTGCTTGAATCCTGATGGAGCAGTGAGAAAGGGACTCATGTCTGAGTATACCCTGCCACACCTATAGTGGCCAAAAACGATTCAAAAAAGGGGGTGGTGATGAACAGAGTGTCTGAAGTAAGCAGACCACTCTTACCCAGTCCAAAGATCAGGGCTTGATCCATCACCGTTATTTATCTCACTGCCCCATCCCAGCTCAGAACCTGGCTATATGCAAATCAGTCTGTCCCTGGCCCAGTGCATCATGGGAACAGGGCAGACTAAACTACCAAGCCAATTCTTCACCAGAAAGGAGACAAGCTACCGGGGACCGGTTTCTGGCATTTCAGCCGTCTTCAGCCCGGCTTGCTTGAATCCTGATGGAGCAGTGAGAAAGGGACTCATGTCTGAGTATACCCTGCCACACCTATAGTGGCCAAAAACGATTCAAAAAAGGGGGTGGTGATGAACAGAGTGTCTGAAGTAAGCAGACCACTCTTACCCAGTCCAAAGATCAGGGCTTGATCCATCACCGTTATTTATCTCACTGCCCCATCCCAGCTCAGAACCTGGCTATATGCAAATCAGTCTGTCCCTGGCCCAGTGCATCATGGGAACAGGGCAGACTAAACTACCAAGCGAAATCTTCACCAGAAAGGAGACAAGCTACCGTGGACCGGTTTCTGGCATTTCAGCCGTCTTCGGCCCGGCTTGCTTGAATCCTGATGGAGCAGTGAGAAAGGGACTCATGTCTGAGTATACCCTGCCACACCTATAGTGGCCAAAAACGATTCAAAAAAGGGGGTGGTGATGAACAGAGTGTCTGAAGTAAGCAGACCACTCTTACCCAGTCCAAAGATCAGGGCTTGATCCATCACCGTTATTTATCTCACTGCCCCATCCCAGCTCAGAACCTGGCTATATGCAAATCAGTCTGTCCCTGGCCCAGTGCATCATGGGAACAGGGCAGACTAAACTACCAAGCCAATTCTTCACCAGAAAGGAGACAAGCTACCGGGGACCGGTTTCTAGCATTTCAGCCGTCTTCGGCCCGGCTTGCTTGAATCCTGATGGAGCAGTGAGAAAGGGACTCATGTCTGAGTATACCCTGCCACACCTATAGTGGCCAAAAACGATTCAAAAAAGGGGGTGGTGATGAACAGAGTGTCTGAAGTAAGCAGATCACTCTTACCCAGTCCAAAGATCAGGGCTTGATCCATCACCGTTATTTATCTCACTGCCCCATCCCAGCTCAGAACCTGGCTATATGCAAATCAGTCTGTCCCTGGCCCAGTGCATCATGGGAACAGGGCAGACTAAACTACCAAGCGAATTCTTCACCAGAAAGGAGACAAGCTACCGGGGACCGGTTTCTGGCATTTCAGCCGTCTTCGGCCCGGCTTGCTTGAATCCTGATGGAGCAGTGAGAAAGGGACTCATGTCTGAGTATACCCTGCCACACCTATAGTGGCCAAAAACGATTCAAAAAAGGGGGTGGTGATGAACAGAGTGTCTGAAGTAAGCAGACCACTCTTACCCAGTCCAAAGATCAGGGCTTGATCCATCACCGTTATTTATCTCACTGCCCCATCCCAGCTCAGAACCTGGCTATATGCAAATCAGTCTGTCCCTGGCCCAGTGCATCATGGGAACAGGGCAGACTAAACTACCAAGCCAATTCTTCACCAGAAAGGAGACAAGCTACCGGGGACCGGTTTCTGGCATTTCAGCCGTCTTCGGCCCGGCTTGCTTGAATCCTGATGGAGCAGTGAGAAAGGGACTCATGTCTGAGTATACCCTGCCACACCTATAGTGGCCAAAAACGATTCAAAAAAGGGGGTGGTGATGAACAGAGTGTCTGAAGTAAGCAGACCACTCTTACCCAGTCCAAAGATCAGGGCTTGATCCATCACCGGTATTTATCTCACTGCCCCATCCCAGCTCAGAACCTGGCTATATGCAAATCAGTCTGTCCCTGGCCCAGTGCATCATGGGAACAGGGCAGACTAAACTACCAAGCCAATTCTTCACCAGAAAGGAGACAAGCTACCGGGGACCGGTTTCTGGCATTTCAGCCGTCTTCGGCCCCGCTTGCTTTAATCCTGATGGAGCAGTGAGAAAACAGCAGTCCTGGTGCAAACAGCAGTGTCCTGGAGGTGGGCACCCAGGACACTGCAGGAGCTGGCCCTGGGGGTGGCGGTCCCCGGGGCCATCGAGGGCTCCAGGAGGGGGGCCGCGTGGCCCCCTCCCACATTTTTGAGAAGCCCCGGGGAGTAGCTAACATGCTGCTCCCCATATGGAAAAGCAATTTGCTTTCCTTCATTGAAGCAAGAGCAGGTTTCCCTGCTCTCGCTTCAATGATGCAAAGCAGTTCGCAATGGCAGAGTGGGAGCCGCGAGGCTCCCACCCTGCCATTGTAAACAGCAGTGTCCTGGAAGTGGGCACCCAAGGACACTGCAGGAGCCGGCCCTGGGGGGTGGCGGTCCCCAGGGCCATTGAGGGCTCCAGGAGGGGGGGCTAAGCGGCCCCCCTCCCACACTTTTGAGAAGCCGGGGGATGGCGGTCCCCGGGATTGTGGGGGCCTGAGTGCCCCCCCACCCAATTTTCTTAAGCCCCAGGGGGTGGCTGTCTCCAGGGCTGGGGGTCCTGAGAGCTCTCCTCAATTAGTTTAAAGCCCCGGGGTGGCAGTCACCGGGGATGCGGGGGGCCCCGTGAGCCCCTGCATACATTTAATTCTTGCCCCAGGGGGTGGTGGTCCCCGAGGCTGGGGGCCTGAGAGCCCCCCACCCATTTGAAAAAAGCCCCGGAGGTGGCGGTCCCCAGGGCTGTGGGGGGGTCCAGTGAGCCCCCCCACATACATTAAAATTGAGCCTCGGGGTGGAGGTCCCCGGGGCTGGGGGGGCCCCTAAGCCCTCTGCATATATTACATGAGACCCCCGGGGGTGGTGGTCCCCGGGGCAGTGTGGGGGAGATTGGGACATTTTTTTCAATAATGCCCCTGGGATTTGCCCCCCCTCCCATGGGCAAATTTACATATTTTGCGCGGGAGACCTCGTTTTTCTTTTTTTTAATATCACTAGGATTTGCGGAACCTACGCGAATCCCGAAATTTAAAAAAAAAAAAGGGGGTCCTTGTGGACCCCCTGAGCAGGCCTAGGGGGTTGCTTTTTGCTGTGTTTTTTTTTGTTTTCTTGTGTCTTGGTTCTACTGAGTCACAAGATGGCTGACAGTTGTCAGCCAATGAGCATTGAGCGCGTGCACAGCAGGGTTCTTGTAGGCTGCGCGTAGGGTTGGCAGATGCTACTCCGGATCCTCCGTGCCCATAGATATATAAATGACTTTCACTGTAATTTTCTCTAAAACTACTGAACAGATTGACACAAGATTAGCGAAAGGCACAAGTCGGAACTCAGGACTACCTTTCACCAATAGCATTATTTTAAAGACTGTAATAAGGCACCCAATTGGGAATACTGAAGCACACAGACTACAAGCACCAGAAGGCTTAGGAGTGCCACGCCCACTGAGGCAGGTGTAAGGTATAAATGATAAGGTTGTGATGCAGCGCGAACTTCCAGTCTTTGCTGTCACTGAAGAAAGGTCTCACGTACCTGAAACGCGTCTGGCTTGAATTGTTAAAAAATGCCGGTTTCCTGTTGGGCTGCTGCTAGCAAGAGTTCGAAATAAATTAAGCACCAATACTTAACTTCCAGCGTACTTTCCTCGTTTGTGTGCTACCTGCATGGATTTGATCTATAAAGAGCGAGCACGGCCGTTGAGGAAAAACCACTGCTGTAAAGCGGGCCCGTCTCGGCCGTACACAGCGCTGAGAACGATCGGGAGGAATATGCAGACCCCATATCAGGGTGGAGTCTGCAAAAGTGCATTTCGTCTTCTGGAAAGCAAGGCAGCGGCAACACAGGAAAGGCTACATTCACCCACTGCGGAGATAGTTTCACCAATAGCATTATTTTAAAGACTGTAATTAGACACTGACTTGGGAATACTGAAGCACACAGCCTACAAGCACCAGAAGGCTTAGGATTGCCACGCCCACTGAGGCAGGTGTAAGGTATAATTATAAGGTTGTGATGCAGCGCGAACTTCCAGTCTTTGCTGCCACTGAAGAAAGGTCTCACGTACCTGAAACGCGTCTGGCTTGAATTGTTAAAGAATGCCGGTTTCCTGTTGGGCCGCTGCTAGCAAGAGTTCGAAATAAATTAAGCATCAATTCTTAACTTCCAGCGTACTTTCCTCGTTTGTGTGCTACCAGCATGGATTGGATCTATAAACGGCGAGCACGGCCGTTGAGGAAAAACCACTGTTGTAAAGCGGCCCTGTCTCGGCCGTACACAGCGCTGAGAATGATCGGGAGGAAGATGCAGACCCCATGTCAGGGCGGAGTCTGCAAAAGTGCATTTCGTCTTCTGGAAAGCAAGGCAGCGGCAACACAGGAAAGGCTTGCATTCACCCACTGCGGAGATAGTTTCAGAAATAGCATTATTTTAAAGACTGTAATGAGGCACCCACTTGGGAATACTGAAGCACACAGACTACAAGCACCAGAAGGATTAGGAGTGCCACGCCCACTGAGGCAGGTGTAAGGTATAAATGATAAGGTTGTGATGCAGCGCGAACTTCCAGTCTTTGCTGCCACTGAAGAAAGGTCTCACGTACCTGAAACGCGTCTGGCTTGAATTGTTAAAGAATGCCGGTTTCCTGTTGAGCTGCTGCTAGCAAGAGTTCGAAATAAATGAAGCATCAATACTTAACTTCCATCGTACTTTCCTCGTTTGTGTGGTACCTGCATGGATTGGATATAATTGGATATATATATATATATCCAAAGGTAATTTCGTGCTCTGGACCCCTGCCCCTTGCAGCGGAGGGCCTGGACGGGGCAGCCACTCCCCAGATATCCAAAATCGATTCCACACAATACAAACAGGAATGTCCAGGCCAGCTTTGCAGTTATCCAAGAGCTTTTATTCTTAGCTCCTACTCAACGCGTTTCGAGGTAAAACCTCTTGATCACGAGCGTGAGTGTGAGTGACTCTCTTGCTTAAGTATGGTCACATGACCTTCAAAACAACATAGTAAACAGACTTGTGAGACAGTCACTAGGCATTCGTTTGTAAATATTGCAATGGTAAAGTTATACGCAAATGCAAATAAAAATAAATACAAAGCATATATTATTCAAATGCTATGCGAAAAGAAAAATAATAAATGCATCAAGAATGGAAAGGCAATCATTTCCGTGGACATTACATTATTTCATCATGTAAAGTCTCAGCAATTAAAATCTCACACAATATTGCGGCGCATTAGTAAATGGTAGCATGCTAGTTCAGTCTCTGCAGTGGTTTACATGGTGCATTAAAGAATATTCAATCTCAGTCCAAGGTATGTCACCTCGATTTCAGTCGTCCAAAACAGCAATGAAATACAATACGCATTCATACAATCCTAGTAACAGAAGCATGTTGCTGTTCATGAACCTGGGCAAATAGACATCCTGTCTGTCTAAGGTTTTGCCTTTCAAATGCACCAACAGAAAAAACAGAAAAAACTGAAAACTCAAGCCCCAGTGGGCATCTAGTCAGGAGTCCCTGTAACTGTACGTAGTTCCGCCCCAGTGGGCATGCAGTAACGGTCATAAAAATATACCACAGTCATTGACCTAATGAGCCGCCATTACTCATATTGCCGTCCATACGTGTCAACTTCCATACTTGATAACGTGTTTAAGTGCTTGTGCATTGCCAAATCGAGTGACTTCTCACAAATATCTGGTGAAAGAAATAAACAATTCAGTGATTAGAAGTGCATCAGGGACAAATCTCATTACATCATTATATATACAACAGTATTCTCACAAACCAAAATTAAAAACATTGCAGAACAGGCCTTCACCTAGGAATCAATTGTATTAAGTGATGGAGTCCACCAGCTAACCCAGATGGACTTCCAGTTCTTCATCAAGGTTGTGCCCATCCGGCTGCTTCGTTCTATATTTTATGATCAGAAGGGATTCCAACCTGCGGAGTTCCTGAATCCTATTGCCCCCCCTTTCCCTTGCGGGTATGGATGCCAGCACACAAAAGGATAAAAAATTAGGGTTACTTTTGTGAAAGGACTCAAAATGTCTCGCTATGGGGTAGCTTTTGTCTTTATGATTTATGGCCCTCATATGTTGCAGTACTCTGTCTTTGACAGGTAGTTTCGTGCTACCTATATAGGTCAGTTTACAAGGGCACATGAGTGCATACACAGCATAGTCAGTTTGACATGTTGTGTGCACTCGGATGGTAAAAGGGTCGAGATGTTTGGAAAGTTGGATGGTTTTAGTACTGGTGCTATTCTTACAAGCTTTGCATCTGCCACAGATATAAAATCCAGTGACAGGATTGTCTCTGGCTTTTTTAGGCACCAGGGTGGTACACAATGTGTCCTTTAGAGATTTAGCTTTTCTGAAAGTAATCTGGCGGTGTGGGCTGATGGTTGCTGCTATGTCCTTGTCAAGTGTGAGGACATTCCAGTATTTGTCCAGGGCCTTCCTCACCTCCCTATTTTGGCCATGGAAATCTGTTATGAACCTGGTGGTGAAAGAGGAGGGTTCGTCATTTGGGTCCTTATCATTTAACAAGTCAGTACGGTTCAGAGTATTCACTTTGGTAAGAGCAGCATTAATGCTTTTCTTGCTATAACCCCTTGCTGTAAATCTTTGGGTCATGATTTTTGCTTCTTTCTCAAAGTCTGAATTGTCAGAACAGTTCCTCTTGGCTCTTAAGAATTCGCCTAAGGGGATGGAGTTGATCAAGGAGCCTGGGTGGCAACTGCTTGCATGGAGCAGGCTATTACCCGCTGTTTCTTTCCTGTAGAGTACAGTGGTGAGGGTATTTTCCACCACTTGTACCTTCAGGTCAAGAAAATCCACCTGTTCTTTGTCTATATGACAAGTGAAGGAGAGATTCAAACTGTTAGTATTGAGGGAATTTACATATTCCATTGCTTCATCTGCGGTACCATTCCAGATGACAAAAATGTCATCCAGGTACCTCAGCCAGGTAATAACCTTCGACTGGAACTCTTGGGACCTGTAGACCTCTTGCTCTTCCCACCAGCCCATAAAAAGTCCGGCAAAGCTGGGAGCAAAGCAAGAACCCATTGCGGTCCCAAGGAGTTGGTGGTAAATCTCCCCGTCAAAGGTAAAATAATTCTGAGTCAGGCACAACATTGCCATGTCCAGAATCATCTCCGTATGTGACATGAAAGAGACAGATCTGGTTTGCAAAAAGTGCCTGCATGCTTGTATCCCTAAGTGATGTGGGATGCAAGTATAGAGACTGTTGACATCCAGGGTAACAAGTTGCCATCCTTGTTCCCACTGGATTCCCTCTACTTTTTTCAGGAAGTCTCTTGAGTCTTTCAAATAAGATGGCAGCTTCTGTACCAGGGGCTGCAGAAAGAAGTCCACATATCTAGAGGTATTTTCCCAACAACTGCCCCTGGAAGAAACAATTGGTCTACCAGGGTGGTTGGTGGGATTCTTGTGCACTTTGGGTAATAAGTATAGTGCTGGCAGTTTGGGATTCTTACACTTCAAGAACTCAAATTCATCCTTTCCAATGAGATCTCTATCTTTCCAGTCTTTAAGTTGTTCCTGGTACTTATTGCAACTAGCTGTATAGGTCATTCTGTTGCTTTTCTCATACTTACTTGAGTCCCCTACCTGAGAAAGCCCCTCCTTGATATACATTTGGACTGGTAGGATAACTATATTCCCGCCTTTATCAGACTTCTTAATTACTATACTCTTATCCTTGCTGAGTATTGATAGCATCAAACTGTGCTATAGAGAGATTCTTCCTTCCATATTTAACCTTCTTAGAGAGTTTATCCAGCTCCTTGATAACACCTCTTTCAAAGACATCAACAGAATCATTAATAATCTGTGGCATGAAGACCGACTTAGGTTTAAAACCACTATGTGAACTCATATTTATGTCTATGTCTCCTTCAATAAAATCAGTCAATATGGAGTCACCTGTTCCAATATTATTGCCCATTTCAAACATACTTTTAAAAAATTCTAAATCATTCACACTTATGTTACTTGGTACATCACTGCTTTTAGAGATATTATCATGCACTTTGGTGCTAAACCATTTTCTCAGTCTTAATTTACGTGTAAAATGGAACAAATCCACTCTACTTCTAGCATAGTCAAATGATGCAGATGGGCAAAAAGAGAGACCCAGAGACAGTACCTCTTTCTCAGCTTCTTTAAGTTCGCGCTTTGAAAGGTTAATTATGGTTTTGGGATCCATTACTTCTTCTTTTGTTGTTGGCCCCTTGTCCTGGATCCCACCGGGCTTGACATGTTGCTTCTGTCGTTCTCTATTATTCTTGACTTTGCGGCGCCTCTCCCTCCTCGACCACGTCCTCTTGGAGCGTTCGCATTGCCTTTGTTTTGTGATTCCAGTCGTCCCTGGGCCATCATCACAAACTCTTTTAAAATTTGGTCTTTTGGGCTCAATAAGCCCGGGCTTCTTAGAGGGTTCATATCAGGCACATTGTCCATGCTCCCTGATGCGTCATTACCAATCTGCTGGTCCTCGTTGTCAGATCGAGCGCAACCTGCTGTTGCCTCATTAGGTTCTTGGGTTTTGCCCCGGGATCTGAGATGGTCGTATTTCTTGGCAAAAGTCAGTACTTGCCCGTTTTCATAGTCTATTCTGTCTCTGTTGAATTTTCTCTCCTTTTTCTCTCTGATTTCTTTTTCGATTTTGTCCAATCTGGTTTCCAATTTTTTGTATTCTATTTCATATTCTGCTTCATCATCATAAAGGCTCTTCAATTGACTGGTAATATCATCTATTTCTTTGGTATACATCTCGACCTCTTTTGTTGCATATTTCACGAGCAATTTAAGCATAACAAGAGAGCATCCATGACTGTTCTCTGCCCATTCCTCTACCAGCTGGGGATCAGGCTCATTAAATGTGGGAGTTGTATAAATACGAAGTCCTCTCGGGATCCTATTCGCCTCTATATATTGTTGGAGTGCTCTTGCCTCCCACCATTTGTTTTGCTCGTTTTTTAAAGCTTTCCATAGCTTATTCCATAAAGTTTGTTTGTTTATAGTTGCTCCTTCGTCTCTTCCTCAGGTGGTATTTTTGCCGGGTGGCGCTGCTGCTCCCTCACTAAGGAACATGGTGTTAGCCAGTTCAGCGCGTTTCTGGTTTCTTGTCGAAGCCATTATTATAATTTCTTTTTGTTCAAAAAGCGCCTCCGTTTCTGCGCTCGCTCTTATGTCTGCTTAATCACTACGCTTAACAGTTTTGTTAGCGTGTGAGTTATCCGCTTGCCCTCCTACCGGTGTTACTCCCTTGCGTGCTGCGTCTGTCCAGAAAACAAATGAAAACAGCTTGCAGCGGTTTTAAACACAGTACCTTGCAAGACGTGGTGTTTCAATCTCAGCTAACATCTCCGTGTGGAGTGCAGTCCCGAAAATCACGCCGTCAGGAAACAAGGGTGTGTTCTGCAATCAATTAGCAGACCGCGGCTCTCCCGGGAGGTTTCAAAGAAGCACTCGATAAGTGCCGAGCAGGGCGGGCGGGGGTCAAACTTTAGATCCAAAGGTAATTTCGTGCTCTGGACCCCTGCCCCTTGCAGCGGAGGGCCTGGACGGGGCAGCCACTCCCCAGATATCCAAAATCGATTCCACACAATACAAACAGGAATGTCCAGGCCAGCTTTGCAATTATCCATTTGAGATGTCATCAGTGATGTCATCAGTGATGTCACTAACCATGTCATGAATGATGTAATATGTGACATCATCAGCAGTGGATTGCGGGTGCGCGATATATAGTTAGTGGAACTAACTATATATGAAATTTCAATGGTTTTGTGTGAGTAAAATAAGGTTTTGAAAAGGCTAATCCCTAACTATATATGGTCTATAACCAATGGTTTTTTCAGTGAATTTTCAAGGTTTTGTAAATGCAAATTCCTAACTATATATGGCCTATAACCTATGGTTTTTTCAGTGAATTTCATTGGTTTTTTAATAGCAAATATCAAAAGCTGTAAAATGTTAAGTACGTGATAGGTTAAAACTTTTTCGTGTTTATGCACGCTGATGTGCTTTGAACGCTGCCCCCCTCCCCTCTTTTCTCTTAGTAGTACTCTCTCTTTGCAGATAGTGAAGAGTAGTTAACGCAGGCATTTACCCCCGTTGTAATCCGTCGTGCCTAATGGTCTCTCCATTTGATTGATTGTTATCCAAGCTTTTACTGTTTTACAATTGATTCTCTTTGGTTCATTCTCTATTTACAAACAAGCACAAAGTCGCAATACTCTGTTTAGTCTTTGCAGATAGTGAAAAATCGTGTAAAAAAATAAAATTAATCGAGCAAAATCAGCAGGCCACTAATTGGATCTCTTTTTGACCTCGCTAAAATAGAAATATTAGGAACAACCCTTCATGAGAAATACGAAAATAGTGAGATGAACTGAGCTCCACACCATGAGGGCTGCAAGACAGCTCGGCTCCGTCACCCACCCCGCCGAAAATAACGACAAACCCTATGCAAATATTAAAAATATAGACAACACACCAGCAAAGAAACAGGGTAAAACATTTTATTAAATAACTATTTACATAACTATTTTATACTTTTTATTGCCCGATCCGGCTAGCTCAATCGATCGAGCATGAAACTCATGCACTCTGATAGCACGCGTTGCTACTGATGCTATGCAGACCAAAACTGGTTTTCAGTTTGTACATTTTCCTAGATTTTTCCATCCAAGGTTGGTTGAGTTTGTAGAACGATGGCTTCAGATTTTCAACATACGGTGTGGTGGCGCGGACTGGGAGGGGGCGCTTCGCTCCTGCCCCCTCCCCAAGTAAGATTTTCATACGTGAAAGTACGTTAATGGTTTTGGTCCCTGAGTTGCTTCAATGTCACTGCCATTCTCAAATGGCATAAGTTCTGGATGTTGGGTGCCATAGTTCAAAGTTCTGAGCAGCGCTTGTAACACTGTCTGAAGCTTATTTCCACCTACTGCAGCTTCACTATTCTCAAAGTAAGTGAGTGTTGTTTGTGGACCTGACTGCATTTAAAAACAATGTGATATGGTACCTCCCTAAACCGCTTGACGGAGGCCCCCGAGGGGCGGTGTGATGGCACGGACTCGGAGAAGACGCTTGGCTCCGACCCCCTCCCCAAGTCTAATAGCACCGGTTTAGCCTGAGATCGCCCCCGACATAGGCGGCCGGCTCCCGGGGTCCGGCGGAACTTTTTGACTTTTGATGACTCTTCTATTCTGGACCTTGTCCCACAATCCGTTTGACCTGAAGACACGCTGTAGTGGGGCGCCCCTTTACCGTTTTAGTTGCCATTCCGCCTGCTTTTGCTACACTGTGCCTCTTCCGCCATTCAGCTGTTTACCGCCCGCTCTTGCGACTACAGCATCTCGCTCACCATGTAGTTGAGTTGCACCCGCTCTTGCGATGCAATGATAGGCGACTGCCACAGGACTCTCAAAATGGCGGCCGGCTCTTCAGATTTGGGTGTGGTCCACTAAAATGGCCCTGGGACACCTTGGAACTCGGACGCTTCCCTGATAGGGCTTGGGTCCCATTCTCGAAAGCGTCCCCTCAGCCGTGAAGATTCTACAAAAGTCTTGGGGGCCCCCGACTCCCGCAGGCTTCTGGTGGGGAGCGGCTGCCATGTCTGCTCGTGGAATGGCCACGACGGAGCTACGAGATGGTAGTGCTCTCATGCTGACGCCAGCTTTAGTCTGAAACATCCAGAAACACTGTAGACTACCAATTCGATCAGTTCCGGTAGTGCCCTAACATGACCCGGTAGAGAAGAACTTGCCCTCCCCTCTTTGACTGATGGTTCTTATTGCCTGTCCCCTCTGTTGTCATTTTACAGAACTTTTTGGACTGCTGAAAGGGGTTGTGTTCCGAATGCTGGTTGGTGGAGACATTTTGACTATATTCTTGACCTACGTTGTCGCGTAATGCGTTATATGACACGCCGCGTTAGCGCACCCGGAAGTGATCCGGGGCGCGGCGCGCAGCGCGTAACGTAAGCATAACAGGTCATGTGACTTGTTAATAAAACTTTTTATTGGTTCATTTTACTTTTGTTATTTTAAAAATGAAAAGCTTGGTCATATGACCTAAAAAATACGCTTTTTATTGATTTCGAACTTTTTTTTTTATAACATATATGTTATAATATTCCAGGCTAATGTACTTTCCCGGAAAAATTTCAACTGTCCTGCAAGTAAAATGTATTTTTCGAGAAAAAGGGCGTTTCTTCGTTCCATGACGGAGCAGTTGAGTAAAAGAGACTCGGCCTGCTGTCTTAGTCGCCGATACGCCTGATTATCAGATTCTTACCGATCACTTTATGTTGCAGGAGTGGAAAACACAACTGCCCTTGACCATTTATCTTTACTGCGTTCCTACATATTATACCTTTTATCCGTCATGTAATTGGACTGCTTTATTTCACTTGCCTTTTACTGATTCGAAAACAGTGACTAAAAGTAAAAACTTTACCAATGTAAATACTACTACCATGTTTTGTTTTAAAAACCTTTATTATGAAAATGTCAGTATACAAATACGGGCCTATAACCACGTGGGCCGGCCACGGAGCAAACTGAAATCGTATATGATGAGGAGACATTTACATTATAGAGGAACGTAACGAACGAGCCATTAGGTTGCAAAAACTAAGGTGTCTAACAGTTGCGGAATCGGTGGACGTACATTTTGTAATTAAAATACGACAGGGCCACTTACAAAAAAGTTATCTAGATATACATTTGCGTGCAAGTACCATGGGTGACGTTAATTCGAACTTTCAATAGTACAGTAATCAATAACACATCAGAACTTAATATCAATAGGGATGTCGAAATATTCAATCAATTCTCGTCCCCGCCCGCCATGAGCATCAAAACTGCATTCATATCTCGTGATATCAAGGTTGTTCAACCAGTACACAACAAGGAGTTACGAGTCCCATTTATACCGGCGCCATTTTGGGCGAGGCCGGGCAGGTCCAAGATATAGTCAAAATGTCTCCACCAACCATCGGCCAGACCAGAACCCCTTTCGGCCCTTTATGCTACAAGATGGTGTCTTCCATTCAGAAAATATTGTTGGCAGCATTTTGAAAGGAAAGATAAACAGCCGTTCTCCTAGTGAGTCTCACATTGTTACATTTAGGAAGAATGTTGAAGAGTAATATGTGGAAAATCTGAAGCCATTTTTCTACAAACTCTCAATCAGCCTTGGATGGAAAAAAAAATCCTGAAGAATGTACAAACTGAAAACCAATTTTTGTCTGTATAGCATCAACAGCAACGCTTGAGTCAGCTTTGTGTCAAGCCGCCATTTTCATTCAATCAATAGCGTCCCCCTGCACACATTCAGGGACCTGGTCGTGTCTTCAGGTGAAACGGATTGTGGGACAAGAAGCAGAAAGGAAAAGGAAAAAAGTTCCGCCGGACCTCGGGAGCCGGCCGCCTATGTCATGGGCAATCTTTGGCCACACCAGGGCAATAGTGAAGCTGCAGCAGGTGCAAATAAGCTTCAGACAGTCTTACAAGCACTGCTCAGAACTCTCAACGATGGCACTCAACATCCAGGACTTGCCATTCGCATCTTGGCGCCTTGTGCTGGTTCCGACCTATTCACACATCGGTCCACTACTGACATCACCTCATAAGCCAACGGGGCACCCCACACCGACTTTCGGCGCAGCATTGTAGGATGGCCACACCAGTGCGGCAACTTGCTGGACACAACCTCGGTGCCATCTGGATCTCGGCGCGTTCGAGTCACTGTACCGCAAGAGTGACCGGAACTCAGCTGAACACGCCGTCTTTCGGCGCAGCATTGTAGGATGGCCACACCAGTGCGGCAATTTGCTGGACACCACCTCGGGCAATAGTGAAGCTGCAGCAGGTGCAAATAAGCTTCAGATAGTCTTACAAGCACTGCTCAGAACTCTCAACTATGGCACTCAACATCCAGGACTTGCCATTCGGATCTTGGCGCCTTGTGCTGGTTCCGACCTATTCACACATCGGTCCACTACTGACATCACCTCATAAGCCAACGGGGCACCCCACGCCGACTTTTGGCGCAGCATTGTAGGATGGCCACACCAGTGCGGCAACTTGCTGGACACAACCTCTGTGCCATCCGGATCTCGGCGCGTTCGAGTCACTGTACCGCAAGAGTGACTGAAACTCAGCTGGACACGCCGTCTTTCGGCGCAGCATTGTAGGATGGCCACACCAGTACGGCAATTTGCTGGACACCACCTCGGTGCCATCCGGATCTCGGCGCGTTGTGCTGCCTTCGGCCTATTCGCACATCGGTCCGCTACTGACGCCGCCTCACGTGCCAACGGATTTTCTACGCTTTTTGTAGCCCTATGCCGTATAACAGGTCATGTGACTTGTTTATAAAACTTTTCATTGGTTCATTTTACTTTTGGTTTCCTAAAGATGGAAGGCTTGGTCATATGACCTAAAAATAACACTTTTCATTGGTTTAGAACATTTTTTTTTCCCAAACGATGAAAGCCCCACCTTGTTTCTGGATGATTCAGACTGAAGCTGGCGTCAGCATGAGAGCACCACCATCTTGTGGCTCCATCGTGGTCATTCCGCGAGCAATCATGGAAGCCGCTCCCCACCGGAAGCCTGCAGGAGTCGAGGGCCCCCAAGACTTTTGTAGAATCTTCACGGCTGAGGGGACGCTTTCGAGAATGGAGCCCAAGCCCTAGCAGGCAAGCGTCCGAGTTCCAAGGTGTCCCAGGGCCATTTTAGTGGACCAGGCCCAAAACCGAAGAGCCGGCCGCCATTTTAAGAGTCCTGTGGCAGCCGCCTATCGCTGCACTGCAAGAGTGGGAGCAACTCAACTACATGGTGAGCGAGACGCTGTAGCTGCAAGAGCGGGCGCAACTCAGCTGGATGGCCGCCACCTGGGGAGGCCCGTTCACGCCGCCTCCCCCACGCCCCCCCCGGGCCGCCCCACACCAATTTTCGGAGCAGCATTGTAGGATACCAAAACCAGTGCGGCAGTTTACTGGACATCACCTGGGTGCCATCCACATCTCAGCGCGTTCTGCTGCCTTGGGACTATTCGCACAACAGACCGCTACTGACGAGGCCTCCCCCCTGCACCACCCGGGACGCCCCACGCTGTTTTTCTGAGCTGCATTGTAGGATCCCAAAAACCAGTGCGGCACCCAGGTGACATCACCTGGGTGCCGTCCAGAACTCAGCACGTTGTGCTGCCTTGGGACTATTCGCACAAAAGACAGCTTCTGACCATTGTTGCTTTTTTTTGTCAAAAATGTTTAAATGTTTGTTACAGTTTTTGTTCCATTCGTTATATTTAAAAGTTAATAAAGTTTTATAATCCTACTTTGTTGGAGTGCTATATATTTTTAAAAAATCGGGTGAATGGGGCCTTGAATCGGGTTATTGTCATGTGTGGGCTTTTCAAGTGTACTGCTACAGGATCGGACATTTCAAACTCAAATGCACGTTCTTTTTCTTACCTTTCCGAAGCATGGAGCGCAATAGCAGGCAGAGAAAGGGTGATGCAAGTGTTGAACACTGCCTGGCCTGGCAAGTTGCTGGCAGTGCCCCCCCCCCGCCCGCTCCTGAAAGAGGACACACACACACCGCCGCCCCGAGTACTTCACAGATCTTTAAAAGACTATTCGCTTGTTCATGAGGCTTAAATGGTTTATCACCCCTTCTAGAACCCCTGCATCGACCCTCTGACGTTTCCTGGAAGAATTACCACGTAACACAATACCAAGCCTTGTCAGCTGAAACCCCCGAGGAATCATGGGGCATATTATCAAGGGGGTTTATCTCCGCTTTTTTGGCTTTAAAAGCCAAGAAAGCGGAGATAAAATTATCTTCCTATTACCAAGCTGTCGCTAACACCAGTTAGTGACAGCTAAAAGGAGATAGCGACCATCTTGGGCCCCGCTTTGCATGTCAGTGATATTTATCACTAATGACATGCAAAGTGGGCGTGCCAAGATGTTAGCGACTGGAAACAGTCCCTAACATCGCTATCTCCTATTACCAACTTTTGGAGATATTCGCGCTAAGCGCGAATATCTCCAAAAGCTAACACCTGCCCTGAGCAGTTCTTAGCCATGTTATCCAATGGGAGGTGGATAACATGGCTAAGAGCATTAGCTCAGTAATGCATGAATATCGCTGACTTTTCAGCGATATTCATGCATTGCGGCCGTTTTTTTTCGCATTTGCGATAAACCTTGCTAATAGCAAGGTTTATCTGCGATAAAAATCGCCGATGTGCGGCGATAATTTTTGTCTCTAAACAAGTTAGAGACAAAAATTATCGCTAGTTGTTGGTAATATGCCCCCGGGTTTTTGCTTGCAGAAATCGGGAGGCGGGAGACTAGCACTGAAATCAGTAGTCTCACGCCTGAATCGGGAGGGTTGGCATGTCTGGATTCTCTACAGCTGGGGCCATAAACTACATCCGCAGGGCTAGGTGATAGCCTGGGACCGGCCTGGCATCTAAAATGGCTGCCGTGCACGACAAAATTGTGGCATTGGAAAAAAGGCAAGATGGCGCAGACAATGTTTATCAATAAGGATTCATTTATAACAAAATATTTTATCGCACTGACAAATTGGCGGTCAACACTTCCTGATTTCCATCGAATCGAACGTTAATAGACGTCACGCAGCAAAAAAAAAAAAGCTCACGCACAGCCGCTGGAAGACATGTATCAACATATATGAGCCTCCTCAGCCACCCTCAGAAAACATAAGGGATTAGGATACGTCTCCCGCACCCCCTTATACCTAGTAATTTAATTAAAACAAAGCACAAAATGGCGAAATCCCGTTTCGATACCAGTTTGCGGCCCAGTTCGCGGCCCGTGAAGCGCTTCTACCGTGAAAAACTTTTTTTTTTTATTTTCCCCACGGGACCCTTTAATAACCCCAACAACATTCCTAGGGGGTCAAGAGGGGTATACCTTGCCCCCTTTCATTAAATTCCCCCTTCGTTTTTCACCTCTTCTTCTCTCTCGATCCTACCGAGAGATAAGATGGCGGCCGCTCAGGACTGTTTAGAATGTTGACAGACACCGGGGAGCCAATCAGCATCGCATCGCAAAGTTCCGTTTCGCGAAAAGTAAGCGGACCGGAGCGCAGCCCGGAGCGCTGTTACAGATATATATCTTGTTTTGAACGTTAATTTCTCAAAATCCACTGGAGCACATATATTGAGACATTTTCCTGAAAATTTCAGCCGATTCCGTCCACAAACGCCAAAGTTATTAGACATAGAATTTTCAAAAGTCCCATAGACAAAAAATACTAACTATATATACCTACTGGCGAGACGCCAGTAGGTAATATATATATATATATATATATATATATATATATATATATATATATATATATATATATATATATATATATATATATATATATATATATATATATATATATATATATATATATATATATATATGTATATATATATATATATATATATATATCAAGTCGGGGATAATTGACTGACAATATGCTCCATGGAGTAATAATTTGCCCACTTGGGCGGAAACTGTGACCGAAAATGTGTACTATCGTGTAAATGTCATGACTAGTGTTCTGAATATTCCCTCACTCATACAGACTTTAAGTTTGTCATTTATTTTTATGACCTAAGATAGTTTGCAAGCAAAAATGATATTATGTTCTGAAATGTTATTGCATTCTCCACAAATTATGTATTAGGTACCTTGCTCCCACAAATGTATTTAGCAGGATAATTATGCCGCTCCTAGTAGCTGTTCTTATTATTTTCGCGTCGGTGAACGCGACAGTATTTTCTTTATGTTTACTTTATTTTTGCACACCATGTGATTAACACTATAACTGTTTGCACGAATCACCTTTCCAACCACCTGTGACTAAGGGGAGGAGCCCCAAAACGCGTCGAGAGACATTGTTTCCGTTTTGTCATGGCTGAATAAACAAACTGAAGAACAAGCGAATTGGTGTCCGTACTTTGCACTGTGGTTTGACCAAAAAACGTGAGTGTGAATGTTCTGAATTTATTGGGCTCGCTGCCCGGTACAGACCGCTGTTGTAAGAGGAGGGGCCATAGCGGAGTGCAGCGGCTGCTGCGCTTACTTGGATATATATATATATATATATATATATATATATATATATATATATAGGTAGTTATAGTTACAGTCTAGTTTCCATAGGAGAAGCATTTATTGATTTGCTTATAACTTTGGCGTTGGTTAACAAATCTTTATGAAATTGTTCAAAAAGTTGCACTTTTTAGGTCAGCTTCTATCTTGAAAGTTGGGGTGATTCGTCACTCGGGGGCTGAGAAAAAAGGTGGGTCCCAAAACGGGTTTTCCCCATGTTAATTGCCATAGGAAATTTTGCAACGAGCTACAACCTAAACTACTGAACGGAATTACCCCAAATTTAGCAGAAAGGTAGAGCTTGGTTCAGAAAGCGACCTTTTTTTTTAAAAATGGTGTCAATCCGTTCAGTAGTTTTTGAGAAATTTAAAAAATAAGAGCCAAAAAATCAATTTCTCTTAGAAAATTTTGTGCAAGGCTACAGCCGAAACTGCTGAACGGAATTACCCCAGATTTGGCACAAAGGTATTGCGTGGCTCAGAAAGCGATCTTTTTTCTAAATGGTGTAAATCCGTTCAGTAGTTGCTGAGAAATTAAAAAAATAAAAGTTTTGATATCTGGGCGGAGCCTAAGTCCAAGGGGATTTAATCCCCGAATTTACAACGCTCCAAGGGGTGCATTTTCACAGTGGTGCAGGGAGGGAGGGGGCCTGATGTGACATGTGTGTACTTATGCAATCAGTCCACCAAAACCCATGCACTTAAAAATTCACCATGCTTTCTTCTTGCAGTACTCTAATCATCCACTCAGTACCCATGTACTCATGCAATGACCCAGACACTAACTCATGGCAAATACAGGGGAGGTCATGCTAATCACAGGGGTACCCCAACGCATAGTGTTCCCTAGTGTAGGTAAGTATTTTCACTGTATTCTAACTGTCTTTTAGCATAGCACTGGCTCCGGTCCTGGTTAATCAGAGTCAGTTTCCACCAGTACCCGTCAGTAAAAAGTTGGTTCTTTCTGCACTTTTGTTTGTCTTTCTAGACTTCTGTTGGCTTTTTCAAAACGGAGCGTATGGCCCAAAGGCGGAGCTTCCGGGCCAGAGGCGGAGCTTACAGCTTGGAGGCGGAGCTTCCAGCCCAGAGGTGGTTCATCCATGGCTAAATACCCACCTCCAAGCCGGAAGCTCCGCCTCCAAGCCGCAAGCTCCGCCTTTGGCCCAGAAGCTCCGCCTCAGGGCCGTAAGCTCCGCCCCCAAGCCAGAAACTCTGCCTCCGGGCCGGAATTTCCGGCCCGAGTGCGGACGTAAAGTTAGTAGTCTTAAATCTATTCTGTGAATACCGAAAGTAGTAAGTTCATTCTGTGAATCCCGAAAGTAGTAAGTTCACTTTGTGAATCCCGAAAGTAGTAGGTGCATTCTGTGAATACCAAATAGTAGTAAGTTTAGGATTTAGTCATAAGTTCATTCTGTGAATCGGGCCCCATGTCTCTGCACAGCAGCCTGTAATGCAGATTTGAACTGCCATTTTGACCTGACAAAATAAAGCTTTTGCCATGATTAAAACGTCCTTTTAAATACTTATTAGTCAACCCTAAAGTAGACCCTAACCACTTGTATGCAAGGTCCATAGCATTTAAAAGTAGAACCAGTTTATTTACATTTTACAATACTTATCAGTAAAAAACTCTAAAGTCGTATTTCACTGTTGTAATGCTATCTTTCCCACAAACACTTGGTTACCTTATTACACTTAATAAGTGATAACCTCCGTTTGGGAACAGATGGATAAATGATTGTTCCATTCAACTGAATTGTAATTTAAAAACATCTTTAATGCTAAAGTCCACTTCTTAATGAATATTCTGAAAATATGGCTTTTAGAAAGTTGGCATTTTTCTGCCTCAAATAAATGTGCCTTTCCTGCAGTGTCCGGGGTCACATGAGTGTGAATGACTATTGTGTGATGTTTTGTGTATTCCTTCCAGACATGGGGACAAAAGGGCCTTGGGTGTGGAGCAATGTGTTTTCTTTTATCCTGATCAGAATGTCCTGTGTGGTTGGACTAAGTGTTCCTAAGCTTCATAGTACAGCTTGAAGGTTTGCCCACCTATTTCCTGATGTCTGCCCTGCCGCTGACAAATGCAGTTCATACCTAGGCCTGCCTGCGATATGTTACCCTAGACAGATGCGAGCCAAACCCAGAAAAGGAAGGATTTTAGACAAAGGGGGTATCCCCCACACACAGAATATGACAGGGGGAAAAAAGTTGCTCCTTCATAACTTCTCATCAGACAATTCCTGGACCTGTAGAAGATTTGAAAAAAGAACTGCCCAGCTGTCTGAAAAAGAAAAACTGGACCTGCTTCATTGGAATCCAAAAGACACACTATTGGAATTCAGGCTTCCCGGGAGTAACTGTGAATCTCCACTGGTGACCTGCACTACACAACCCCTCTAAGATCAACTCCTGTTATATCTGATTTCTCTGTATCAGCTCAGCCGGAGGTCTGTGAATCAGGTTTCATGCTGCATGGCTGAAATCCATCTGGCACGCACAGGAAGTCACTCCGTTGCATGCTTAGGCCCAAACAAGTGAAACGCCCTTCAGGAATCCTTAAGACACTGTACGTCTCTGTTGCTATTTTGCAAGAACCTTAAAATGTGGCTAATCTAATCTGATTTCTACTCAGTGCTTTCAACCTACATTTAGCGTTGGGAATTTTACTGGTTAGCCGTGCACTCTACAAGTGGTAATGATAATAATCCAGCACCCCAGGCGACAGTCCGCACCCATGGCCGTTGCAAAGATCCACATCCCTATTTGCATCAAACAGACACTGTCTGCAGTTCCTGATCGGTTTCTCGCACCTGTACCAGTTTCCTTGTGTTGACTGTCAACACGAGACTCAACTACAGCTCTCAAAGTGGGCTTAGGTCCAGAGAAGGTAAAATCTTCAGCGGGATGAACCTGGTCATGTACCCGACCAGCACACCAACGCGGTCAGCCTGAACGTGTGACTTTGCCCCGGTCCAGCAAAACCATATAACCGCAACAGGAGCTTTGTGCTTTTTGGAGCTATTTTTCACTAGAAAATAAAACAAATGCATAACTCTGGTCCTATCTATTGCATTCCTATTGTACTTAGAGTTATGAGGACAGCAGTGTAGGCAATGTAGGCTGAAGCAGTATAATATTTCTCATACATGTATAATTGATGATGCTCAACTTCTCGTGACCCAACTGCTTAGAAGTCACAAATACAAGGGAAAGAACTTCTCCCTAAATAATCAAATATTGAAAAGGAGCATACAGTTACACATAATTCATTTTTTCATCTAATTGTTTTTACCGCCCTGAGGAAGTTCATATTGGACGAAACGCGTTGGCTGGGCTGATCCATTTAACAAATAAGGATCAGGGTGGTTATGGTGCTCTGATTGCTGTGAAAGCTGGATTGGTAGGCGTCGAGTAGCTGGTTCTGTTTCATGCCTGTCAAGAATTGCTTCTTGATGATCTTTTCCAGTACCTTCACTGGGAATTGGAGAAGGGACAACACGTATAGTTTTTAAGTTCACTTGGGTTAGGGGAGGGTTTTTTGAGTAGAGGTCTGACTTTGGTGTGTTTCCAGGCAACAGGAAATGTTGCAATGGTGATAGAGGTGTTGAGCAGGGTGATAAGTTCCTGGCTCATCATTTAGTTTCTGAGGTTGAAGAGGAGGTGTGGGCTTGTGTCTGTGGGAGCTCCTAAGTGGATTGATTTTGTTGGTGGTCTTGCTGTCCTGGGTGGAGAGGGGGTTCCTGGCGGTCAGTCTATGGCTTGTGTTGGTTGCGCTACTTCATCAAAGCTGTCTATCCTCTCACCATAACTGTGTATTTAATTAGCCACTTTTTTCTGGGATATTCCCTGACCACTTTAAATATGGTGTTCATTCTCATTTATTTTATTGATACAATGAATTACTTATCTAATTGTTGACCTTATCTCTCTTTTCTTATTTCTGTAAAATTCTTAAGTGTTTGTTCGTTTCATTATTTCATGGAAATATCCCTGTACACCTGGTCTTTGCTCCTCAAGTGTGGAAAGAATTACATATCCAGAGGAAAATGCCTCTACTGAGGTTTAAGGGATTCCCCAAAAGATATTTATTCATTACATGTGCAGTACTTTGCATAGGTGCAGTGTCTTAGTAAGTGCAAAACATTGGGAAATAGGATTTTGTGGGGCAGCCAACCAGTGGGAAGATTGCCCCCCAGGAAAATTTGGGAAATGGAGCAGTCCAGTGACTGCTCCAAGTTTTGGGCTTGGTTTGGGCTACACTGTAGTCTTGTTCACAGTGGAAGAAATTCCATGGGCTGCAGGCAAAGTGAGGACCAGGGGAATTATGGTTAGTAGGCGAAAGTCGATGCCCTAGCTGGTGCTGGAGTGACTGGCCCTGACGAATGTGAAGGCTTACAGTCAGGCTTGGGGGAGTTTTTAGATAGTGGGGTGCAGAGAAGGAGGTATGCGTGGCCATGGACAGAAGATGTGGTCCAGTTCATTTCAAAATTGATTCAGAAAGGCCAGTCCAGAGTTACGATAACAGGTCAATTAGCTGGTATTGTGTTCATAGGAAAGCTCTTTTGGGGCTACTCTCCATCCGGATAGGAGCTGGAAACCAGGATGTTAGAGGAGAGGGCTAGAGAAGCCTGGCCCATAGTGCAGAAGAGGAGGCCTCTGACCTGGGGTATACTTTCTGAGTTAATTACGATCTTGTCAGAGATTTGCACAAGCAGGCTTGAGCAGGTTGATTTCATGACACTGATGACTTAGATGCTTTTTGGGGCTTCTCGGATTCTGAGCTCTTGGTGAGGTAGAGGGTCCTGGTGGTTCCTATGGGACGATGTGGCCAACAGCTTTGGCTATGCAAGGTAAAAATGTACCGGAAGTGTCAGGGTAGATCTATCCTGCTGTGTAGGTATCTAGTAGGCACTTTTTGCTTAGTTAAGTGGCCTACCTCTCTGCTGCAGAAGTTTCCAGGAGGATTAGGGCAGATTTTTAGGCATGTTGATGGCAGACCAGTGACAGCATTTCAGTTATTGGCTGTGTTGCGAAAAGGGCTGGGAGTGGATGCGTTGGGTTTTGGGGCACATTCATTCTGCATAGGTGTGGCGATGGAAGTGGGTAGGAGGGGCTGGAGCAGGTCGGCCAGCATGGGCCTAGGTAGATTGGTGTCCAGCTGTTTTCAGCGCTATGTATAGAAGGCCGATGGGGATTGTTAGACTATTTCTTCTTCTCATTTGTGCTTGTTGTTTTCTAGGTTTGGTACCAGGCCCTGAGGTTTTCTAGGCTATCATTTTGGATAGTGGGGCAGTCTTTCATTAAGTGGGTCAGAGGGTAGGCAAGAAGGAGCAGACACTGTACCAATGTGTGCCTGGGCTCCAACAGGTTTCAAGTCTGCTTGCATGGTAGGGAGAGGCATGAGTGGAAAGAATTTCTTCCATGTTTAAATAAGTTGCAGACAAGAGGGAGGTGGCTGGATGTTTTATTGCTACATCTAGGAGTGGGACTGATGAGAGCAACAAAGGATGATCTTCAGGTGATACAAAGCCAGTGGTCCGGCTGTCACATTGTTTTGTACAGAGTTCCTGCATAGAAGAGTCTGGCATGGGGTTAACAAGCTAGCACCTATAGAGAAGGCAAGGAGGAATATTAACATAGAAATGAGGGCCTTTTGAGGGAAAGAATTATTGGTAGGGTTGAGCATGTGGACTTGAGAGGTATGAAGCATTGGAATTTTTACAGCAAGGACGGAGTTTATTTGTCATACTATGGAAATGTGTTAAATGTGCATTAGTGTCTAGTGGGAGTAGGGGTGAGGGTCAGAAAATGTTGTTCAGGGACACTTTCTGAGTGGAGGTTGGCCAAGAAGGTGGCATATATTAGATAGCTTATTGTTGTTGACAGCGGCAATCCAGGCCGAAACCGGCTTATGGTTGTTGACAGCAGCAATTCAGGCAGAAAGGGAACAGATAGAGAAGCTTGTGTCTGGAGAAGGAACGAAATTCAAGGTTTATTAGGACATTAAAATAGTTAAAGGTTAATAGTTGCAATAAAACTGTATGGGAGGTTAAAGGTCTCAATTGCTGAAGACCAGCCCATGAAGTGGTAAAGAATTGCAGGATTACATTTTGGGGGCAGGGGACATTTAAGGGAAAGAGCTAGTTTCACATAGATAACATATTTGTATAGTGAGGTTTTAGTTTTGTAACGAAAGGGTCCACTGTTTTTTTAATGTGGCTTACACCTGTTTAAAAAAAGAGGCCATTTCATACAAATCCAGTACTAGCGTTCTCTGCTTCTCCCTCTATTCCCTAAAGCCCAACATTCAATCCATCGATTCAGAGCACTTACTCCATATGTGATGCACACGCATTGGTGTCTCATAGATTCCCTCTTTCACCGGCCTTGCAGGCAGGGGCGGATTGGCAATGCGGGCATTGGCCGAAGGGCCAGTGTCTCCGTGCCCTCTGTGGGCTGTTTTTTTCCCCCCTTTCCCAGCCGCACAGTGAAGCTGCATTCATTTCTTTGTCTCTGTCTCCGTGCTCTCTGTGGACTAGGAAAGGGGAGGAAAAAAACGGCCCACAGAGGGCGCGGAGACAGAGACAGAGAAATGAATGCAACTTCACTGTGCGGCCGCAGCGATTCTCCACTGTGGCCTCTCCTTCACCCTCTGCCCTGCAAAGCAATCATGCTGAGGGTGGCTGGGGAGGGGGTGATTGTTTGAAAGAATTGGCCTCCCTGGGGGCCTGGTGTTGCTCAGGCCTTTGAGCTATTTTCACCTCGGGCCCCCCTGGGGCCCACGCAGCACCTAAACAGTGTTAGTTTTAACACCTCGCCCACAGCCCTTCACATTCAGGGCATAGTGGGCGAGGAAGAATGGGTCTCGCTGTGGGGGCCAGGTGATCTTTGCAACTTGCACCATCTTCACCTCAGCCTCTCCCTGGCCCCTTAATTGTAGGCCACGCCCCTTGAATGTGGGCAGCTTTTTTCGTCAGTGCCCGGGCCAAATTGTGATCCCAATCCGACCCTGCTTGCAGGTGCAGCAGCACAGCTCGCTTCTGACATGCCACGGTGGCTGCGTGCAAAGTACAATTTACCTGTCAGGATGGCGAAGTCATAAGACCCCACTCTGAACTTACATGTAGCTTGTCTTGGTGCAAATGATGCAAGACGCTAAAACTTCGCGACCCAACATTGCGTTGTCTCACAAATATGCCTCGCTGCACAGTAATACTTTGTTTTCTGGCACATGGTTTGCTGATTTCTACAACAAAGGAGGCATGCAGTGAGACTGGCAATATATTTCTTGTTCGGCTGTGGCTGCTAAAATGTGGTGGTTTTGTTTACATTTTCGGAAGATAATTCTACAATTATTTGAGCATTATTACATTTCTCGATAATTCGGTAAAATGGAATCTAGAATATTTAACTAAATATATGCGTGAGCGCTTATTTTATTTTGGAAACAGTCACCTAACGTAAATATAACATTATTCTACACCAAACCGAGTGGGGCAAAGGGCACACACACGGTCCACCTCACATTCATGCACCTGACTCGCCACACATTCACACAAACTCCACACTTGTTTACCTCCTTGGATGGCGACCTATGGAGTCTTTTAGCTGGACTGAGGGCTTAGACACGCAGGGCCTCATTTATGAGGCCGTGCGTCACTTTTACGCCACCAGTGCGTTACTTTTTGTGACGCACCAGCAGCGTAAAAAATGTGCCTTGTTGCACCATATTTACAAAGTGACGCATGTAGGTAGATGCGTCACTTTGTTAACACCTGCGCTACATTATACCTACGCCAGGTATAATGTATGCAGGGGGGTGTTCTGACGCAAGAAAAGGTCATAGAAGTGACGCAGTGAAATCTATAAGTTTTCACTGCGCCACATCTAGGACGCAAATGCATTAATTTTTTACGCCTGCCTCACAGCAGGCGTAAGACTGAAGCAGGCCCTTTCACATGTGAAAGGACACATTGCTGGAGTTGCGTCACTTTTGTGACACACTCCAGCAATGCGTCACTTTTGCGCCATACAGATATGTCAGAAATACTGTTTGTATCTGTAACTCCTTGCACAATGATGCGTCATACTGTAAATATGACACATCATTGGTGTTGCAAGGAGGGCGCAATGAAAAGTGGCGCATCGCTGTTTTCATGCAGCGATGCGTCACTTTTCATAAATGAGGCCCGCAATTCCCAAGACCCAGTTCACAAAACGGTAGGGAAAGTGTGCACATTACACATCGTGGATGTCTATATATACACACATGGAGTAGCCCATGGAATATGCATATAAATGTATAAATGTCCGACAGGGCCCTGTGACTTGTCCTCCTTCCCGTTGTGTACTTCAGCTGACTGCCTGCTGGAGAGTCTCCTGTACATGCACAGTGGAAATGTGAATCTGCACGTTCAATTGTTTACATTATTTTATCCACATAGCATTTCTTTTTTCCATATGGAGAAACCTCTTGCCAATCACCCCAAGAAATACAGATGTGCTCCGTTGTTTTTCCACCTAAAATGCGTCAATTACTCATGCATATTTACACGATCAGTTTTAGGTCTGTTCCATGGTGCGTATTTATAAGGATAAATGAAACATCTTGTAAGTGTTTTTACATGATCATCTACTTTCCCATCTCTAATCCTTAATTAAGTACAGAAAGAAAAATATGAAAATCTAAGCCACATTTCTCGGTACACTACACAGTCTAAATATCGAGTTTGTAATATCGACCTACCGAAATATTGAGTCTGGAATATCAAAGGTAAAGAATATGGAGGCGAAGAATATCGTTGAGCAGAATATTGACCCGAAGGTAAGTAATATTGAATTTTTTTATATCGATGTAAGTAGTATCTAAGTCAGTAATATCGATACCAAATATATTGATGTTACTAATTTTGGTGTTACTAATATCAATATTTGTATTATTGTTATGTATCTTATTATGTATTTAATATGTATGTGTTATAGGTTTTTTGTTAAGTATTTTACTTGTTTTAAATTATATGTGTAATATTTGTATATATTAATAATGTTATTTTTAAGTCAATTTTATGTTTTAGTACTGGAGCGGGTTGTGGGTTTATAGGGAAATAGGGTGGGAAGTAATTTAAATATATTAAATGAATTATGATTTTTAGGAATTACAAATTAATTTTAATAAATTTTTGCATTTAAGTTTTGTAGCGGGTAGTGGGTTTATTGGGGAATTGGGTGGGAAGTATTTTAATTGTACTTACATAATGATTTATTTTAATTTATTGGTATTGATAATTCATGTTTAATTAATTATTGATTGGCAATTAATTATTTTAATTGTTAATTAATTTTTCAAATTGGTAATTAATGTTTGTAATTGGTAATACATTTTTTTAATTGGTAATTAATTATTTTAATTGGTAGTTAATGTTTGTATTTGGTAATTAATGTTGTAATTGGTAATTCATTTTTTTTTAATTGCTTAATTGGAAATTATTTTTTAATAATTGGTAATTCATGTTTTATAAAAAGTCTTTTTTGGTATAAAAATATTTTTATTGTTTAAAGTTTTTTAATTGCTAATCAGTTTTTAATAATACATATGTATTTTGTTTTGAACCATATTTTATTGTTCAATATTTATTATTTGGTATCTAATATTAATTAAATAATATTTATTTGTATTTATTGTTAATTAATTATTCAATTGTGATTATGTTTTAAAAAAAATGTAATGGGTATTTGTAAATTATGTTGAGTTATTTAAAATTTAAATTATTAAATATTTTAAATACAAACATTATTTATAAGTATGTTATATTTAATTTCTATGCTATCCAATAAGCATGGGCGGAAAATCCGTTCCTCTCGTGGATTTTGCGGATTTTCGGTAAATTCGAAATCCGCGAACTCTCGCGAATTTACCGAAAATCTGCAAATTCGCACGCAGCGCATTTTTTTTCTTGGTGATACAATATTGCGGCGTGCAGCATTTACTTACCGCCATTCAGCGTTTGCCGAGTTGTTTTTCTCGATATTTTGCGAGTGCTGAGCCATTTTGGATCTTGCTGCGGGATCCCGTGGGAGTTTGGCGACTCATCACGAGAGTTCGCAATTGCGAACATGTAGGTGCGGCTGGCAGCAACAATCTCGCGAAATTACAAAATTTGCAATTCTGCACAAGAAATCCACTAGCAAGCAGCATAGACCTTCAGAAAATGATGATTTTTATCAGAATAACTCCTCAGGTTGACATTTGCCTGCACTTTTTTGGATTTGAGGCCTTTTGACTTTCTTTGGATCACTTTTGGATTAGAAATCAACTTTCACAAGTAAGTTTGTTTGGGGCATTACAGTTGCTGATCTGCAGAAAAACGAGTTTTGCAAAACTGAAAGCACTCAGCAGGTGAAAAAGTTCACTCATCATTAGTAACCATTCCCTGTAGTACTTCCTGAGGGGCCCCTCCAGAGTTCAGTTGCCTATGTTTGTTTGGGGCATTACAGTTGCTGTTCTGCAGAAAAACGAGTTTTGCAAAACTGAAAGCACTCAGCAGGTGCAAAAGTTCAAACTCATCATTAGTAACCATTCCCTGTAGTGCTTCCTGACTGGGGCCCCTCCAGAGTTCAGTTGCTAGATGCAACAATTCTATGAGCCTGCTCTGACCCTTACAGCAGGCTCATAGAATAGCTACAAGTAGGCCACAAAGGTCCTGGAAAAAAATTGCACTGCAACAGAAAGCAAATTACAGATAAGGAAGCAGGTGCCAGATTGGAATTTTAAAACAGTGAGACATTAATAAATCCACCCCAAATTAATTCTTGTCAGTTAAAGCAGGGCAGGTGTGCTTGCTTTCCCATAATCTACAGTGATGAACCAGAGGGTGGCATTAATGTACCAGAGGGTGGCATGGGTGAAACAGGGTGGCAGTGGTAAAACAGAGGGTACTGTGAACCTGTGATGAATGAACCAGACGTAGAAACAACATAGTCGCGACCGTTGCGAGCCGACAAGTAAGTTCGCAATTGCGAACTGGTACAAAACCCTCGCGAACTGGCAGAAACCCTTGCGAACACAAAAAAAATCCGCTAATTCGTGAGAATTCGTGGATTTTGTGGATTGCGAGTTTGCAAATACGCAAATTCACGAACGCTAGATTCGCAAAATTCGCCCATGCTTAGTATCCAACGCTTTTCCTACTTTTGCACTCTCTGGAGTGGGAATAGTAATTTTTGCCCTACGCTATCCAACGCTTTTCCTACTATTTTACTCTCTGGAGTTGGAATAGTAATTTTTACCCACCCGTTATCGAACACTTTCCTTACTGCTGCAATCACTGGAGTGGGAATAGTCATTTTTACCCCTCCGCTATCCAACGCTTTCCCTACTGTTGCACTCTCTGGAGTGGGAATAGTCCTTTTCACCCATCCGCTATCCAATGATTTCCCTACTGTTGCACTCACTGGAGTGGGAATAGTAATTATACCCCTACGCTATTCAACGCTTTCTCTACTGTTGCACTCACTGGAGTGGGAATAGTAATTTTTACCACTACGCTATCCAACGCTTTCCCTAATGTTGCACTCTCTGGGATGGGAATAGTAATTTTTACCCCTACGCTATCCAACGCTTTCCCTAATGTTGCACTTTCGGGGATGGGAATAGTAATTTTTACCCACCTGCTATCCAATGCTTTCCCTACTGTTGCACTCACTGGAGTGGTAATAGTAACTTTACCCCTACGCTATCCAACATTTCCCTACTGTTGCACTCACTGGAGTGGGAATAGTAATTTTTACCCATACGCTATCCAACGCTTTCCCTAATGTTGCACTCTCTGGAGTGGGGATAGTCATTTTTTACCCACCCGCTATCCAACGCTTTCCCTACTGTTGCACTCACTGGAGTGGGAATAGTAATTTTCACCCCTACGCTATCCAACGCTTTCCCTACTGTTGCACTCTCTGGAGTGGGAATAGAAATTTTGACCTTCCCACTATCCAACGCTTTCCCTACTGTTGCACTCTTTGGAGTGGGAATAGTCATTTTTACCCCTACTTTATCAAACATTTTCCTTACTGTTGCACTCTCTGGAGTGTGAATAGTAATTTATACCCATACGCTATCCAACGCTTTCCCTACTGTTGCACTCTCTGGAGTGGGAATAGTAATTTTTACCTTCCCGCTATCCAACGCTTTCCCTACAGTTGCACTCTCTGGAGTGGGAATAGAAATTTTTACCCATACGCTATCCAACGCTTTCCCTAATGTTGCACTCTCTGGAGTGGGGATAGTCATTTTTTACCCACCCGCTATCCAACGCTTTCCCTACTGTTGCACTCACTGGAGTGGGAATAGTAATTTTTACCCCTACGCTATCCAACGCTTTCCCTACTGTTGCACTCTCTGGAGTGGGAATAGTAATTTTTCCCTTCCCGCTATCCAATGCTTTCCCTACTGTTGCACTCACTGGAGTGGTAATAGTAACTTTACCCCTACGCTATCCAACATTTCCCTACTGTTGCACTCACTGGAGTGGGAATAGTAATTTTTACCCATACGCTATCCAACGCTTTCCCTAATGTTGCACTCTCTGGAGTGGGGATAGTCATTTTTTACCCACCCGCTATCCAACGCTTTCCCTACTGTTGCACTCTTTGGAGTGGGAATAGTAATTATTACCCCTACGCTATCCAACTCTTTCCCCACTGTTGCACTCACTGGAGTGGGAATAGTAATTTTTACCCACCCGCTATCTAACGTTTTCCCTACTGTTGCACTCTCTGGAGTGGGAATAGAAATCCTTACCACTACGCTATCCAACTATTTCCCTCCTGTTTCTTTCTCTGGAGTTGGAATAGTAATTTTTTACCGTTGGGCTATTCAACGCTTTTCCTACTGTTGCATTTTCTGGAGTAGGAATAGTCAGTTTACGTTCTACGCTATCTAATGTTTTCATTACTGTAGTTTTTTGGGGACTTTAAATAGTAGTTTTATTTATTTATTATTTTAGATAATGTAGTATTTATTAAATTTTAAATATTTTGAAAGTATATTTATTTTTTTTATTTATTAAAATAATTATTTACTTTTTATTTATGTTATTATTTTATGTGTGTAGATGTATTTGTAATTTATAGTATTTATAAATAATTTATAAATAATTAAAATAATTATTAAAAGTTATTATTAGGTATGTATATATTACATATTTTATGTATATGTGGAATGTTTTATTATTATATATGTATTATTTATTCATTTTAAACATTTTAAAATATTTTTAACTCTGTTTATTTTATTTATTACTATTATTTACTTTATTTTACACATTTATCGTTAACAGAAAAAAAATGATATTTTTAATTACGATATTTTTAAAATCGGTATTTTGGTTTCAATATTTTTGTACTTACCTTGTTGTAGATAGGATGTCGATATACTTGCCTTCGATATTCCAGCGTCGATGTTTCTGTAGGTCGATATTCTGTGAGTCGATATTCTGTCAGTGATTCACATTTCTCGCCGGAGATGCTGAACAAAGAACTATCATACAGATCTCGAATATGTTTTCGATGATTTGGTTTTGCTTAGGAGGGCAATGTCTTACTAACTATGAAAGCGAAAAAATGCACAATACCCTGGTAAACCCTCTGCATTTGTCTCACACTTTTGTTGGGGGCCCTGATGTGCCATCTTTACTCCTCAGTAAATTTCCTAATCTAACTAGAAACCTCACACGTTGTCAAAATGAGGAACATGTAAAGGGCATACAACTAAAAATTAAATCTTTAGCTTCTTGTTCCCTTCACTGTGCTGCCAAGATGCACTTTACCAATCCTTTTAGTCTTTTTTTGCTACAAATGTTTACATGAGGCAGTTGGACAGTTTTTAGATTCAGCGATTTTTGCTTGTGTCACTAGGATATCATGCTTGCTGCTGACACGGATTTACTTATATGAATCAAGATATATTCCAACTAAGACTTTCAAACTCCAAAATAGTTCTTTATTGTTTGACTTGGCCCTTTTTGCAGGATCATCCCTGAACGTTTGCCTTCCTCCTAGTCTTTTTTCTGACATGGTGTTGGTGGTTTTAGGACTCTGGGCACTTTAGCACTGCTGTCCAGTGTAGTGTGTGTGCTCTCTGTGGTAAAAATGGTAAGATTGGTCTACACTTGTTTGGGGTATTTAATTTACCTGTCAGTCCCTTGTAAAGTGGTATCTCAGATACCCAAGGCCGTAAATTTGAATGCTACTGGTGATCTTGCAGCGCAGCTTGCGCCAACCACAAAGGTAGCCTTTCAAACCTGTCTCGGGCCTCTGCCATTGCAGGGTCTGTGCGCCCATTTACTGCCACTTTGACGTGTCACATAAAGTGGGTCCCGCGTCTGTGACCCCCCTTTTACTGCATGTCAGTCACCCCTAAGGTGACTGACATGCATGCATGCATGACTAGCTAGCCCTATGGGCAGAGTGCATTGTAGGTAAAAGGTAGGACAAGTACCTTAATTGGGTGACATGTCCTAGTAGTGACAAACAGCCATTTTGGTTTCTCGCTGCTGTGAGGTTGACTTCCCATAGGAATGCATTGGGGATTCTCTGATAAGTGTTTCAGTGGTAATGCCTTATATGAGAGGAGCAGCATGGTCAAGTTTCGTGTATCTGGAATGCTGCGTAATGGCGTGTGCAGATTTATTATCACTATTTTGAAAAAGCCACTTTTAGAAGTTGGCATTTCTGTGTACTATGTGTCTTTGTGCCTGCCTGATGTGTATTGCATGTCTGGCTCTGGAGTGACAGGGGCTGGTGAGGTGTGTGGCTCCAGAGGGGCAGGGTGAGTCAGCGCTAGGCTGAATAGGCAGAACTGTATTTGGAGTAGTGAGAGGAGTAGTCCCTGACCCTGAATAGGTCTGTGCCTGCATTGTACAATCCTGGCTCTGCCCCCCTGTGGAGTGTCTGGCGCCAGGACCCACTCTAACTGTAAAGGTGTTTTAGCACCACATAGAAAGGTTGGAGTGGCCCCCAGAACTTGCTTGGACTGGATCTAGGCCTGTGCCAGGGAAAGAGAACAAAGACACGTATATAAGTACTGTGGCTGTGACCCAATGAAAGTGTGCTTTGGTGCCTACTTGTACCTGTTTGGGGCTGGAAGGACTGCTGGTCAAGGAGGAACCGCTGTGAGACCCATCTGCTGCTCTCTGGGGGACGCTACATGCTGGCCTGCCTGTGCCCAGCTCTGCCCCTCTCGATTTGGACTTAATGCCTCGTGAACGCTACATTTTTATTCCAAGGACGGGAGGAGTGCTTGTACCCTGAGGTGATCAAGCTGCAGATCGGGGGCCCACACCATCCCGGGGTGTGAGGAGTGCTTCAGTGGTCTGGCTACCTGACAGCGCTGTGCTGAAATTAGTCCCAAGGGAATCCCAGTGTACCTTGCATTTCTGTGCCTCAGAGAAACAGCCGCCAGCGTGACCTGGAAGTCTGGCGCTCGTTGCCTGACTGTAGGCTGGGCCAGCGGGAAGAGCCAATGGTAGCATAGGCAACAGGAATTCAGGGGCATGGAGGCCTGGTTGGGGGTGGCGCCCCAACCGGGAGAAGGAGCCGAGCCTCGTGGGCTCACATTGGTTATGCTGCCGGAGAGGAGACGACCCCAGTGCTTGTGGCCCCAAGGAGACCAGAAGAATCAACAAAGAGCCTGAGTCCAGGCAGGAGCCTACCCCACCTTCATGTGTGCAAGTGGAGGGGACCGGGCTAAGTAAGAAGAGGCCCGTGAGCGCGGGCCTGCCAGACCTACTGTCAGTGACTGAATTTTGCCCAAGAAGAGCCCAGGTAAGTGGGGCTGGAGGTGGGAGCCCTGTTGGGGCCGGTGCTGATTCACTTAGCTGCACTGCAAGGTTGCGGGCAGCTGCAAAGAGGGGGCATTCCCTTTTGGGCCCACCAGAGAAGCCATGGTGAGGGGGGCTGAGGAGGCATGGTTGGTGCTGATTTTGAGGAGTACAGCTGCACCGCCAGATCGTGGGCAGCTGCAACATTGAGGGGGCATTGTTTGGTGTCTCAGGAGAGACAAGAGTGGAGTACACCCTCACCCACCCGCCCCCATTTCTGGTGCCGGCCTGTTGGGCCTGCAACCTGCACAGTGGCCGGATTAGAACTCTGACCTTTGTGGACATAGGGCATTGCGAGGAAGTCCCAGATGGGCCCCCGAGTGAAGGCAAATTGGCCTGTGAGGCACATGATGTGCTGGGAGTGAACAAGGCCCTAATGTAGATGCATAATGTGTTTATGCCTAATGTGGGTGCATAATGTGGTTATGCCTTATGTTATGCATAATGTGTTATTTGCCTAATGTGATGATGCTGAGTACATTATTTTACCAGTAGTGGCTGGTTGCTTTATATTCACTACTTGTGCTTTCAAATGATTCTGACAGTGGCCTGATTGCCCCTGTCATGTATATAATCCTCTGTGTAGTATTGCCTAGTGCCAGGTGGCACAGTGTACATTTGTGATCATGATTCTAATGTGTTTATGAGTAAAACTTTGCCACTCAGCTTCATCTAAATAGATGCTGAATGATGCAAAGCCTTACGAAGGCCTGCTGCCCAGCTTCATTGGAACAGACTCTGGATGCAGAGAAGCCTTGCAAAACAACACTGGGCAGACCTCACACGAAGGACGCAGGTACATTTATCAGGTGGCCAAACGTGGTCCAGTGTCCAGCCTGAGCTCCATCGCTGGTGGCCTGAACTTGTGACTTTGTCCCGGTCCATCACAACCATTTTTTTTGCACATTTTTGTACTACTTTTATCTAAATCTTTGAAATTGCATATCTCCAGTACCACTAATCGGATTTTTGTTAGTACGGTCTCAAATGATTTATTACATTTCAGTCTATATGTCTTAATTAGTGTGTAATATTTATTGTGTTGTGTTTTCAGTTTATACTGATTGCTTGCTGAACAAATAATTTATACTTTACCTCTAAGTCAAGCTTGACTGCTTTCGTGGCAAGCTACTAGAGGGTTAAGTACAGAATAATGTAGTCACTTTTGTAGTTTACGCTAACAAAGATTTTGGTTTTCGCTTGAGAAGAGCCTTTACCTCCCTCAATCAAAACATCATTTTCTCACATTGGTGGCAGCGGTGGGATCCAGTACCCGTGTTTGTGCAGTGCCATGCAGTAATTTTGTATAGCACTAAAATCCCATATAAATAACTTGAAATCAGTTTCATCCTCCTTTTATACTTGATTGGCCTATTTTGCTTTTTCAAAATTCACTTCTATTCCAACTGACTTTGTGCACCTTGGACTCTGCCTCATGCAAGCATCAGTTTGAACTCAACAACCTTGACAACTGCACTGTGAATGAGCTCAAGGGATTCTGCTTGGAGAGGGGATTTCGGGCAACCAAGCATTAGGAGCTCCATAAGGTTCTCCGGGCAGGAGGCTCGCAAATTAGAGGCTACGGCACAGGAGGAAGAAGAGGATATGGACGCTGCAGAGGAGAAGTAGGAGAAGATGGAAGAGGGATGACAGCCTCCTGATCATGAATCCAGAAGAGAGAGGCGGCCACAGAAGCCAGATCACAGGCAGGTAGCAGCATCTCCCACAATCGGGCCCCAGAGGAGCTGGAGGACAGGAAAGCAGGGAAGGAATTCAGATTGCAAATGTCTAAGGGTTAAACTGAAAATGGAAGCAGACAAGCAGAATGATGCTGCAAAGAGGGCCTGGGGGAGAGGAGATTGGCCCTGTAGGAGATATTGACAGGGAAAATGCTGAGGTAAAGAAAACCATGGCAAAGGAGAAGGCTAAGGCAGGGAGGGCCTTGGCAGAGTAGAAACAGTTGTTGGCTCACAAAGTGAGTCTTAAAGAGCTGTACATAAAAGCAAAACAAGCCTCAGAGTCCAGTAGTAATGGTTGCAGCAGTCCAGTGCCCAAATGAAAGATGAGGGACTGCATACCACAGGTTCTGGTGCCTAGCTATGTGTTAGCGAATGATATAGATGAATGCTTTTCTGCCTATGCAGTAGCTCTGAGGATCCACAGGGGCACAGAGGAAGATTGGAGGGCAGGGCTATGGAAATACATGTAAAAGTAGGAAGGGACACCCTTCTTATACTAGAAGTGGGGGATCAGATGAAGCATGCTCAAATGAAGGCCATTCTGCTCACTGAGTTCCAGCTCACCCCAAAGAAATACTGCATAAGGTTCAAGGATAGCCAAAAATAACCAAAGCAATATTGGGTGGAGTTTTTTAGACTACCCCGCAAAGGCACCGAGTGGTTGGGTGAGGGGCAGTAAAGTGAATTCTTTCAGTGGCCTGTATGACCTGATTTTGCGAGAGCATATGCTCAGCACGTGCTTTATAGAATTGGGCCAACATCTGATTGACAGCAAGCTAACAGACCACAGGGAGCTTGCAAAGGAGGCAGACCTCTGGGTCAGTGCCAGAATGTCCAAAAAGGTGTCTAGGTTGAGATCCCAAAAAGGGTGAACAAGGTCCCCAATAGAAGAAGAGGGGGGAGATCAAAACAAAAGCACAGAAATCTCAAAAGGCATCCAAAATAGTTCCCAGGGAAAGGATATCCAGCCTCAACCTGCTCAGAAAAAATGAAGGATTTATTGACAAAAAGACAGGGGAATCCAAACCCAAGAGCTATGGAGGTTACCGGTAAGGGTACATGATGGGCAACCACAGGTGCACCAAGAGAGCACAGACACCTAATGATGGACTTACTCTAGGGCTGGCCAGCGTAGTGCTTTGGGAGGAGGTGACCTCTGCTAGCATGGGGTTAGAGCAGAGGTTACCATAGTGCCCCTGGGTGACAAAGAGGTGTTGCCTTAATCCCAAATAATTCTGAGGACAGTCAGTGAGCCACCATCAATGGGCAGAGACTGGAGGACACAGCAGTCAGTGTGACTACTGTAAGGTGCTATTTGGTGTCCTCGGAATAGTTAATCCCCAATACATTCCACCGGGTTTTGGTAGCAGACAACTGTGAGAGTCATTACCCAGTTGCTCTGGTTCCATTTGAAGGGAAGTTCTCTGGATCCCTGAAGGTATCTGTGGGTTCTGACGTGTCTGTAGGTTGTCTGGTAAGGAACAATCTAGAGCACACTATCTGGAAGGAGGTGAAGCTCAGGTTTCACCTGGAGATGTTAGGGCTGCCTGAGAGGCTGTGCCTGACTGCAGGTCCATGGAAGCCCAAGAGGGGAGTCAGTAAAATCTGGAGCTTGAAAGAATGGTCCAGGTAGCCAACAAAAAGAGGAAGACATGGGGCATGGAAACCTAACAGCAAAGTTCCAGAACCTACAGGCGAGGACATTGCAGCTCCGGGAGATCTGCCTGAGCTGGCTCAAACGCTAGTTGCGAGTGAGCCTATCAGGGAAAAGTTCTTCAGAGCTCAAAAGGAGTGCCCAACTCTTGAGGGCTTGAAACAGCAAGCTGAGGCCCAGGCAGCTGCTGACACGTCTAGGGTGACTACCTTTTCTATTGTGAGAATAACCCCCATTTATTGAGCCTGGAAAAGGTTCAAGGCTCCACTGGTTCCGTTACCTTTGAAAGGGTTATCATCAACTTTGTTGGGGCCTTGAACCCGATGACTGCCTTTGGCAACAGGTTTATCCTGGTTTTGGTGGACCATGCCTCTAGATACCCTGAGCCTTACTTATGAGTGCTGTAATTGCACCTGCTGTGGCTATGGTCTTGATGGTGAATTGTATGCGTGCAGAGTTCCCCAAAGAAGTAGCATCTCGCAGGGGCACAAACTTAATGCTTGCCTACATAAAGTCAATGTGGGATGATTGTGGAGTAAATACATGTTCTCCACAATCTATCATCCTCAAATCAATGGGCTTTTTGAAAAATTCAACAAGATCTTCAAATGCATAATTATTGCCTACTAGAGCCTATGAAGCAGTAGTGGGATGTACCTTGCCATTTCTTCTTTTTGCCTACAGAAAAGAGCTACAGAAAGGAGTTGGGTTAAGCCCTTAGAGCTTCTGTATTGTCACCCTGCTAGGGGACCTCTCAGACTTTTGGAGGAGGGGTGGGGACAAGCTCCCAAGAACCCCCCACCCAAGATGTAGCTAGCTACATGTTGGTGCTCCAAAGCCAAATGCAGCACTTCTGGATGAAGGCCTCTGAGAATGTGGAAGTCGTCCATGAGTTCATATAGCTTGGGTGGTACTAGAAGACCACTGTGGTTGTGTTTCAGCTTGTCCAAAAAGTGTGGGTTAGGGAGCCAGTAAAGCCCACAGCCCTCCATGACCGATGGCCAGGACCTTATGAGGCAAAGGATAGAAAGGGGGAGGTCACCTACCTGATGGTTCTCAAGACCCCTCTCTAATAAAAGAGAGAGGGACCCAATATCAAAGGGATAGGGTACCAGCAACTGACTTTATGTCAAAAAGAAATTCCCTTTGGGCACCTTAATGTAAACACACCAACTAATACAGACAAAATAAACATCAATATAAAGACCTATCACTCGGAGCAATGCAGTAAGTAACAAAATTCTGTAAGAACAAATAGATTCAGTATGCACAGTGTATTTATATATTTAAAACCATTAAAAATAAACACATAAAAAAGTATATAAAACTAGGGAACACAGACAATATACAGAGGAACAAATCATATACATGAATTCATCCAATCCATTTCCAAAAGCTAAGGAGGGAGGTACAAATAAGGTATGTTCAGCAGCAATTAGAATACTCCTTGATCAATATGTATTGTACTTCTCCCTTAGTTTCAACGCGTTTCGATGGACAGTTAGCATATAGCCGCCTTCATCAGGAAAATATTAGCTGTCTTCCCAAAATTTCTTTTAAAGAAAGCCTGCCTTCTAGGTAGGGGAGTAACGCCTCCTTCCTCGTGAACAGAATCGTATTTTCTAGAGCTGACGGTGTCTACATGGACCACAGCTTAATCAATCTTTTCTGTTTCTTGATGTCACTCATATGAATCGGATATGGTTAGTTCTTTATCAACAATTTAAAAGAGTGAAACTTAAAAGCTGTTGTTTTTTAATTCAAATTTCACGCGGTAAAAAACCGAGGTCGCAGGCGTGCGTTAGGAATTCATGCAAGTTTTGAAATTCGTAGCGCAACCTTTCTTTATTATAGCACACTAAGGGCCTGAGAGCTATATCCAGTCTCTTCAGTCTCTTTATCTGTCCAGCCTCTTAAATTATATTACGCCGATAGTCCCGCGTGCAGTTCCGGTCGTCTTCAGTAAGTTTATGTCTGAATAATTGATGTTTATTTTGTCTGTATTAGTTGGTGTGTTTACGTTAAGGTGCCCAAAGGAAATTTCTTTTTGACATAAAGGTTCTCAAGGCCCCCCAAGAACCCTTACTGGTATTCCATGTACATCACCTCAAATCATACTATGAGATATCAGAAGTGACCATGCTCTTGGTGATGGATGATGGCTTGGGAGAGGATGAAAAGCTCTCCCCAAACTTCTATTTTCAAAGGAGCAGGATGGGTTAGTTGTAGGTTTCAAACTCTCCCCTAACCAGACCGCTGAACAGCAGAGGGAATATCCGTGGTTGTTGTAGTAGTATGCCTCTTTGTCTCCCTCACCCCTGGGCGCACAAATCTGTGTACCCATGATATGGATAACAGTGACAGCATGTATCTAAAGAACAAACTTTACATACTGTATGACAAGGTGAGGGCTAGCATTAAGGAAGAAGTTTTCAAGATGTTTGTGTTGGGGGTGATTGAGTGTTCAAGTAGACATTGGTCCAATCCAGTGATGCTGGTACCCAAAGCTGCCCCCTATGTCGCCACCCCTGAATACAGGTTCTTTGTGAATTATAGGGGGATTAACTCAGTTACCAAAACTGATGCTCCCCATTCCCTGAGATAGCTGATAAGCTCATAAATAGATTTGGAGCTGCCAAGTTTCTAGGTACTGTTTGACTTCTGGGTACTGGTAGATTGCTATGACCCAGGTTGCTGAGGAGAAGTCTGCATTCTCCAACCCAGAGAGCCATTTCCAATTTTAAGTGATATCCCTTGGACTAAAGAATGTCTCTGCACCTTTCAGAGGTTGGTCAATGGGGTCTTAGTTGAGATAGAGGCATTCAGTGCTGCCTATCTGGATGACATACTTTCTATTTAATAACACCCATATCTTCCAAGATGGGAAGACCACCTGTTGAACCTCTAGGAGGTGCTTCAGGCAGGGCAACAAGCAGGCCTGACTAGCAAGGCCAGCAAGTGCCAGATAGGTCAAGGATCTGTGGTGTATCTGGGAAATCTGTTAAGCGTGGACAAGGTGCAGCCCTAGACCAACCTCTAGCCTTTATAAGTAGGACGTTACTTCCCAGGGAACAGAGGTGAAGTGCTATTGACAGAGAAGCCTTTGCCGTGGTCTGTGCACTGACAAAGCTGAGATCACACCTGTTTAATACTCATGTTCGAGTTCAGACAGACCACAGGCCCCTCATGCAGATGAGGGATGAGAATGCAAACCTGCTGAGGTGGTCTATCACCCTACAGGGAATAGATTTTATGACAGAATACCACCCTTGGTCTGACCACTCTAGTGCTGATGGTCTATCTATGTTCTTCCGCCTTAGTGATGAGAACTCCCATAAGGGTGTTTAGTTCTCCCCACTCCACCCACCTCCAAACCTGAACCGCTCTCTAACAACCTTAGCGCCTGGAACCCAATCACCATTGAAGACACCATCCGCCTAATGAACTCCATCCATTCAGGTTCGCCAACCGACCCCTGTCCCCACCACATCTTTAACAAAGCAGACTCCATCATCGCACCCCATCTCCGTGATATCATCAACTGCTCCTTCAACTCCGCTACCTTCCCAGAAAGCTGGAAACACGCCAAACTCAGTGCCCTCCTGAAGAAACCCACAGCAGACCCCTCTGATCTTAAGAACTACTGCCCCATTTCCCTACTCCCATTCCCTGCCAAAGTCATTGAGAAAGCCGTCAATAGCCAGCTCACTGCCTTCCTTGAATCCAACAACTCCCTCGACTCTTCACAGTCCGGCTTTCGAGCCAAACACAGCACCGAAACCGCCCTCATTGCAGCGTCAGACGACATCCAAACGCTACTGGACAACGGAGAAACAGTTGACCTCATCCTACTCGACCTCTCCGCCGCCTTCAACACAGTCTGCCATAGCACCCTCATACAACGCCTCAGCAACATCAGAATACAAGGAAAAGCCTTGGACTGGATCATCTCGTTCCTCGCCGGAAGAACCCAGCGAGTTCGCCTCCCCCCTTTCAAATCAGAGGCCACCGAAGTCATCTACGGAGTACCACAAGGATCATCACTCAGTCCCACCCTCTTCAACGTCTACATGAGTCCCCTCGCATCCATCGCGCGACAACACAACCTCAACATCATCTCCTATCCTGACAACACCCAGCTGATCCTTTCCCTCACCAAAGACCCTAACATCGCCAAAACCAATCTTCATGAAGGCATGAAAGAAGTAGCCGAATGGATGAAAATCAGCCGCCTAAAACTCAGCTCAGACAAAACGGAAGTTCTCATCCTAGGATCTTCCCCCTCTGCCTGGGACGACTCATGGTGGCCACCGGCCCTGGGCACAGCTCCCATACCCACAGACCACGCACGCAACCTAGGCTTCATCCTTGACTCCTCCCTCTCGATGACCAGACAAGTTAACGCCGTCTCATCTTCCTGCTTCAACATACTTCGTATGCTTAAAAAAATCTTCCGTTGGATCCCCACCGAAACAAGAAAGACGGTCACCCACGCACTGGTCACTAGCCGACTGGACTATGGAAACACCCTCTACGCCGGAACCACAGCCAAATTACAGAAAAAACTCCAAAGCATCCAAAATGCATCAGCCAGACTCATACTGGACAACCCTCGCCAAGCTCACATTACCGGCCACCTGAAAGACCTCCACTGGCTTCCCGTCAACAAGAGAATAACGTTCCGTCTCCTCACCCACGCACACAAGGCCCTCTACAAACTAGGACCCGAATGCCTCAACACACGACTGTCCTTCTACACACCCACCCGCCAAATAAGATCTTCCAACCAAGCACTCGCCACAGTTCGGCGCATCCAGAGATCCACCATGGGAGGAAGATCTTACTCCTACCTGGCGGCCAAGACCTGGAATTCTCTCCCCACTCACCTCCGCATCACACAGAACCACTTTTCTTTCAGAAAGGAACTTAAATCCTGGCTATTCGATAAATAACGCGCCTTGAGACCCTCTGGGTGAGTAGTGCGCTATAAAATTCCTGAACTTGAACTTGAACTTGAACTTTCAGCTTGGGGGGCACAAGTTAGACCTGACAGCCTTTGATTGGTCTTCCCCAAACTTTTTGCCTTCTTTACTCCTGTGTGCTGAATTTTCTTTTTGTTGGCCTACGGAACGATGTGCACTTAACTATGGCTGACCAGTGCTTAAGTGCTTGTGCTCACTCCCTTAATCATAGTAAAATTGGCTTACACCAAATTCGCACATTTAGTTTGTTTATAAGTCTCTTGTAAAGTGGTGCTACATGGACCCAGGTCTTGTAAATTAAATGCTACTGGTGAACGTACAACACTACTGTGTCTCCCACTTAAGTAGGCCTTTAAAATATTTCTCAGACCTGCCATTGTAGCCTGTATGCAGTTTGAAACTTCCATTTTGCCCTGGCAAAATAAACCTTTTGCTAGGCCCAACCTTCCTTTATAATTTGTACAAGTCACACCTAAGGTAGCATCGTATTTAAAAAGTTGGACATGTACTACCAAGTTTTACATGTGCTGGTAGTGAAACACTTCTAAATTGGTGATAACTTTTGATTTGGAGCTAGTAGGAATGTTTTGTTTACAAATTAAGCACTGATTTAGGAAGTTGCTGTTTTCTTGTCCGAACCATTTGGTGCCTACAGCCTGTGTCCTGTGTCACATGACTGGGCGTAGTTGCCAATAGCTGGGATGGGAGGGTTGGAGGTGCTCCCTACTCTGCTTACATTTCAAAGGGGCTGCTTCAGCACACCCATCACGTGATGTTCTCGTCTAAGCACAGTTTAGTGATATATGTGAGCTAATAACAGCATTATAAATGAGATATCCCAAAAAAAAACACCAAATGGAATCTGCTGTGCCACATGTGCTTAAAAGCATAGAGTTGAATCTAGCACAGTTCCCAAATATTTAACCTCCTTTGCTTCCCGGGTATCAGGCTGGTGAAATACGATTTGTGGTTCATTACTGAAAGAGAACAGGAAAACTGATCTTAAAACCATCGAGACAGATTATATACAGACATTCACACGGCTCTACATGCAATATTCAAGTAAGTATGGATTCCTGTGAAATTGCTGATGAATTATTTCAACAGGCAGGCATTTAACTACGGCTTGAAAATTCTCATTAGAAGCATTCATATGTCACTAAGAACACATCAAGGTATTAAGGATGTCAGATTAGGCTCATGGAACACAGTCAACCCTGTGCATTATTTAATTCTTCTGAGCTTCAACTCAAGTGAGACTTGCCACAATTTAAAAAAAACAAAAAAAAACGAATTGATAGAAATATAATTATGGATCATGTTTACAAAATGTATCTCGTCTGCTAAACTATTTTTAACGTGGTATCATTAAATTGCTTTCAGATGGAAAAAAACATCTCTTCTTTGAAGGGAAATTATGGAGTAGGAATGCATGGAATTACTTAAAAGGACGTGTTAATAGATGTACATATTATCAGAAACTTGCTTTGACTCCTCTAGAATTTATACGCCGAAAATTCAGTATAGGCCAACATGATCTTATATCTCTAGTTGCAGGTTTCCTCTTCCTTTTGGCAATTTCAAATTTTTTGAGCAAAATATTTCACTCTTTAAATAGCTCTTCCAGCCCTGCTCTACTGAAGTGGTTAAACATGCAGACATGTAAACTGATATTTACTATCGATGAGATCGATCGATGCATTGTCACATAGTGTAGATCATGTACTACCTACCCCCTAGTAGAGGTAGTATGTTAAGGAAACCTGTTCAAGAGGAAATATAATGTGGACTACCCGTTGATTGTTTTGCTATTGTGTGCGGAGCAGCACACATGCCTCTCTTCTCTTTAGGCTTCTCCCTACTCGCATGTAAGAGGGTTTCTACACCTTCTGATACCCTAACGTGTAGATCTATCTGTACTCATCCTATAGAACCTCAAATTCTGTGTATACCCGCATGCATTTACTACTAAATACTAACCCTGGGCGAAGAACTACGCTCCGTTCGCGGAGTTTGCGGAGTTTCGGCAACTCCGCGCTCCGCGGAGAACGCAAAGTTGTCGAATACTCCGCAAACTGCTGCGTAGCGTAGTTCTCGCGCACACAATAGCATTTTCGCGTGCGCGAGGATGCTTGTCGGTAAGATCGAGTTGCCGAACACGCAGAAACTGCAATCTGGCACCGAATAACTCGCGAACACGTTAGTAGTGACCGGAAATAAGGGGACGCGAGCGGGCGGGACAAACCTCATGGGTAACTTCGCGCGCTACACATCCCGAGCATGCAGGCAATCAATCAATCAATCAGGATATTTGTATAGCGCGCTACTCACCCAGAGGGTCTCAAGGCGCTTGGGGGAGGGGGGTCCGCTACTGCTCGAACAGCCATGTCTTGAGTTGTTTCCTGAAGCAGAGGTGGTCTTGGGTCAGGCGGAGGTGGATGGGGAGGGAGTTCCAAGTCTTGGCTGCCAGGTAGGAGAAGGATCTTCCTCCCATGGTGGATCTTCGGATGCGTGGCACGGCGGCGAGGGCGTGGCTGGTCGATCGTAGCTGGCGGGTGGGAGTGTAGAAGGTCAGGCGGTTGTTGGGGTACCTGGGGCCCAGGTCGTGGAGGGCCTTGTGTGCGTGGGTGAGGAGTTGGAACGTGATTCTCTTGCTGACGGGGAGCCAGTGAAGGTCTCTCAGGTGTCCGGAGATGTGGCTGTGTCGGGGGATGTCCAAGATGAGTCGTGCGGAGGCGTTCTGGATGTGTTAGAGTCTTTTCTGGAGTTTGGCTGTGGTTCCGGTATAGAGGGTGTTTCCGTAGTCCAGTCGGCTGGTGACGAGTGCCTGTGCGACCCTCTTCCTGGTTTCGGTGGCGAGCCATCGGAAGATCTTTCGGAGCATGCGTAGGATGTTGAAGCATGATGATGAGACGGCGTTGACTTGTCTGGTCATCGAGAGGGAGGAGTCCAGGATGAAGCCCAGGTTGCGTGCGTGGTCCGTTGGTTTGGGTGCGCTGCCCAAGGCAGGGGGCCACCAGGAGTCGTCCCAGGCGGAGGGTGATGATCCAAGGATGAGGACTTCCGTCTTGTCTGAGTTCAGTTTCAGGCGGCTGTTCCTCATCCACTCGACTACGTCTTTCATCCCTTCGTGTAGGTTGGTTCTGGGGGTTCCTGGGTCGTTGGTGAGGGAGAGGATCAGCTGGGTGTCGTCGGCGTAGGAGATGATGTTGAGGTTGTGTTGGCGTACGATGGCTGCGAGGGGGCTCATGCAGACGTTGAAGAGGGTGGGGCTGAGTGATGATCCTTGTGTACGCCGCATATGACTTCGGTGGCCTTGGATCTGTACGGGGGGAGGCGGACTCTCTGGGTTCTTCCGGTGAGGAACGAGATGATCCACTCCAGTGCCTTCTCTTGGATTCCGATGTTGTTGAGGCGCTGCACTAGGGTGCGGTGGCAGACCGTATCGAATGCTGCGGAGAGGTCCAGGAGGATGAGGGCCGCTGTTTCCAAGTTGTCAAGCAGGGCTCGAATGTCGTCAGTGGCTGCGATGAGGGCGGTCTCGGTGCTGTGGTTGGCGCGGAAGCCGAACTGCGAGTGGACGAGGCTGGTTGGGCGAGCGCAATTGGTGATCCACTGTGTGAGGTTGTTGGCTGCTTGGTTGGGGTCCGTTGAGCTGGCGGGAGGGTTCTGGCTCAGTGAAGTGGTGAGCTGGTCGGTGGTGATCTTGTTTCAGTTCCTGCGGGGAACCTGTTGCGGGTGGTGGTGAGTCGTGGTCTTTCTGAAGCTGAAGTGGACGCAGCTGTGGTCTGTCCAGTGGAGTCCGGTGGAGTGGCTGAAGGAGATGTACTTGCTGGAGGAGAAGACTGGGTCAAGCGTGTGTCCGGCGTAGTGGGTGGGGGTGTTCACCAGTTGCATGAGTCCGAGGTTGGCGAGGTTGTCCAGCAGGGTGGTGGTGGTGTTGTCGTTGTTGTTCTCCAGGTGGAAGTTGAGGTCCCCTAGGAGGATGTAGTCAGCGGAGGCGAGGGCGTGCGGGCTGATGAAGTCTGCGATGTCTTCGCTGAATTGTTTGCGAGGTCCTGGGGGTCTGTAGATGAGGGTGCCTCTGAGTGTGGTCTTGGGGTCGGTGTGTATCTGGAAGTGAAGATGTTAAGCGGCTGTGAGGGTGTCGTCTGAGTTGGTCGTGATGCGGATGGTGTTCTTTTGGACGATGGCGATGCCTCCTCCTGTCTCGTTGACGCGGTCTCTCCGGGTGATCTTGTATCCGTCCGGGATGGCGACGGCGATGTCGGGTGCTGAGGAGGCGTTAATCCATGTTTCCGTGAGGAAGGCGACGTCTGGAGATGTGGTGTTGAGCAGGTTCCAGAGTTCCACGGCGCTCCCGAAGATGAAAAATGGCTCGCGAACGGGTCAAGCAAGCTACTACGCATGCTCGCGGAGCTATGCGTAGTTCGCGGAGTGCAAGTGCATCTTCGCGTAGCTCCGCGGAGTGCGGCTACGCGAACTACGCCCAGGCTTACTAAATACTCCACTGTTCCTCTACCACATCTCTAGCATAATAACTTTACCCACCTCTACACTATTGTTTTACCCCACCTCCAATCTACCCCTAACTGTACCATAGTACGACTAGCACCTGCTTATATTCCTCTATCTCTGCCTATGTCTAGTACTTCTTACCTACATAGAAAATCATATTTCAACTTCTGCCTATACTCTATTACCTATATTTATGTTTATATTCTAGTATATGCATGTCTACATCAGCTCTATTTCCTCTACCCAACCTATACCCTAACTCCTCTGGCCCTACCTACATAACCTAGTACGGCTACCACATATTCGGCCACATGCATCAAAGTCCGGTTTTGCGATTCCTTATTTGCGAAAAATAGGGAATCGCAAATAAGGAATTGCCAAACGGGATGCAACAATTTATTCGCATAATTTTTGCGATTCGGTAAAAATCGCAATTTTGACCGAATCGCAAATATTATGCGAATTCTAATTTGCGATTTCGCAATTCCCATTGATTCCTATGGGCCAAAAGGCCCATAGGAATCAATGGGAAGGCATTGACATTTTGCGAATTGCAATTAGCGATTCGCAAAATGTTAATGCATTCCATGGGTGCAGGGGGGGGTCCAAAGGACCCCCCCTGCACCCCTTAAATGTATTTCAAAGTGCATGTTCCACACACACATGTCCTAAGGACATGTGTGTCTGTAACATGACAGTGTTTAAAATGCTAATTTGAGCATTTTAAAAAAAATTCGCAAATTACCACGAGGTTCACCCTCGTGGTAATTTGCACCCCCTAATTGCGAATTCGCAATTTTAAAAGCAATCATGCATTGCTTTTAAGGAATCGCAAATTTGCGATTCCTTAAAAGCAATCGCATTTTAGGAATTCTCTAAAAATATCGATTTTCCCAAAACTGTTTCATGCATCCTAAAAACCTATTTAGGAATCGCAAACGGCCGAATTTACCGATTCGCACAGTTTGCACTTCCTAAATAGGTTGATGCATGTGGCCGATTATGCGCTTGTGTCATTAGTCCTGTCTATATCTAAGCACCTCTAACCCTGTGCATCCCCTACTGCCTGTTCTCTTTTCCCTATCCTGTACGTTTGCCCCTTACCTATTTCCTGGTCTACAATTCTGTTCCACTATGCCCCTTTGCTGGCACCATTTTAGTCACCATTTTAGTCAAATGTCCTTAAATAGTTTTATTCATTTTGGAAATTCACTAAATTGGTTTTTCACCTGCTTGCATTCGTTAGGTTAGTCCTGCTCATTTTACAGTTTCCCCATGATAGCGCAGACTCAAGAAGTTGACAAACTGAAAATCCAATACAAGTGTATGTACTACTAGTGCAAGTGTTTGCTCTGTTAGCTAAGAAATGCCACACACTAACAATACTCTGTGAAACAGTCTGTCTTATTCTCTTCCTCCATTCAGCTGAAAGAGTGAATCTGCACAAGCTAAGCATGCCGGTGACGAGATGCATATATAACTGAGGGACAGCTACTAACCACAAATCAAGTCCGGAGGTCCAAACAAGTCTGCAGTAAGTATGAAAATGCTAGGTCCAATTTAGTCAGAAAGCTTGTGAGAGAAATATGCACATTTGTACATATACCCGGGTCATAATACAGGCCGCTGCAGGGGTGCCCAACCCTTTTGGAGTCCCAAAGCCCTTAAGAAGGGCCCCATTCCAACCAAAGTCAATGAATATCTGTGAGATATGAGACTCAAGGGCACCATTTCACATTCTACAGGGGCGGGAAATCATTTTATGTTATGCCACTTAACAGTACAGACTCATAAAGACAGGGCTATAGAAAAATCTGCTGAATGCAATTCCACCAAATTTGGCAGGAAGCTAGATCTTGGCTTGCAGATTGTGCTTTTCATGATTTGGTGTAAGTCTGTTCAGTACTTGGTGAGATATTTAGGTTCATAAAATAGAGATATCGTGACGGTTGGGATCGAGAAACTCTCGCAAGAGTTGCTCAAACCTATTTGAAAAAAATAGAGCATTCTGTTTGGCCCAGGGAGCTTCTTATTCACACATTGGTGGCATCACCGGGGGCCTAACACAGCCCTCTGCAGCCCCTGCCGGGTAGGGGGCCCCACCCTTCAATGGTAATCAATATCTGAAAGATATAAAAGACTTAGAATCCCCTTTTTAGATGCTGCACCATGGGTCCAACATTTAATGTTATGCCATTGTACAGTACATTCCGAGCAAAGACAAAGAATGTTTGTGAAATATGAGAGATTCAAGGGCCCCTTTTCACATTCTCCTGGAGGGCGGGGGTGGGGGGGGCATTTTTTTATGTTATGCCACTGAACAGTACAGACTTACAAAGACATACAATTTAAACTTCATACCTATGAAGTTGCATCTCAATTTGGATATTTAAATCATGGATCTATCTTTGACATTTGTAATGTTAGGACATGAGTTTGTGTGTAACAATTGTGACCAAATTTATTGTTACAACTGTGTGAGAGAACATGTTTACATAATTCCACAACTACCACCTCTTCCAGGTTAGTCCAGCTGCACTTTCCCTCGTATTTTGAAAAAACAACAGGGTGCCCACCGGTCCAGTGCTAGGTGAATTTTATTGTTTTTCTAGCATCTTAACAAAACCTCCCAATAAAAATCCTACCCGTCTCGGCTCACGCTTTCTACAGGGCTATCCAATCTAACCCCCAACCAGTGTTTAAAAAGCAACAAATAACTCATGCGTCCACATCCCATACTTCCTGTTGGCAACATCTAGTGTGTTAAAAGAGAGATTTTCGTCAATGGGTGTCAGCCATGTTGGAATTGTCATTTCAAAGGGCAGTCTTAAAGAAGTCTCATGGGTTCACAGCGCAAAATCAATCAAAATTCATAACTTGTACCCAAATAAAAAAATCATGTGTGGAGGGGAGGGAAAAATTAAAAATATGGAAAATATACACCATCAAATAGACTACCGTGACTGGAAATATAAACATTCCTACATATAAATCAACTTATTGGCATTATGAATACTGGAATAATGATGTATTATATAAAAATGATTCAATGAGTTCCATGTAAACATATCAATCTGCAGGTCATAAATATAAATATATTTCTATATAAATATCATAGAAAACAATACATCTTGATCCTGCAGGAGTCAAATTCCAAAATGTAAAGTGTTAATGCTTCTATTGTATTGCACAAAACCCATAAAGTGCACTATTGCAAACCACCTATATATAAAGTGCTCATGCTGCATATTGCCCAAATCTCTAAAGTACACTAACATACATCAAATATCTCCGTAGGCCAAAATAACCCACATCATACAACATCCTCCTCTTCCAAATAGAAGGAAGGTAAAGTGTGAGTGCATCTGTAAGCAACCAACTTATCATAATTAGCCACCCTAAGAAAGATCTAAATAAATAATTTGTAGAGAATAAATGTGTTCACTAATCCAGTCACGAATATATACAATGAATAATTCAATGCAATATTACAATAGAAATAAGTGTAGATGAATACATCCCTAATTCCCTAAAATATTAGATTCAAAAGATGGCTTCAGATTACCCCAATAGCCCCAGGCTGCATCCCATAGCATGATAAAATCTCAATAATTGTGCCAAGATGTAACAAGATCCCATTATATTGTTATCTAATGCTATGTAAAGTGAAAGTGCATTCTAAATTGACATCTAACGGTGGTACCTGTGAGTCAGTTTGGGAAAAATACATATATATATATACATCACTGCCATTACGTATGAGATAAAGGGGAAAAGCCAACCAAGGTATTAAAAACATCCCAGGGGAATCAAAAAACTTTATAGAGGGGTACCCACTACTCATGTATATAACACACCCTCAACCAGAACTGATAATGGGTCAAGGAACACAGTACAAATCAAAGCAGACTCATAAATGGACTTGGAGTTCAGCATCAGTTTTATGACCCCATGGTTTTCAGTACCAAGAAGGATGATCACACATGATTTACATTTACACAATTCTTAACTCCCTGTTACCTCTATGTGGATGCGCTTTAATGTGTTTTAAACCATAGTATTGAAAAGAGGTCCCAAAAATGCTTAGTCATGGGGTAGGTATGATCCTGCTGTTTGATGGGTCTAATGTGTTCAAAATCCTGAGTTCTAACTGATTAATGGTGCTACCAACATATCGCAACTCACAGCCACATTGCAATACATATACAGAGTATTCAGTATCACAAGTGATCAATTCTTTTAATTGGATCGTTCTACCCTGAAATGTCTGATATTCGGTACAATTCAGTCCAAATTTGTAAGCCTTGCACGTGACACATTTTCTGAATCCTAAATCGTCTCAGTAAGCCAACTGAATTTTAAATGATACAAGGATCTAGTTAACAAAGGAGGGTGCCTTTTTATATGTGGTCTTAGGATGCTGACCAGATGCTCATTATGTTTCAAAATATTCCAGTTCCTGTTGATAAAGGAACTAATCAAACTGTGTTCCATATTGTATCCAACAAAAAAACTTTTTATTTGGTCTTGGTTTCCATTATTACCCAGTATTGGAGCAGACAAGGCGTGAGTGCTCAACCACTGTTCCCTGTTCTTTGTTAAAACCCTTTGTGTGGCTTCCCTAGGTACCCTCATTGCATACTCTCTTTCTGCAAATCTCATTATCATCAATTTGGCTTCATTCTCAAGTAATATATCAATAGAACAGATTATGCAGGCCCTGAACAGTTGACTGTACCGGATACTGCACTTTAGAGGACACGGGTATTCACTATTACCATGTAAAATCGAGTTACAGGCAGACTTTTTTTTCGGAACACCTTGGTTAGTAATCAGTCACCAGCCACATGTATTTTACATCCAGGAAATCAAACTCTATTGTACTCCAATTCGCAGTAAATTGTATATTATAGGGGTTGACATGAATAATCGCAATGTATTTACATTGAGATGCTTCATCTCCCGCTACCGGGTAGAATATATATCTATTTAAATATAAATATATATATTTTACCCGGTGGTGTGGTTGCTGGGTAGTTATAGTTAGGTTAGCCGTTCCAAAGGAAAACATTATTTGTGTTGCTGACTACTTTGGCAAAGTTTGATGAATCTCCACAAAGCCTTCCTAAAAGGTGCTACTTTTTGATGAGTTTGTGCATGGAGAGTTGCAGGGTGATCCGTCACCTGGGGGCTGAGAAAAAGGTGGGTCCCAAAATGTAAATCCCCATGCACTTTCCTTAGACTTCGTTAAACTTCTTTAGACAGGGTTATAGAAAAAACTTCTGAACGGAACTACTCCAAAATTGGCAGGAAGCTAGATCTTGGTATGCAGATTGGGCTTGTTGTGATGCAGTGTAAATCCATTCAGAAGTTTTTGAGACTTTAAGGTTAAAAAAAAATTAGGATATCTAACAAATAGAGTGATCTGATTTGCAGTCAGCTCCCACTGGAGAAAGACTCTTGCAGAAGAGAGTGCTCTGATTGGCTGCCAGCAGCATGAGAAAAATGTAGCTGGCATCCATTATAGTACTCAGGGCCCTACTCCCTTGTCCTGAACGTGTAAATACATATATTTAAAGGGGCAGAGTAGGGATACCCAGATACCCTAGACCCTATGACCCTCCCCTGGGCCCAAAAATCAAACAAAAATCAATACAAATTTAACAGTGATAAAAAAAACGAAATAGTGGCTGGTGCATCTTTGTTTTACTATTTGGACTGGGTGCACAGCCATATAGACCCTGGGGAGCCCAACCCCAGGGCCACAATTATTGCAGATGGGAAGGTGGGACGTAGTTCACCTTACCAAGCCATCACTGACCTCAGGGACCACACCCTGGGGCCAAATAATTGTATATGGGAGGGGAGATGCATGGCCCTCTCGTCTAGCCATTACAGGTCCCAGGAAAAACACCCCTTGGATTGAAATTCTTAAATATTGGGAGAAGAATGTGGAGGGATGTGCAGCCCCTCTCATAAGCCATCAAAAGGCCCTGAAAGTTACCCATGGGGCTAAAAATATTGGATTTAGGGAGGCGGCCTGTATAGGCCTCCTACCCGAGTCAACACCAGCCCCAGGGAGCCTTTTTATGTACTCTTAGTCTATTTTGTGTGCTGCTGCACCTATTCACTGCTAAACAACTGCCTGACAGAATGGAGTCCATTCAAAAACTGTCACAGCACTTGTGCACGTTTTTTTCCAAGTAATTTACAAATATATCAAACCTAAGACTAATATCCCACATGCACCACACAGCACCCTCTTGCACTGTCTTATAGCGTTTTAGGACCCTAGTGTAATTTTACAGATTCATGCCCTTATATAGGTATAATTCACATTACCAATATATAGGCATAAAAATCATACCCATATTTTAGGCATAAAAATCATACCCATATTTAGACATAACCCATCCAGTCCAAATATGGCATGGCTACTTCCAGTAGTTCCAAAAAACCACAACAATTTCTTGGAAAACTCGGCTCAGCAGTCAGGGACATTCCCTTTCTTGAATAATGATTTGTCTTAGAAATCATGGTGTTTTCAAAGAACTACTGTTCTTTGGTGATGTTATTATGTCCGACGTTACGTCAATCCAGGCACCTTCAAGGTATAAATATGCCTACACTTGCCCTAGCAAACACACGGTGGTTTGGAGCAGTTTGACTATCTACTTGACCGACGCATCTCGCTACAGTAACTACCGAAGAAATCCGACCCTCCAGCTGACGCACTGACAGAGAGTGATGGCGTTCACGTTGAAGGGAATACATTGGCTGATGAAGGCAGCTATGCAAACAGCTTCCATAGCTGCAATCACTCGTTCAAAACCAAAAATAGACAGCGAAATAATGCAGGCTGTTGCCGCTTCCAATAAAGACAGCGGTAAAACGCTACCAAAAGGCTTTCCACTCAAGTACTCCTATATAACTGATGCAAATAATGTTCCTTTTGCTCGAATCCCTGGAGTGGGAATAGAGCAATTTCAAACATGGAACACATATTAGGACTAATTTTAGCAGCACATGAAGGGCTTACCTTCGGCCACGCAGGTGTTTCTGCCACAGTGCTGTTATTAAAACAAAGATACTGGTGGCAGCGCATGAGGAAACAGACCAGAAACTATGTTTTGGAATGTGAAATCTGCCAAAAAAAGAAGGTTTTCAACTGTGAACTGCACGGCGCAGACGCCTCTTTTAATTTCAGATAAACCATTAGCATGTGTTTATCTGGATCACTGTGGTCCCTTACAGAGGGATGGCAAATATAAATATATCATGGTCGCAGTGGATTCATGCTCGAGATTCATTTGGATATGACCTCAGCGCATGGCTGACGCCTGCACTGTTATAAAAGGTTTGCGAGTCTTTATCGGCACATACGCAATCGGCATGCTACATTCTGATCAGGGTCCTGCGTTTAGCTCTCGAGCTTACAAAGAGGCCATGGCCAGTCTGGGCGTTGCATTGCGGTACTCAAGTCCATTCCATCCTGAGGGAAATTCGGTTGTGGAAAGAAAAAAACACGTCATAAAGCAATCTATAACAGCTAGGGTTCTAGGCTCGGGTGACAGGTGGGTCAAACATCTAATAAAAGTCCAACGTAGTCTTAACAATCTGCCAAGAAATTCTCTGGGTGGAATCACTCCATATGAAATCATTTTTGGTACTAGAATGATTGTCGAAGACCTCGATCGTCATACTTCAGTGGTAGAACAAAACCCTTTGATATCAAAGACCGTTTGGCTGTTTTGCAGGACTTAAATGAGGATCCCAGTGAGCCCGAAACAATGCCAGCAAATAAAACTTTTAAAGACAAAGTAAAAGCACTTTTTCAGCAACTAGAAAAGACTTATCTGGTTTCACCATGGGTTGAATATTGGACTGTGTTAGGTGTACTTTTTCTCCTACTTTGGCTCATTCTTGTTTTAAGTTTGGGAAAGCTGATAGATGGAAAAATATATTAAAATGGACACAGCAAGTAACAATATCAACTTGCTCCTGAAACCACACAAATCATCTTATTGTGAACAAAGAGACGTGTCATCAGTGAACATCACAGCCGTTCTTATACCAGGTGGTATAGCATGGGACAGAACAGATTATGACATTTATGGTCTGGCCGAGCTGCTGAAGATTCCACATCAATTCGAGGTTTCCCTGAGTGACTTTGTTTCACCCAGAACATTTTCTGATGATTGGGACTTTGAGACTGTTAATAACATGATGTCAGATTTAGAAATGTCTGCAAAATTTACAAAACATGAATACTTAGAAGGTTCATCTGATTATGCACAAATGTATTGTTATAATCATCTTGGTCATCATTACTTGCACAAATCTGCAAGCCTTAGAAATGTTTAAACTTTCAATCATTGGGAACATTGTCCAACGCCACCAAAAGGTAGCTCAAAAACATTCTATAACAAATTTCCATACTTCTCAGGTTTTAATACCACAAATCCAGAAACATTTTACTTTAAAAATGCTAATAAGACAGGAATGAAAAGTATGTTGACAAATACAAAGCAAATTTATTCCGCAGCCTTTTATGCCCAGTTGTTCTCATTTGGTTTCGACTTTTGGAGCGACAACGTAGAAACGAAAACTGTCTGGGCTTCAAAAGACTGGCAAGTGCAGGGAATAGAAGCCTCAATCCGAGCCTGCATTATTCCTGAGCAAATAATGTTTTTGAATGACACTGTTCAACAAACATCCTGTCTTGGACTAGCCAAGATAAAAGATTTAAACATACCGTCCATTCCTGTACCTAGAACTGATAGTAAAAACACTTCAGAGGGATGGGTCGACGTAAAAGCTATTTTACTAAAATACAGAACTGATCCTGATTGGAAAAATTGGTTAATCTGGCCCACAGACACGAATAGCTGTCAAGATAGATTCCTGAACAAGACACAAGGGTTTACACCAACTAGGCCAGCCCAAAGATATGTCCAGAGACAACATCCAGGGATAATAACAACTTACAGTGTAGGAAAACTATGTCTCGAATGGCTACAACAATCTACACTTACAGAGGTTAAACAACACTTAACTTTACTTAAAGATGGTGTTGATTTGAGGGACTTCTTTTTAGGGCCTCATAAACCACGTCATACACGTTTCATATACGCCGGTATTTATGCTGTTTATAATGAAGCATGGAAAGTCACGCAAATGGAAACTGCAGAACCAATACGAGAAATTGATCGTATTAATTTAGAGAAAGCTCTCTCTGTAGTTGATAATGGGTTAACAACTCTGTCATCCAGATGTATTCTTTAGACAGCATTGTATCCTCTGCCATAGACATAATAGAACAGGACTTGCTCATGTTACAACATGGACAGTCTCAATTGCGTTCTATAATGCTGCTAGGCTGGACGTTACAAAATCTTTGTTCTGGCTATGTGCCTTGGCGTCTAATCAACACCACCTCATTGTTTACTGGATTTAACCTTACAGATAAACAAATCTGTTTGGCACAAAAGGGAGCAGACTATACAGTGCTGAGCATAGAGAAACTGGAAAGATTACCATTAACTGTTTCTGAGAAACCAGCCATAGAATGGATAATACATAGCACCATTACATTGCCAGTGACGATTTTCCAGTTTCAGTATTGCTTGAAACACATACCAGCAGGCCTGAAATGAAAGGTTGGGTAAAGAATACATTAAGTCAACCTGGGATTTACCATACACACACAAATGATGGAGTGGGGGAAAAGAAGTATTTCTTAGTGGCACATAATGTAACAGCACACTAAGCGGTACACTTTTATGTCAGGGTATTAATTTACATGGAGCCTGTGATGGTTCTTCGACCAATTTATCCTGCCACCTGCAAGGTTCTCCGGCAGCAGTGATAGATCCAATTTTTAGGCAGCTTTCCAATGGGAGCTACATAATGTTGAATGATCACAGCTGTTGTGGAATGATGCCAGGAAGTGCCTTGTAAGTGTGTCAGCCAGGGTCACTTGTTGTATGCAAGTATTGTTTCCTAAAAGCAAGACAGACGGGGAGTTGCCGTTATGGCCTCCACTGAACATCTTTTCTATTCAAATTGATACTTTATGCAGAATGAAAGCCATTCTTTTACAAAAAAACTATGCCACTGCCCTTGTCTAAAGAGACGTATGATCTGCAAGTAGCAAGATCTTCTGCCTATTTATCAACAAACTGCCCCAATCATTTCACAGAAATGTTAGGTCGTATCTTAAACATGTCCGATACCAGTGGTATTGTACATGTATTTAAGACGATTTTTTCAGGACTTTTAGCACCCTTTAAAGCAGTCCTGAGCATATTTCCAAACTTCGTGCACTCTGTGTTTGGCGGACTGCCTCTCGTTTTGGGACTCGCAGCAGGGATTTTTTTTTGCTACTTCTGCTTTGATATGGCAAGCCAATCCACCAACGACGCCCAGATTACCATTGAGAACACTCTCCTGGCAATGAAGTGTCGTGCACGCATAATCCTAATTCTGGGCTTGGCTCGTTTAAGAGATCTGAAGACCACATGGTTTCTTTCATTCAGACCAATCTGGCAAGAGTGCATCTTACCCGTTCTACGATGCCTGCTATGTGGAAAAGAATGCGTGCTAGACATATGTCTAACACTTCCATCAGCACTGCCAACGGATGTTCACGCTTTGTTTGATTCGGTAACGGCTCATGCATTGTGTTGTCCCCAGCGGCTACCAATCCAGATGACGGCATTCAAGGAGTTCTCACCAGCACAACCAGCTGATGGTGATATACATGGACCGACAGGCACACAGGTACCATCTAATGCGACTGACGCTGACGGCGATGCTTCTCATCTGTGTATAATTTTGATTGATTAACAAGGTAATCCAACTTTCACCTACAGTAGTAGACAAATTCAGCAGTAGACAAATCTTTTTCAAACTTAGAAGTGTTGATGTTTTCTCCCCACAGGGACAGTGACTTTTGAAGTTAGCACATAGCGTTCAGATGAGCTCTGAATTTGACCTCCACTTTTCAAAACAAAACTTCTAACTTTAGAACTCTATTTTTCTTCAAATTAACTTTTGCGAATTTAATTTTTGGGGGGGCAAAAAGTAAACTGCTCAAAGTAGAACTATTCTTAGAGAACAAGAATTCTTTGAACACGTCCAAGAGACAATATTTGACCTCGTTCACAACCAAAACAGTTTATATATTCTGTCATGGAATGGTCTCAACCTTTCTTCTGTATTTCAGACCCATTTCATAAATATTATCTCATGACTCTTTCTGATAAGCATTTTTTCCAATGTCACACTACATGCTTTGAATGAAAATAATGTTTTTTTAAATACGTGCAGCACAATGCTCATTTTCATGTACAACCATTTTTAATGCATTTTATGTATTTTGGATGGGATTGTAAACACATGCTTAAGATATGTCTTTGCTTAGTATTTAGTAATGTCAAACATAATAAAGTGGAGTGGGTGTTGTATATGGTTTTAGGACCCTAGTGTAATTTTACAGATTCATGCCCTTCTATAGGTATAATTCACATTACCCTTATATAGGCATAAAAAACATACCCATATTTAGACATAACCCATCCAGTCCAAATACGGCATGGCTACTTCCAGTAGTTCCAAAAAGGCACAACAATTTCTTGGAAAACTCGGCTCAGCAGTCAGGGACATTCCCTTTCTTGAATAATGATTTGTCTTAGAAATCATGGTGTTTTCAAAGAACTACTGTTCTTTGGTGATGTTATTATGTCCGACCTTACGTCAATCCAGGCACCTTCAAGGTATAAATATGCCGACACTTGCCCTAGCAAACACACGGTGGTTTGGAGCAGTTTGACTATCTACTTGACCGACGCATCTCGCTACAGTAACTACCGAAGAAATCCGACCCTCCAGCTGACGCACTGACAGAGAGTGATGGCGTTCACGTTGAAGGGAATACATTGGCTGATGAAGGCAGCTATGCAAACAGCTTCCATAGCTGCAATCACTCGTTCAAAACCAAAAATAGACAGCGAAATAATGCAGGCTGTTGCCGCTTCCAATAAAGACAGCGGTAAAACGCTACCAAAAGGCTTTACACTCAAGTACTCCTATATAACTGATGCAAATAATGTTCCTTTTGCTCGAATCCCTGGAGTGGGAGTAGAGCAATTTCAAACATGGAACACATATTAGGACTAATTTTAGCAGCACATGAAGGGCTTACCTCCGGCCACGCAGGTGTTTCTGCCACAGTGCTGTTACTAAAACAAAGATACTGGTGGCAGCGCATGAGGAAACAGACCAGAAACTATGTTTTGGAATGTGAAATCTGCCAAAAAATGAAGGTTTTCAACTGTGAACTGCACGGCGCAGACGCCTCTTTCAATTTCAGATAAACCATTAGCATGTGTTTATCTGGATCACTGTGGTCCCTTACAGAGGGATGGCAAATATAAATATATCATTGTCGCAGTGGATTCATGCTCAAGATTCATTTGGATATGACCTCAGCGCTTGGCTGACGCCTGCACTGTTATAAAAGGTTTGCGAGTCTTTATCGGCACATACGCAATCGGCATGCTACATTCTGATCAGGGTCCTGCGTTTAGCTCTCGAGCTTACAAAGAGGCCATGGCCAGTCTGGGCGTTGCATTGCGGTACTCAAGTCCATTCCATCCTGAGGGAAATTCGGTTGTGGAAAGAAAAAAACGCGTCATAAAGCAATCTATAACAGCTAGGGTTCTAGGCTCGGGTGACAGGTGAGTCAAACATCTAATAAAAGTCCAACGTAGTCTTAACAATCTGCCAAGAAATTCTCTGGGTGGAATCACTCCATATGAAATCCTTTTTGGTTCTAGAATGATTGTCGAAGACCTCGATCGTCATACTTCAGTGGTAGAACAAAACCCTTTGATATCAAAGACCGTTTGGCTGTTTTGCAGGACTTAAATGAGGATCCCAGTGAGCCCGAAACAATGCCAGCAAATAAAACTTTTAAAGACAAAGTAACAGCACTTTTTCAGCAACTAGAAAAGACTTATCTGGTTTCACCATGGGTTGAATATTGGACTGTGTTAGGTGTACTTTTTCTCCTACTTTGGCTCATTCTTGTTTTAAGTTTGAGAAAGTTGATAGATGGAAAAATATATTAAAATGGACACAGCAAGTAACAATATCAACTTGCTCCTACAAACCACACAAATCATCTTATTGTGAACAAAGAGACGTGTCATCAGTGAACATCACAGCCGTTCCTATACCAGGTGGTATAGCATGGGACAGAACGGATTATGACATTTATGGTCTGGCTGAGCTGCTGAAGATTCCACATCAATTCGAGGTTTCCCTGAGTGACTTTGTTTCACCCAGAACATTTTCTGATGATTGGGACTTTGAGACTGTTAATAACATAATGTCAGATTTAGAAATGTCTGCAAAATTTACAAAACATGAATACTTAGAAGGTTCATCTGATTATGCACAAATGTATTGTTATAATCATTTTGGTCATCATTACTTGCACAAATCTGCAAGCCTTAGAAATGTTTAAACTTTCAATCAATGGGAACATTGTCCAACGCCACCAAAAGGTAGCTCAAAAACATTCTATGACAAATTTCCATACTTCTCAGGTTTTAATACCACAAATCCAGAAACATTTTACTTTAAAAATGCTAATAAGACAGGAATGAAAAGTATGTTGACAAATACAAAGCAAATTTATTCCGCAGCCTTTTATGCCCAGTTGTTCTCATTTGGTTTCGACTTTTGGGGCGACAACGTAGAAACGAAAACTGTCTGGGCTTCAAAAGACTGGCAAGTGCAGGGAATAGAAGCCTCAATCCGAGCCTGCATTATTCCTGAGCAAATAATGTTTTTGAATGACACTGTTCAACAAACATCCTGTCTTGGACTAGCCAAGATAAAAGATTTAAACATACGGTCCATTCCTGTACCTAGAACTGATAGTAAAAACACTTCAGAGGGATGGGTCGACGTAAAAGCTATTTTAATAAAATACTGAACTGATCCTGATTGGAAAATTGGTTAATCTGGCCCACAGACACGAATAGCTGTCAAGATAGATTCCTGAACAAGACACAAGGGTTTACACTAACTAGGCCAGCCCAAAGATATGTCCAGAGACAACATCCAGGGATAATAACAACTTACAGTGTAGGAAAACTATGTCTCGAATGGCTACAACAATCTACACTTACAGAGGTTAAACAACACTTAACTTTACTTAAAGATGGTGTTGATTTGAGGGACTTCTTTTTAGGGCCTCATAAACCACGTCATACACGTTTCATATACGCCGGTATTTATGCTGTTTATAATGAAGCATGGAAAGTCACGCAAATGGAAACTGCAGAACCAATACGAGAAATTGATCGTATTAATTTAGAGAAAGCTCTCTCTGTAGTTGATAATGGGTTAACAACTCTGTCATCCAGATGTATTCTTTAGACAGCATTGTATCCTCTGCCATAGTCATAATAGAACAGGACTTGCTCATGTTACAACATGGACAGTCTCAATTGCGTTCTATAATGCTGCTAGGCTGGACGTTACAAAATCTTTGTTCTGGCTATGTGCCTTGGCGTCTAATCAACACCACCTCATTGTTTACTGGATTTAACCTTACAGATAAACAAATCTGTTTGGCACAAAGGGGAGCAGACTATACAGTGCTGAGCATAGAGAAACTGGAAAGATTACCATTAACTGTTTCTGAGAAACCAGCCATAGAATGGATAATACATAGCACCATTACATTGCCAGTGACGATTTTCCAGTTTCAGTATTGCTTGAAACACATACCAGCAGGCCTGAAATGAAAGGTTGGGTAAAGAATACATTAAGTCAACCTGGGATTTACCATACACACACAAATGATGGAGTGGGGGAAAAGAAGTATTTCTTAGTGGCACATAATGTAACAGCACACTAAGCGGTACACTTTTATGTCAGGGTATTAATTTACATGGAGCCTGTGATGGTTCTTCGACCAATTTATCCTGCCACCTGCAAGGTTCTCCGGCAGCAGTGATAGATCCAATTTTTAGGCAGCTTTCCAATGGGAGCTACATAATGTTGAATGATCACAGCTGTTGTGGAATGATGCCAGGAAGTGCCTTGTAAGTGTGTCAGCCAGGGTCACTTGTTGTATGCAAGTATTGTTTCCTAAAAGCAAGACATACGGGGAGTTGCCGTTATGGCCTCCACTGATCATCTCTTCTATTCAAATTGATACTTTATGCAGAATGAAAGCCATTCTTTTACAAAAAAACTATGCCACTGCCCTTGTCTTAAGAGACGTATGATCTGCAAGTTGCAAGATCTTCTGCCTATTTATCAACAAACTGCCCCAAACATTTCACAGAAATGTTAGGTCGTATCTTAAACATGTCCGATACCAGTGGTATTGTACATGTATTTAAGACGATTTTTTCAGGACTTTTAGCACCCTTTAAAGCAGTCCTGAGCATATTTCCAAACTTCGTGCACTCTGTGTTTGGCGGACTGCCTCTCGTTTTGGGACTCGCAGCAGGGATTTTTTTTGCTACTTCTGCTTTGATATGGCAAGCCAATCCACCAACGACGCCCAGATTACCATTGAGAACACTCTCCTGGCAATGAAGTGTCGTGAGCGCATAATCCTAATTCTGGGCTTGGCTCGTTTAAGAGATCTGAAGACCACATGGTTTCTTTCATTCAGACCAATCTGGCAAGAGTGCATCTTACCCGTTCTACGATGCCTGCTATGTGGAAAAGATTGCGTGCTAGACATATGTCTAACACTTCCATCAGCACTGCCAACGGATGTTCACGCTTTGTTTGATTCGGTAACGGCTCATGCATTGTGTTGTCCCCAGCGGCTACCAATCCAGATGACGGCATTCAAGGAGTTCTCACCAGCACAACCAGCTGATGGTGATATACATGGACCGACAGGCACACAGGTACCATCTAATGCGACTGACGCGACGGCGATGCTTCTGTTCTGTGTACAATTTTGATTGATTAACAAGGTAATCCAACTTTCACCTACAGTAGTAGACAAATTCAGCAGTAGACAAATTTTTTTCAAACTTAGAAGTGTTGATGTTTTCTCCCCACAGGGACAGTGACTTTTGAAGTTAGCACATAGCGTTCAGATGAGCTCTGAATTCGACCTCCACTTTTCAAAACAAAACTTCTAACTTTAGAACTCTATTTTTCTTCAAATTAACTTTTGTGAATTTAATTTTTTGGTGGGCAAAAAGTAAACTGCTCAAAGAAGAACTATTCTTAGAGAACAAGAATTCTTTGAACACGTCCAAGAGACAATATTTGACCTCGTTCACAACCAAAACAGTTTATATATTCTGTCATGGAATGGTCTCAACCTTTCTTCTGTATTTCAGACCCATTTCATAAATATTATCTCATGACTCATTCTGATAAGCATTTTTTCCAATGTCACACTACATGCTTTGAATGGAAATAATGTTTTTTTAAATACGTGCAGCACAATGCTCATTTTCATGTACAACCATTTTTAATGCATTTTATGTATTTTGGATGGGATTGTAAACACATGCTTAAGATATGTCTTTGCTTAGTATTTAGTAATGTCAAACATAATAAAGTGGAGTGGGTGTTGTATAGGGTTTTAGGACCCTAGTGTAATTTTACAGATTCATGCCCTTATATAGGTATAATTCACATTACCCTTATATAGGCATAAAAAACATACCCATATTTAGACATAACCCATCCAGTCCAAATACGGCATGGCTACTTCCACTAGTTCCATAAAGTCACAACGATTTCTTGGAAAACTCGGCTTCAGCAGTCAGAGACATCCCCTTTCTTGAATATTGATTTTTCCTAGAAATCATGGCGTTTTCAAAGAACTACCGTTCTTTGGTGACGTTATCATGTCCGACCGTACATCAATCCAGGCACCTTCAAGGCATAAATATGCCTTTACATGCCATAGCAAACACACAGTGGTTTGGAGCAGTTCGACTATCTACTTGCCCGACGCATCTCGCTACAGCAAGTCCCGAAGGAAGCCGACCCTCCAGCTGACGCACTGACAGAGAGGCTGCCTTTCTCTTGCTGCGAATCCAGCTCCAGTGTTTCCAAGCTCCTCTTGCGGGGTGTTGGGAGATCGAGTCTGGAGACAGGGATACCAGACCTCCTTCATTCTAAACCAAGGTACTGAGCTGATTAGACCCTAAGAGAAATCTTGGATAGATTCTTGGCAAAGAAACTAAACACATACTTACTTCCTCCCTGGTAGTAGACTTAGGTTAGGTACATCGGGGTAGGTGTATTTTAGAAACACCAGTTGAGTACTTTTAGTCTTTGTAATTTATGCATGTATTTTATGGCTTAGAAACCATACCATGCTTTTACAGTATTATTTCAAAATACTCTTCTTGCTGTACGCATTATACTTTACAGCCAGTATTACGATTGTAGCAGTTCATTTCTTCTGCATTAGAAAGAAGACTGTTCAAAAAATACTTTTACTGAAAACGCCTGTCTCTCTATTTCTCTGCACCTCTGGTGAAACGAAGCATGCACGATTGACTGAGTGAAATATCTATCTATTGTTTCCATGACTCTGAAGATCAGTTTTATTCTTGGGGAAACAAAGTTTTCATGGTTATGCGGTTGTCAGAAACTAATCCCTTCTTGTGCATTCAAGAAAGTTTCTAGTGACCTCTGAGCTGGCTGGCACTCACAATTAAGTCTAATACATTAGATAGAGACCTACTCGACTTAAGTCCTACGTCACATCTATAGGATATATTATTCCAATGCGCAGAGCCTATTGGGAATATAGGAACTACACTACAGCACAACATGTGGTATCAGCACATGACCACAGTGGGCTCCCAGACATCAGCCAGGTCTACTACAAGTGTTCACTGATACCACAGACTTGACATATCCTAAGAGGTAGCCCCTGAAAAAGCAAAATGCCTTTTTTCACTAATACTTATGCAGAATTAGGGCTAAAATCCAACCCAACCAAGTAGAACCCCACAAAGTAGTAGTGAATCTGTCCCGATATGAAACCAACCCAACGGCTCGATACCTTTTCACCGAGCCTAGCGTATCCAAACTGAGCTGGACAGGATGCACAGAAAAGGCACCATAGGGGAAGATACTGTTTGGCATTAAGACTTCCCAGAGAAGAGTTTCTTGGAGGAAGCAAAACCCCCAAATCAATGCACAATGCTTCCATCTTTGGTCCAAGTCACCGTTAGCATCTCTGGGGCAGGATTCTTTAACAACAAGTGGACCCCCGAAATGGATTTTCTGTGTGGGGCTGTCCAGCTTGAAGACAAACATGGGAATGAGTCACAGGAGGAGGCTCGAATGAGACCATGACCACCCAAAGAAATTTTGGATACTGAGGTGGGTGGATACACTTGGCTAGAAGGGAAAACCCCTATTTGTATGGAAACTTGCACTTTATTCCTTGTGTTTCAAAGGTAAAGAAACGCTTCCATGAATGAGAACTGCAATATGGTTGTGCACATTCTGGATGTGCAATGGGGTACCTCCAAACTGATGGTTTTTTTTAACTGGCAGGGCAAAATATTTGCTTGTCCCCAGAATACCTGGTCATCATTCAGATTTGTACCAGCACCCACTATGAAAGGAGACATCCTGGCTACATCAGGCTCTCAAAAAAAGAACTGTGGATTATTTTGGCGGGGCTCAGTACAAGGACATTCCAGAACAGACACACAAGTATCTCCAGGAGTATCTATATCCTTCTTAACCCTACAGACAAAAGGGTACACCTGCTGATTAAAAATAACCAGATGGGAGATACTCTGAGCTCGCCCTTAAATCAATCAAGAAAGAACTGACAGCAATCTGCATCATGGTAATGCAGAATCCATGTATTTTAAACTTAAGACCATGATGGAGGAAGGGGTGTGCCAAAATCGGTGCGTCCTGCTGCACGTTCATCCCAGGGAATGACATGGAGAGCCAGACATTTACTCTTGCCATCCAAGCACTGAACCAGTTACAAAGGGACATGCATGAGGGGGAGGTGCCCCTGAGTAGGAGTTGTTCTCAAATTGGTTCTCCTGGCTCCCCTAGTGGATCTCCAGACTGTGCAAATTGTTGTTGCCTTTTATTATTGTATTCTTGTTTTTGTGTGGCTCTATGCAATTGGGAATTTCCCACTGTAAAAACACAGTCTTCAAGCTGGGTAGGGTGCCAATAAGTAGTAAAGCAGTAATTGTTGAGTTTAAAGAACAACCAATCCCAGATAAAATAATTGTCATGAAGTATGGGATAGATAGTGTAGTTGAAAATTAAACTAGAGGCAGGAATTTTAATATTAAGAAAGTTGATCTCAATATGAAGAATGATACATTCTGTAAAAAAATTAAATTGCATCTTTAGCAACAAATTCACCCATAGTGAACTCCACATCATCCCCGACTCAGAAATACGTAGTCAGGCAGGCTCTCTAAAACCTAGGCCCGAGGTCACTGATTCACATGTCACAGGTGGGGCAATACATAGCCAGGAGGCATATGCATGAACAGTAATCCCAGATCAATCCCACAGATAAGCAATTCAGCACCACAATGTTCCAGGGAGATTGGCCCCACTGAAGCACACATGGCCGGGGAGGTATGGGCACTCCCAAAAATATCATAAAGTTAGATGCCACATAAGTTGGGAACATTTTGCCAATCAAGATACAGCACACACAGTACATGCAGTGATCATTTACTCCCCATTCAGGACACCAGTACTCGTTCCGCACTGGCCGCATTGTGTCCACACAAGGTGGAGGTCCACCTGGATTGCCCATCGGATAAATTAATTTAATATGCCAAAGGCAGCGGTTCATATCCCTTACCATAGAATAATCACCTGAACTGTTCATGGCATTCAATGAACTGTATCCATCCCAGATCAATTATAAGTTGAGGCAGTCCTCCGACCCTATATCTGTGACTTTTCTCCCTGCCGCATTGTATAAATAAATTAACTGTTCCTGTTTTACGAAATGCCTCTTATCTCTTGTTTTTTCAAGATATTTCATGTTCAAGCAACACTCTCAAGGAACACACCAGCTGCTACATAAACAAAATAATGCATAACCAAACTTTTCACTAGTCACTGTAGTAACGCTGTTTCCGAAACCACATGGACACTGTAGAGTGCATTTTACCCGTTCTACGATGCCTGCTATGTGGAAAAGAATGCGTGCTAGACATATGTCTAACACTTCCATCAGCACTGCCAACGGATGTTCACGCTTTGTTTGATTCGGTAACGGCTCATGCATTGTGTTGTCCCCAGCGGCTACCAATCCAGATGACGGCATTCAAGGAGTTCTCACCAGCACAACCAGCTGATGGTGATATACATGGACCGACAGGCACACAGGTACCATCTAATGCGACTGACGCTGACGGCGATGCTTCTGTTCTGTGTACAATTTTGATTGATTAACAAGGTAATCCAACTTTCACCTACAGTAGTAGACAAATTCAGCAGTAGACACATTTTTTTCAAACTTAGAAGTGTTGATGTTTTCTCCCCACAGGGACAGTGACTTTTGAAGTTAGCACATAGCGTTCAGATGAGCTCTGAATTCGACCTCCACTTTTCAAAACAAAACTTCTAACTTTAGAACTCTATTTTTCTTCAAATTAACTTTTGTGAATTTAATTTTTTGGGGGGCAAAAAGTAAACTGCTCAAAGTAGAACTATTCTTAGAGAACAAGAATTCTTTGAACACGTCCAAGAGACAATATTTGACCTCGTTCACAACCAAAACAGTTTATATATTCTGTCATGGAATGGTCTCAACCTTTCTTCTGTATTTCAGACCCATTTCATAAATATTATCTCATGACTCATTCTGATAAGCATTTTTTCCAATGTCACACTACATGCTTTGAATGAAAATAATGTTTTTTTAAATACGTGCAGCACAATGCTCATTTTCATGTACAACCATTTTTAATGCATTTTATGTATTTTGGATGGGATTGTAAACACATGCTTAAGATATGTCTTTGCTTAGTATTTAGTAATGTCAAACATAATAAAGTGGAGTGGGTGTTGTATAGGGTTTTAGGACCCTAGTGTAATTTTACAGATTCATGCCCTTATATAGGTATAATTCACATTACCCTTATATAGGCATAAAAAACATACCCATATTTAGACATAACCCATCCAGTTCAAATACGGCATGGCTACTTCCACTAGTTCCATAAAGTCACAACGATTTCTTGGAAAACTCGGCTTCAGCAGTCAGAGACATCCCCTTTCTTGAATATTGATTTTTCCTAGAAATCATGGCGTTTTCAAAGAACTACCGTTCTTTGGTGACGTTATCATGTCCGACCTTACATCAATCCAGGCACCTTCAAGGCATAAATATGCCTTTACATGCCCTAGCAAACACACAGTGGTTTGGAGCAGTTCGACTATCTACTTGCCCGACGCATCTCGCTACAGCAAGTCCCGAAGGAAGCCGACCCTCCAGCTGACGCACTGACAGAGAGGCTGCCTTTCTCTTGCTGCGAATCCAGCTCCAGTGTTTCCAAGCTCCTCTTGCGGGGTGTTGGGAGATCGAGTCTGGAGACAGGGATACCAGACCTCCTTCATTCTAAACCAAGGTACTGAGCTGATTAGACCCTAAGAGAAATCTTGGATAGATTCTTGGCAAAGAAACTAAACACATACTTACTTCCTCCCTGGTAGTAGACTTAGGTTAGGTACATCGGGGTAGGTGTATTTTAGAAACACCAGTTGAGTACTTTTAGTCTTTGTAATTTATGCATGTATTTTATGGCTTAGAAACCATACCATGCTTTTACAGTATTATTTCAAAATACTCTTCTTGCTGTACGCATTATACTTTACAGCCAGTATTACGATTGTAGCAGTTCATTTCTTCTGCATTAGAAAGAAGACTGTTCAAAAAATACTTTTACTGAAAACGCCTGTCTCTCTATTTCTCTGCACCTCTGGTGAAACGAAGCATGCACGATTGACTGAGTGAAATATCTATCTATTGTTTCCATGACTCTGAAGATCAGTTTTATTCTTGGGGAAACAAAGTTTTCATGGTTATGCGGTTGTCAGAAACTAATCCCTTCTTGTGCATTCAAGAAAGTTTCTAGTGACCTCTGAGCTGGCTGGCACTCACAATTAAGTCTAATACATTAGATAGAGACCTACTCGACTTAAGTCCTACGTCACATCTATAGGATATATTATTCCAATGCGCAGAGCCTATTGGGAATATAGGAACTACACTACAGCACAACATGTGGTATCAGCACATGACCACAGTGGGCTCCCAGACATCAGCCAGGTCTACTACAAGTGTTCACTGATACCACAGACTTGACATATCCTAAGAGGTAGCCCCTGAAAAAGCAAAATGCCTTTTTTCACTAATACTTATGCAGAATTAGGGCTAAAATCCAACCCAACCAAGTAGAACCCCACAAAGTAGTAGTGAATCTGTCCCGATATGAAACCAACCCAATGGCTCGATACCTTTTCACCGAGCCTAGCGTATCCAAACTGAGCTGGACAGGATGCACAGAAAAGGCACCATAGGGGAAGATACTGTTTGGCATTAAGACTTCCCAGAGAAGAGTTTCTTGGAGGAAGCAAAACCCCCAAATCAATGCACAATGCTTCCATCTTTGGTCCAAGAGTCACCATTAGCATCTCTGGGGCAGGCTTCTTTAACAACAAGTGGACCCCCGAAATGGATTTTCTGTGTGGGGCTGTCCAGCTTGAAGACAAACATGGGAATGAGTCACAGGAGGAGGCTCGAATGAGACCATGACCACCCAAAGAAATTGTGGATACTGAGGTGGGTGGATACACTTGGCTAGAAGGGAAAACCCCTATTTGTATGGAAACTTACACTTTATTCCTTGTGTTTCAAAGGTAAAGAAACGCTTCCATGAATGAGAACTGCAATATGGTTGTGCACATTCTGGATGTGCAATGGGGTACCTCCAAACTGATGGGTTTTTTTAACTGGCAGGGCAAAATATTTGCTTGTCCCCAGAATACCTGGTCATCATTCAGATTTGTACCAGCACCCACTATGAAAGGAGACATCCTGGCTACATCAGGCTCTCAAAAAAAGAACTGTGGATTATTTTGGCGGGGCTCAGTACAAGGACATTCCAGAACAGACACACAAGTATCTCCAGGAGTATCTATATCCTTCTTAACCCTACAGACAAAAGGGTACACCTGCTGATTAAAAATAACCAGATGGGAGATACTCTGAGCTCGCCCTTAAATCAATCAAGAAAGAACTGACAGCAATCTGCATCATGGTAATGCAGAATCCATGTATTTTAAACTTAAGGACCATGATGGAGGAAGGGGTGTGCCAAAATCGGTGCGTCCTGCTGCACGTTCATCCCAGGGAATGACATGGAGAGCCAGACATTTACTCTTGCCATCCAAGCACTGAACCAGTTACAAAGGGACATGCATGAGGGGGAGGTGCCCCTGAGTAGGAGTTGTTCTCAAATTGGTTCTCCTGGCTCCCCTAGTGGATCTCCAGACTGTGCAAATTGTTGTTGCCTTTTATTATTGTATTCTTGTTTTTGTGTGGCTCTATGCAATTGGGAATTTCCCACTGTAAAAACACAGTCTTCAAGCTGGGTAGGGTGCCAATAAGTAGGAAAGCAGTAATTGTTGAGTTTAAAGAACAACCAATCCCAGATAAAATAATTGTCATGAAGTATGGGATAGATAGTGTAGTTGAAAATTAAACTAGAGGCAGGAATTTTAATATTAAGAAAGTTGATCTCAATATGAAGAATGATACATTCTGTAAAAAAATTAAAATGCATCTTTAGCAACAAATTCACCCATAGTGAACTCCACATCATCCCCGACTCATAAATACGTAGTCAGGCAGGCTCTCGAAAACCTAGGCCCGAGGTCACTGATTCACATGTCACAGGTGGGGCAATACATAGCCAGAAGGCATATGCATGAACAGTATTCCCAGATCAATCCCACAGATAAGCAATTCAGCACCACAATGTTCCAGGGAGATTGGCCCCACTAAAGCACACATGGCCGGGGAGGTATGAGCACTCCCAAAAATATCATAAAGTTAGATGCCACATAAGTTGGGAACATTTTGCCAATCAAGATACAGCACACACAGTACATGCAGTGATCATTTACTCCCCATTCAGGACACCAGGACTCGTTCCGCACTGGCCGCATTGTGTCCACACAAGGTGGAGGTCCACCTGGATTGCCCATCGGATAAATTAATTTAATATGCCAAAGGCAGCGGTTCATATCCCTTACCATAGAATAATCACCTGAACTGTTCATGGCATTCAATGAACTGTATCCATCCCAGATCAATTATAAGTTGAGGCAGTCCTCCGACCCTATATCTGTGACTTTTCTCCCTGCCGCATTGTATAAATAAATTAACTGTTCCTGTTTTACGAAATGCCTCTTATCTCTTGTTTTTTCAAGATATTTCATGTTCAAGCAACACTCTCAAGGAACACACCAGCTGCTACATAAACAAAATAATGCATAACCAAACTTTTCACTAGTCACTGTAGTAACGCTGTTTCCGAAACCACATTGACACTGTAATGTGATATTTGTTGATAAAAGTAATCCTACGAAGGCCTAGAATATGCAGCAAATTAGAACTAATTTATGATTCAGGATTCATTGGATTAAACTACAATTTAAAGAGTTTTTCCTCCATAATATTTATTTATTTATTTTGTGATATTTTTATTGAGTATTTTTCCTCCGTATTATTTTCTATATTCTGTGAGGTTAAGATTGCACTAAGCCACATAACAGAAAGTTTAGATGTTGCTCCACTCAGTTCCCCATACTATATAGGATGCTGATGTCTATCGTAATAATAAAACTATATGCAGAGTGTTAGCAGTTAGTCATCAGCAATACGTCATACAACGTAAAATATTCTTATATAAAACCTGCCATTCATAATATAATTCTACATTTTACATGAACATCATGACCACCAGGCAGTAAACTCATACAACCAACCAGTCCCCGTGTAAGCAACCTTTACTCTTAATATGTGCAAAATTAGCAAAGCATGAAATAGTCATTCCCTAGTCCAGTTTGCAATCACTGTGTTAACTAGCAATGATTAACCCTTTCGATCCTCATGACGGAACGGTTCCATCATGAGCATCGGTCGAGCTGTGCTCATGACGGAACCGTTCCATCATGACCACACCCATTTGCATTGGGGCTCAGCACCAGGGGTAAATCGGGGCCGCACGGATGAGGTTATCATTGCATGTGCCAATTACTTGTTACTCAGTGATATAAAATAATAATAAGTATATTCTCCACTTTAGTTTGCTGCATAAAATATTACAATCTGCAACATACCAATATATTGTCCTTCCTGTGATATATTTTACTTTAACCAACCTCTATTCTGTTTACTCTTAACAACTGGCTGTTCAGCTCATGTAAATGAGGATTCTGAATTGCAAATCAGTTCATCATCTGGCTTAAAACTAAGTGCTACTGCATCCAAGCTCCAACTAATATAAACAATGGGAATAACAAATATTTACGAAATTTACCAATGTGTGAAAATTAGAAAAAAGTAAATAGTGTTGTCTTTTATTCACTTCTCTCTAGAAATTCTCAATTTGGGGAAACCAGTCTGAAATGGAGATAGTGTGTGTTTCAGTTCAGGGTAAAATTGGTCAATCTAATTTTCCAACCCTGTTTCTATATTGAAAACAAGATAACCTACCTCAATGCTACTAGACATATCTTTGAGATCATTATCTCCAATTTAAAATGCAGGTAGCATTCTTTCAGGCTTTCCAAGCCATCCACGCTAACTAAACAGGGATCTTTCCAGAGTTCCTCTAGTTGCAACACTCTTAACACTGGTTCACTGTTTTGACGTGTTGCCGCCAGTTAGCTCTGCCGGTACAACCAAAATTCTTAATTTTCATATGGATATTAAATATTGATATTGCGGATTTCTCTGCAGTTGTAGCCAGTGCAGCCAAGTCCCTGATGGGAATGATACTTAACTGCAAGAATATTGACCCTTAAGGAAGTCCCTGGACCTAACCTTAACAAGGAACTCATGAAATTATATTCTGCTATTTGTAGTACACTTAGGTTGCAATGGCCTAATAGTTCAGCTCCATTTAAAACTGCAGTCACCACTTTCTGCTTATAGATGTTAGTATTGGCCTGCTTTTTAAAAAAATATAAGCACTGCCCCATATGTTTGTAATAGTGTGTCACAGGTTTTGCTTATCTGTCCCTTCCACTTAAAGTGCCTATCAAAGAATATTCCCAATAGGGCGGCTCCTCCCTGTCCACTTTTCTTTTTCTCCATGAAGGCTGCAGGCAGTATACATGGAGAAAGGGACCTCCCCATACACGCCTTCTTGGTCGGCAGCCCAGCCAATCACAACGCTGCCATTGCAGCATTGTGATTGGCTGAGGGGAGGGGATTGAGGGTGCCTGATTCCTGCGAGGACTCGGAGCAGAGACAACACTACCTGGGACCGGACCGGGCTGGCAAAGGTAAGTTTCAGTTTTTTATTTAAAATTAACCACCCTTGCATGACCCTCTGCCCCGCCACCTGAAAGTCATGCCAGCGGCGACTGTACCCAAATAATATAAATAAGACACGCAGGGTATCTCTTCGAACGTTAGGTTTTCACTTTAATGGAGGTGAGGGCTTCACTACCATAACATGTACTTTCTTAATGTTGATGGATACATATTTTGCTCAACAGTATTCTACAAAACTATCCAGTAATTTATCATTGCATTATCTGTCCTGGGTAGCAAAACAGCATCATCTGCAAAGTGGAAGATTGGGGCCTTTTGGCTAGCAATAATTGGACTATCAAGAGCGACCCCTAGGAAATGTTCCACTATATCATTTATAAACAGACAGAAAAGGAGTGGGGCTGCCTGACTCTTTTTCAATTGAAAAGGGGTCACTACACTCAACGTGGGTCTCATAACAAACTTTAGGCTTGTTACTAGTATGTAGACCCACAGCTACCTACAGAGGTGTGTCATTCATCCTTAGTGCACAGAGAGAAGGATTGAGTTTTGCACTTTTGACAAGGTCAAACGCTAACTTTAAGTCAACGAAGTGAGATACGATGAGGACTTCTCTATTACTGTGCACTCATAACAAACCATAAACAGACATACAGCAAGCTCAATGGTCCAACTTGTTACCTAAATACAACTTAACCCTCAGTCGGAATATTTTAGCATCCGCCTATCACTATAGTCTGTAGAACAAAACTTTCCCAAATATCTTTACAGCCCAATGCAATCATAATATTGGGCAACAATTTGATGGTGTGCTGCGAGTACCTTTCTTACACAATGGTATAATAATCACAGAGCAATATAAAGAGGGTGTATCATCACTTGCTACATCAACTTTACAGACCCTTACAAGAACTACAGACCGAAATTGGAATTTGACCTGTTGAGGTTTATTGGGACTGGATCAAGGTCTGTAGCCTTGGTCATCTTCATTTCTCAAACTGATCTTTCACCTCTGGTATCAGAATATTTAAGGGGGAACTTTCCATACAAAAGCTCCAGCCCTTATAGCATCATTGCTCCTGCCCTGAAGATCTGCTTAACAGAACTTCCTGAAATGGGTCAGCTACTCTTCAGCTTACATACGACATTCTGGTTTATTTACAACCCCTTCTCTATTTAAGTGGCAACCCTCCAAAATTTATTTGAGTACTTCATACTCACTGCATTATTTAACTCAATCCAGAAAATACTGCACTTTCAATTTTTTTGCTCTTTATTAGATTCTTATCATCTTTCATGCACTGTTGGAAGACTATCTCGTCTGGCTAAGGTGACGATTTGGAAGTGCCAATCAGAACTTTAACTTCAAATTATAACATTATGTATCATAAAAGTACGAGGCGTCACATTTTGGGCTACTCAGCCAAGTGAATTGAGGTCAAAGCGCTTTAATATTAGATACCATTGAGTGAAAGGAGGCACGCACATTACGGTACCTATATTGTATTTGTGGTATTCCAGGCAGCTGTGCACTTATTTGACACTATATGCAGTCCTGAATGCCACAGATGCCAGGCCTCACCAGCTGACTTTATGCAGTACTGTACATGGGTACGGGCGCACTGAGAGGCGGGTACTGAGGTGATTCCTGAAGTGAAGCAGCAGGCCATAAAGGATTCACTACTGATAACTTTGGGCCCAAGAAAGGGGGGGGCAGCACAAACCACAGACCAGCTTGTTGGCCGCTTTATTGGAAGCAGGTGCACTTCACAAATCCCTTGGACTGTGCCGTACAAAACTAAACCTCGCTAAATATATTTCTGCTAACATACCCCCAACCCCCTCTCCTAAACATGGATCCCCCTTGTAACAATTATAAACACAAACCTGCAATTGCCAACTTTCTATCTACCTAACTAAATAACTTCTTGCACCTACCACAACGGTAAAACCAGCCCTCCCACATTCTCCCAGTACTTAGAAAAACCGCCACCCCAAAGGCCTGACAACACACCAGCACCTGTTCCAGCGACAATCCCCTTACAATAAAATTGTTCCCGATGCACCTGCTCCCAACATATCCCCTTCCATATGCCACCACTCGATAAATCCAATCCTCCAGTAATGGACAGAACTCAAAAAAACTTTGGGAGGGAGGGAGGGAAAAGAATTCACCCACAGGACCACCCACGCCAGCTGCTGGGTCACTACAACCAAATGATGGATAGTGACCTAAAATGGCCGTTTAAATAATACAGCAGCCCAAAACTATCCCAAAACTTGCCCACCCCAGCCTAAAACTGTATTAACAGCCCAACCAGCCCAACTGAGGTGCTGGCTTCTCCCCTCCTAGGCCCAAAACCCCCCCGGGAGGGGAAGGCCTCCCGCTTGTCGGCCGCCCCCACAAATCCCTATTGTTGGGGATCCTTTTGGGACATTCTGGCAGAAAAAAGGCAGTTTGTTGCAATAATGCTGCTACTTCCTAGTTGACGAGTGGAACTAAACCAGTTACATCTTTCCTGCTCTAATACCGGATGAGAGTTACCAAAAGATTGTGTCTCACTGCACCCAAAAACATGAGACCACAAGACAAAAGGAGAGCATGTAGAAAATATCGTAGTAAGCGAGATTCCGGTGCAGTATACAGGAAGGAAGTATACAGCCCTGCAGGAAGTGTGAATCTAAATCGTTTGAGTTGGCAGGGGGGAGGGACAGGCTGAGCTGTACGGAGGTTACCATACACCCTTCCAATATGTGAGTTCCTGCTTGTACTCAGGATGAGGGCATGCAAGGTTTAAGCAATACCATTGGGGCTGTATTGATACATATGAGTTGACCTCTCGATTTATAAGCCCACCAGATATCTAACGTGAGGTTTCATATCATGACTGCAATGCACCAATATTGTTGTAAGTTGATACTGTTTTAATATCAAAGTTAAAAAATGAAATAAAACAGCCACAAGTAACTACGCTACTGTAATAAAACTGTCTGTGCATAGGTAATAGAGCGTGGTCTCAGGGTGTGGAACGTGTGGCACCCATAATTCTCATCAGGAGATGGAATGTGTTGGCTAAATTCAGACAAAGAATCAGTAGCATTTAATGTTGCTTTCCAACCAATGTGTCCTTCTTTGAGCAGTTACTATTCTTTGAGAAGGGAAAGGTGACCAGACCCAGATTCACCACATTCGTCCCTGTGGGGCCCTGTGTTGTTTTGCATTTAGAGGAATAGAAAGCTGATGAGCCCTGTCTTTCGGAAGTGATGAATGTGATGTTCATGTTCATGTTGTAGGTGGTTGATTACCCCTAGTGCTTGGAAGCTCAAGACCGGGGGTATTAGAATGTTTGCTAAAATGAGTTACATGAGTTACAAGTTAATATACAACTCCAAATGGACAGGAACTTAGTAACATGGGAAAACATGAGAGAAACACCATCAAGCCTGAACTCATGACTTGCACAGATGAAAAAAGGTGCACGCTATAGTGCAAAGAACTCACAGCGCTTAGTTAAAAACAATCATAATGGTTATTGGTTGGCCTCTACCCACTTGCTAACAACTCAGCTTTGTTTCATTTACTGCCTTGATTCCTCCCATATGGAAAGGGGCGACCATTCGGTCCCCCCGAACGTATGGTGGAGTACCACGATCCCCCGGGAAGCCATCTTGGGCGGGAGGCGAGTCTCGGCTGGTATGCCCGAAGCGGCGTAGCCGGGGCACGCCTTTTTCCCGCCCTGGAGTGGGTTGTCCTAGACACTGACGCGGACGGCCACGCCCTCGGAGGCAGGCGGGGGCGGGTTTACGCCCGCCCTGAAGACGGATAAAAGGAGCAACAAGCCAAGGAAGCATCCTCTTGTTCCTGTGCTCTGAAGCTGCACCTCCCCGCTGCACGTGAGCTCGAGACGGAACGAAGAGCCAATTTTGAGCGTTGTAATCTTTCTTTTTGTCTTACAGATATCCCGTCTGAGAATGCCCAAGAAAGTCGGAAAGCGGGTCGGTACCGATCAGATGCTCCGCATGCTCATGAAGGAGGTAGCCGATTTAAAGAAGCAGATGGCGGCTAAGAACGGGGAGGGAGGACCGAAACGGCCTTTGCCGGGAGTAGCCCCCGGTGGGAGAGGCAAGAGGTCCAGAAGGGGGGCGCTTGGGGAGGAAGCCCCGGTTCCCGATACCCCACTTGAGGAGCCAACCCCGGTGCCGAAGGAGGGGAACCCGATCCCCGTGGTGGTCACCCCCGTGACCGGGGAAGATATGCCTCCCGAGTTAGCGGCACAATTGGCAGCGTGGTTGGGAAAAGATAGCGAGGGCACCACGGCTGACGACGCCCGGGCAGTAATGAGACAACTGCGGGAATCTAGGGAGGCTGCGAAGGCACCATCTTCTGTTACCCCGCCGGTTCCGGCGGCGGAAAATGCAACAGGCCCAGGTTCGGCGGCAAATGCAGCTTCTGGTTCAGGTAAGCGGCCATTGCCGATCGCGGGGGAGGGGTCTGTACCTTCACGAAGGGAGAAGGTGGCTCAGCATGTTCCATTGGAAATTAAGGAAAAGATTTGGGCGAATAAGTATGTTAACATTTTTTCTTTGCTTACCGACCATTACGAGATGGAGCATGTTAAGAGCCAAAAGGAGCTCTTGGCACCCGAGTGTTTGGCGCACAAAAATGGCCGCCTTTAAGGTTGACGAAAACATTGGTACTTGGGGCAGAGCGTGGGGCATTTTTACCTCCATCATGGGCGAGCGTAGGCCCGAGTTGCTGACCGAGTTGCCTATTTATCAATCACGTATCATGGAGTATTCCGTAGCGTATGGGGGCAATCAGTGGTTCTGCTATGACAATATTTTTAGAAAAGCTAAGGAACACGACCCAGCTCTGACTTGGGATTGTTACGACTCCGTGTCATGGCAAAAAATGGAGAGTACAGGAATGTTAAAAGTGCCATTGTCAGGGAGTAACGGGGGTGAATCTTCCCGCCAATACTCTGGGACACCCTTTCGGGCGGGGGCAGGTAACGAGTACCACTCGAAGCCGAGTGGCAATGCAGGTAAAAGGGGGATTTGTTGGAATTTTAACAGAGGGAAATGTACAAGGCCCCAGGGGTCATGCAAGTTCAGACATGAATGTGGGGGGTGTGGGCAGCCATCCCATCCTGAGTCCATGTGCAGAGCCAAAACGGGTGATAACGGTGGTAGGGGAAGCGCCAAACAGGTCTGAAATGGTCCGAGGGGCGCCTTTACCTACTCCGATTGATACCATGGCAATGATTCCTTGGCTCAATGAATACCCAGATCATGCTTCCGCTGGGGTGTTGCGAAATGGGTTTTCATATGGTTTCCGCATCCCAGTGGGGGATTTTCGGGGTGTAGCAAACTGTAAGAATCAACTGTCGGTCTTGCAGCATACGGCGGTGGTTCAGGTAAAGATTGGGAAGGAGGTGACTCGAGGTCGTGTCGCCGGTCCATTTGATGTGCCATCGGTTGCTAACTTTGTTTGTTCCCCTCTAGGGGTGGTCCCCAAGAAGGACCCGGGTGAATTTCGGCTGATACATAACTTGTCAGCCCCACGTGGTCTTTCCGTGAATGACGCGATAGACCCGGAAGTGTGTTCGGTGCGGTACGCATCCTTCGATGAGGCCGTTGCCATGTTGAATCGCCTGGAGCCCGGGGCGCTGATGGCAAAATCAGACATCGAGTCAGCGTTCCGGTTGCTCCCGGTACACCCAGACGATCAGCGCCTCCTTGGTTTTATGTTTCAGGGCCGCTATTATATGGATAGATGTATGCCAATGGGGTGCTCAATTTCCTGTGCCTATTTCGAAAAGTTCAGGTGTTTTCTGCAATGGGTATTCTCAAGGAAGACAGGTTTTCAGCATGTTATGCACTATCTCGATGACTTTCTGTTTTTGGGGGCAGCCGGGGATCCTGAGTGTGGACAGGCTTTACATGAATTCTGTGCCTTGATGAATCAATGCGGTGTGCCATTGGCGCCAGGTAAGACTGTGGGTCCCTCGACTTCGCTCGAGTTTCTGGGGATCGAGCTCGACTCGGAAGAAGGTTGTTTTAGATTACCCAAGGAAAAAGTGTTAAAATTTAGGTTATCTCTTGAAACATGTATTCGTGCAACGAAAGTAAAACTGCATCAATTGCAACAGGTGGTGGGGCAGTTGAATTTTGCCCTGAAAGTGATGCCAATGGCGCGCCCCTTTTCCCGCTCGATTGCACAAGCCATGGTCGGCCTGAAGGAAGGTCATCATCGCACGAGGCTCTCGGCAGAGGTTCGTCAGGACATGCGCATTTGGTTGGCATTTCTGGCGGATTTCAATGGTCGAATCGTCTGAAACAAACCAGCGGTGTCCTCCGAGGAGCTGGGGCTTTGGACAGACTCGGCGGGGAGTATAGGTTTTGGTGCCATATTTGGTACACAATGGTCGGCTCAAAAATGGCCGTCATGGTGGCACGAGTGCGGGCTGACGAGTAACATTGCTTTTCTCGAACTTTTCCCTATTTTGGTGGCCCTGAAAACTTGGCCTGAGGGGTTCCGGGATCACTCTGTGGTGTTCTGGTCTGATAACATGACCGTGGTTGAGTGTATCAATAGTCAGGCAGCACGATGCAAATGGATTCTAAGGCTGCTCAAAGAAAATGTTTTATTGTGTATGTAATTGAATGTGCGCTTTCGGGCAAAGCATGTGCCGGGGGTACTGAACCAAGCGGCTGATGCGCATTCTCGTTTCCGTATGCAGGCCTTCTGGGGTTTTCTGCCCACAGCGGACCCGGTGGCGGCACCCTTTCCCGAAGCTCCCTGGTCTCTCGGTGCACCGAACTACGAAACCTCGTGGGAGAGAGTTTAGCACCCAGGACAAGGAAGGCATATGAAGGGGCGTTCCGTTCCTATTGGGCCTTTTTGGGTACTGCTAGGAGGGAGCTTTGGGGCCAGGAGGAGTTTGTGGTAAAATTTCTGCTGTCTTTACATCAGGCAGGCAAATCAGTAGCTACGGCCCAGAGGCATCGGGCCGCCATTTCCTTTATGGCGAGGGCTCATGGGATCCAGGACCCGACAGCGTCTTTCGTTGTGCAGAAAGCGCTACGTGGGTGGCAACGCCTTGAGGGTCGCAGAGTAGATGAGAGGCGCCCGATAGGTCTGGATAGGCTGACCCTGTTATTGGGTAGGGTGTTAAAATATCGATAACAAAAATATAGCTGACATAAATATCGTTGCAAAAATATCGTTTACAAAAATATCGACACCCTATACTTAAACAGGTAAGTACATAAATATCGACTCCAAAATATCGTTGTAATTAATATAGATGTAAAAAATATCGACTTTTTAAAATAATTAAAATTACATTAAATAATAAATAAATATAAGTACTATTAACAAAATACATTACATTACTTTTATTTTTTAACTATTTCAAACAAATTTACTACACTTTTTAATGATAAAATTAATAAATGTGGACATATAAATTAATTTTACACATTACTTTATATAACAACAATAATACATATATATAATTAAAATACCCCTTTATCCAAAAACCCAAAACTGACCCTGAACCCTAAAAATACCCCTTTACCCAAAAACATTTTCACTAAAAAAATCCTGTACACACACCTAAAATTAATTAAAAAATTAACATAATTAATGACATAAATATTATTCAATTAACTAATTAAAATTAATTAACTATTATTTATTACACTATTTATATTTATTTAAAACATTAATTAATCTATTATTTCATTACATTTAAAAACCCCTTTACCCAAAAACTGAAAACTGACCCTGAACCCAAAAAATACCCCTTTACCCAAAAACTAAAAACTGACCCTGAACCCTAAAAATACCCCTTTACCCAAAAACTAAAAACTGACCCTGAACCCTAAAAATACCCCTTTACCCAAAAACTGAAAACTGACCCTGAACCCTAAAAATACCCCTTTACCCAAAAACTGAAAACTGACCCTGAACCCTAAAAATACCCCTTTACCCAAAAACTGAAAACTGACCCTGAACCCTAAAAATACCCCTTTACCCAAAAACTGGAAACTGACCCTGAACCCTAAAAATACCCCTTTACCCAAAAACTAAAAACTGACCCTGAACCCTAAAAATACCCCTTTACCCAAAAACTGAAAACTGACCCTGAACCCTAAAAATACCCCTTTACCCAAAAACTGAAAACTGACCCTGAACCCTAAAAATACCCCTTTACCCAAAAACTGAAAACTGACCCTGAACCCTAAAAATACCCCTTTACCCAAAAACTAAAAACTGACCCTGAACCCTAAAAATACCCCTTTACCCAAAAACTGAAAACTGACCCTGAACCCTAAAAATACCCCTTTACCCAAAAACTGAAAACTGACCCTGAACCCTAAAAATACCCCTTTACCCAAAAACTGAAAACTGACCCTGAACCCTAAAAATACCCCTTTACCCAAAAACATTTTCACTAAAAAAATCCTGTACACACACCTAAAAATAATAAAAAAATTAACATAATTAATTACATAATTATTATTCAATTAACTAATTGAAATTAATTAACTATTATTTATTACACTATTTATATTCATTTAAAACATTAATTAATGTATTATTTCATTATATTTAAATTACTTCCCACCCTACTCCCCTATAAACCCACAACCCGCTACGGAACTATTAATACTAAATTCAACTGAAAATACATTATTAAATAATAATATACTACTAAAAATAGTACTTTGACTAAAAATAATCATTAAAAACACTACATTACTTATAATTATTTAAAAAACGATATTATTGTAAACTATGTTTTTGTAAACGATATTTATTACAACTATATTAATGTTAACGATATTACTTACCTGTCTGTCGATATTTTGGTCAGACGATATTTTTGTCATCGATATTTCTTCCTGTAGATATTTTTGCGACGATATTTATGTTAGGCGATATTTTTGCGGCGATATTCCTGCTCTGTACCCTGTTATTGTCCGTACTCCCGGCGACGTGTTCATCCCAGTACGAAGCAGTGTTATTCCGAGCTGCATTTGCGCTAGCATTCCATGGGGCTATGCGCGTAAGCAAATTAGTGGCGAAGAACAAGCAGGATACGATGGGGGGACTGTGCCGGGAGCACATCCAGGTCAGGGAGGAGACGATGACGGTCTTGTTTGTTAGGTCCAAATCCGATCAGGGTGCAATTGGGGACTGCGTAATCATTCAGAGAATCCCCGGGTCTTCCATGTGCCCCGTGGTGTGCGTAGAGGAATATTTAGCACAGAGGGCAGCAGCATGGGGGGGGACCTTGTTGAGACACGCTGATGCCACCCCACTGACGAGGTTTCAGTTCCAGCGGGTGCTTGCGATGTCGATTTTGGCCGAGGGCTTGAACCCCGGCGAGTTCGGGACCCATTCCTTTCGGATAGGGGCTGCTACTGAGGCTACAGCCAGGGGTCTGAGTATAGAAGAAGTAAAACATGTGGGGCGTTGGTCCTCGAACTGTTATAAAAGGTATGTGCGGTTGCACATGTTGTGAAGCTGTAATGATGTACTCACGCTTCGTGTTTTTGTTTGGTTTTCAGTTGCGCAAGCTTACGAGGCGGGGCGGACTGGGCAGTCGACCCGACACCTGGAGACCAGCGGTCAGACATCACCGGCTGTGAAAAATGAGGTGTGGGTCGTGGGCCACTCATACGTGAGGCGTGCCGCGGACGTATTCAAAGCAGGTGACATGATTCACGTGGCTGGGGAATACGGGTACAGGGTGTCCTTCTACGGAAAGGGCGGGCTCTGTATTGACCAGTTTCAATCCTTTTTTGAGGGTTTGTTAGGGCGTACAAGGTCACCGCCGTCTATAATCATAGTCCATCTTGGGGGCAACGATTTGGTGGCCACTGGTAGACGAGTTCTTCTTGAGGCAATGCTTTCCACAGTAAGTTGGTTGGCAAGAAGAGTTCCAGGGTGCACAATTGCATGGTCCCATATGATCCCACGGAAAGTGTGGCGGGGGGCTATTTCGGTTTCTGCTCTCAATCATTCAGTAAAGAAAATAAATAACAAAGTGAGTAGATTGTTTCGTTCATGTACACTGCATTCTGTTTTGCATGGTTGTATCAAAGGGGACAGTATGTATTTGGGGGATGGGGTTCATTTGTCCCGGGTGGGGAATGAGTTACTCATAGGAGACCTCATAGCTTGGCTAAAGAGTTTAAAACATGACCTTTAGGCAGGAGTGGTTGTGGGGGGTCCGGATAGCCGGTCAACTATCCGGCCTGTGGCGGTAAGGTCATGATCGGTGAGCAGTAATTGGAAGATCCCTATGGGGGGGCGTCACCCATTACGGATGGGAGCGCTCGGGGGAGGTGGCCATTGGCCCCTCAACAGGGAGGCGGTCCCTTCTAAGGATAGGCCGCCGGAAGGAAAGGAAAGGTGGTCAAGGCCCCTTCCTGGATAGGAGGGGCTACGGGCCCTCCTGGGGAATTTCCCGGGGCCAGGACATCTGCGACGGCAGATGGGTAAGTTGTGTGGGGTTCGGGAGGGGGTTTACGCTACCTTTTAGACACCTCACACGAGTCCTCGGACGACCGTTAAATGGCGTCGAGTTCATTGGGGCCCCCGTCAAGTCAAAGGGAAATTGGTAGATGCACTTGAGGTACGCCTCTGTGCGGTCGCTCCCCTCACAAGTGAGGGGGGTATCCTGGTTTAGGGATCTGACACCGGTTACGACCTTGCCGTTGGCCCTTAACGTTAGGATGTACAATTTCAAGTCAAATGTTTTGTAGGATGTTAGTTCGGCTAGGAGAACCTTTGTATTAGAGATCTGTTAAGGTTAGCCAAACATCGTAATGTGGAAATGAAATTGTACATAATATGAAACTGTTATTTTAATGTTTATATTTTGTTTCATATTTTAATAAATACGGCCGGGAGGGTCACTCCCTCCCGCCTTCCAAAAGTTCAGAACCGTTTCCGGTTTCCCATCCTTGGGGATTGTGTTGAGAGGGGGTAGCGGGTATCTCAGCCATAAGGGTCAGTGTATAGTTTAGTCACTGCGTACAGCATGTGGTTTGTTTATTCAACAATTCCTCAATTCGTCGTAAAAGTCAACCCCCATGCATGAGTCAATCAATTAAATCTTTTTTATTTAATGTATTATAAAAAGGCATCACAGGAACACAAAACATAAAAGGCACCACATTGCACAAAATAGATATAAATTCTGTTTTAGAGCAGTACCTTGTGAAACCAACATTGACAAAGTCAATAAGTCTTAGCCCCAATACTGGAGCACATACCAATTGGGTTTGTATGTGATTTCACCGTACGTGCACATGTATGTGTGCGCACGTTCTCATGATGGCCAACATGCAATCCTTTTTCAGAAAACCCAGGAAAAAGCATTCACTCATACAGCATTCTCACAAATTGATTTTCATGTTTTTATACAGACATGTCTTCTAGTCACGAGGAGAGGCCCAAGTCTGTCGAGGGCAAAACCTATTGACAACAAAACCAGTATGGAGACCTGTTTAAAAAAAAATGGGAAACAAGGACAGACGGGAGAGTTGCAAAGAAGCCGCCATGTGCTACCATACAGCATCCAAGCCTTCTACCGGCCAATGGACACCAAAAACAATACATTGATTGGTCCTTTTGTCTTCTTGGCATTGACAGACTGGTGTTTTAAATTCCTATTAATTTGTGTATAAATTGCTTTTTCACCAATATCAACTTCCGTTTTGGCGAAATTTACTTTATTTTGCAGACCATGATGCGTGCTATTGTTAGGCAGTAACATTTTCTGCTTAATTTGAGGCACAAAGCACCTCGGAAATGCATAGATTTAACACCGGTGAAAATGCTGTTCAAAATATTTTTTTTTACATTTAATTCACTAATACAAAAAAATCATTCTCTTTTCCATTTTGAAAAACAAGTCCCATCTGGATTGAAAGTCTTCAGGGGGCAAAACTTTGTTTACTTCTATTAAACTTGCCGGGTGGACACGCAACAACATTAAAAGGTACAGAAGTCAGCAGAGTTTCAATTATTCGAATATGGATGAAACCCATAAGCACATGTGCATATGGAATGTATTCATACTCAAAATAATTGCTGTACAGCTTAGCCGTCCTCGTGGGGAAGATTCGTGTCTGGCCCCCAGAGTCCATTTTTGACTGCAAGGAACACGATGCTTTAATTAAGTGATTTCAGTGGTAGATCCCGTTTCTATACTGTATTCCGATATTACTGGTCACTGACCAAACTGATTAACGCTGATCCAATGAAGAAATGTATATTTACACAAAACATGGGACCTACATTTTGATTTCACGTCGGAGCAGATGAGCTGACAGCTTCTGTGCAAAACGCGCATATAGGCAATAACCAGATGCAGAAAGCTACATGGAAGGATTCCATCCTAGCCTAGATGTGTCAACGTGTAATGGGGAATTGGGCACATTACATCATTTTCTGGGTCCTTTCAGACTGCAACGATGGGACTATATGTGCTGACTCCTGTGAGAGTGTAGAAGGAGCTGTTAATTAACAGTGCACGTGAGCTAAAGTACAAACCGAGTTTTAGGGCATAATAATGCAGATTTTAGAAATAAATTCACTGGCGCATGGCTGTCTCTACGGACATGATATAAAATGTTAGTTGAAATTAAAAAGCACCGCACTGGACGTGCACAAGAACACGGCCCAGAACCCCAGCGCCAGTTTACCCTTGAGAGTAGTCACTGTATTGATGTAGCTGACCCTGGTCAGCTCCTGGTCCAGTCATTGTCTTCTTTCAAGATACTCACTATCACAGCCACAGGTCCTTGATCATCAAGCAACTAGGGGTCATTTTGCTAGACTTGATGTTAGCTCATATAGCACATGTCACATTGGACTAAATCTTTCACTCCTAGAATGTGAGGCATTTCTGGAGACAAATGTCAGCTTTACTTCACCTAGCACTCAACATATTTTTCCTATTTATCATTTCCAAAGAAAATGCATTTTAGCTACCATTCACTAACCACTGAACAGTGTAACAAATTGTGTGTGGCTTTTTTGATTATGTTATAACTGTGACTGGTACTAATATGGTGGCAACATCAAGGTAGCTGTAACCTTATTTTCAAGAACTGGACATCAGGTGTAAAGGTACCTTTAATAAGAAATAAACGCCAAATGTAATTTTCTAGTGCTAGGAATTGCATACATCATGTACTGATTTGTGGTACAATAAATTAGGCTGTCATTTTGATGCAGTGGGCCATCTGCCAGCCCACAGGTGCAACAGAAGTCCCGTCTCCTCCCCCTGAAACATAACAGGATGCTTACCATATATATAGTTCTCTAGTGATATGGCAGTTATGAGGACTTTTTCTTCCTGCACGGCAGAACATTGTCATCATAAATGAAATGCTGACAGGGATGGGCCTGTATGAAACAACAAACATGTAACAGGGACCTTCCTCAATGTTCTTCATGGACTTTGGGACACATATATCAAGATTCTGCTTGCAAAAAGTGAGACTGGACATTTTTGTGACCAGCATCTAATTTAGGAAACCAACTTATGTACTAATAGGTTGGTCCACAAAATAAGGATGTAGAGTGGATCGCAAAACACACACTAATGAATAAGTATTAGGCAATTCGTAAATTGTGATCACTGTGGAGGCAAATGAAGAGATCGTGTTTTATAAAGGACTGTACAGCCCCATCCTGAAGTTTACATTTCGAAAGTGAAAAGGTTTTTTGTTATACTAAAGCAGTCTGAGTTCCTTTAGGAGAATTCAGTTGCTATTTTTTAAAGAAAAAAAGTTTTTCAATATAGTGCACCACAAGGGGGTACACTGTACAGAGAGGTAGGAGAGACCCGTATTGGTTTACAGAGGCCAAAGTAGATAATACTAATGGTCTATTTTGTGGTAGTGTGGGCAAGCAGTTAGACTTATCAGAGGGTTGTGCTAAGCATTTGTTCTAATCACAGAGGCAATAAATGGAACACACACTCAAGACTAAAATCAAGACTGATATATATATATATATATATATATATATATATATATATATTCAATGAAAAAACCATTGGTTTTAGGCCATATATAGTTAGGGATTTGCATTTACAAAACCTTATTTTACTCGCATAAAACCATTGAAATTCCATATATAGTTATAAGCGCTAACTATATATCGCGCACCCGCAATCCACTGGTGATGATGTCACATATTACATCATTCATGACATGGTTAGTGACATCACTGATGACATCACTGATGACATCTCAAATGACATCATCCAGTGACTGTATGTTTCTGTAAAGTTAAAATATCTCTTACATATTGAAGAATGAGTGGATATATAAGTGTCTGGATGAAGGATTTAGTAGGTGCATGACTGACTATATGAGTGAGTGATTAAATGTGTCTCACTGAGTGCATGGGTTAATGACTAAACTGTCTCAATTTGTGCATCATTATGTCTGTTGTTCTGTAAACTGTTCCATGTGTTGATAAGTAGCTATATGAGTAACTATATGGGTTATTGATTGGTTGCCCAAGTATTTGTATGGGATACTGAGTGAGTGTGTGTGGGTAGCTGGGAGGTGTGTGACTCTGTGCATAGATGTGTGAGCAGTTGATTCACTAGATGTATGGTTTCAAAAGTGCATGTGGAAACAGCTGTATGGGCGGTTGACTGTGTGCATGAGTGTATTGGTGAGTGAATGGATGTCTCAGTGCTACATGTCAAAGTAAGTACATATGTAAAACACAGTACATGTGAGAGTTGACATATATAAATAACTGTGCATAAGAGCCAGTGAATGTGTGAGTGGCTGTATGGATCATTGTGAACTTGTATCAGGGATTGTATAAGAGAGTAAATATGTGTTAGTATATGTTTGAATAAGTAAAGTTTGTATAACTGTATATTTGAGGAAATGGAGGTGTGATTGATTCTTTGCTTGACTGACTAGGTGTGTGAGTAACTCCATGGATGAGTGACAGTCTGTGAGTGTCTGTTTACACTGATTGTATCTAAGGTTATATTAGAGTCTGAAGAGGTTCATCGTATTATCACATGAATGATATCATCAGTGATGTTATCAGTCATGTCAAATGAGATGTTTTCAGTGATGTCATCAGTGATGTCATTTGAGATGTCATCAGTGATGTCATCAGTGATGTCACTAACCATGTCATGAATGATGTAATATGTGACATCATCAGCAGTGGATTGCGGGTGCGCGATATATAGTTAGCGCTTATAACTATATATGGAATTTCAATGGTTTTATGCGAGTAAAAAAAGGTTTTGTAAATGCAAATCCCTAACTATATATGGCCTAAAACCAATGGTTTTTTCATTGAATTTTCAAGGTTTTGTAAATGCAAATTCCTAACTATATATCCACTATAACCTATGGTTTTTTCTGTGAATTTCATTGGTTTTTTAATAGCAAATATGAAAAGCTTAAAAATGTCAAGTACGTGATAAATAAAAACATTTTCGTATTTATGCACGCTGATGTGCTTTGAACGCTGCACCCCCCCCCTCTTTTGTCTTAGTAGTACTCTCTCTTTGCAGATACTGAAGGGTAGTTAACGCAGGCCTTTACCCCCGTTGTAATCCGTCGTGGCTGCTTGTCTCTCCATTTGATTGATTGTTGTCCAAGCATTTACTGTTTTAGAATTGGTTCTCTTTGGATCATTCTCTATTTACAAACAAGCACAAAGTCGCAATACTCTGTTTAGTCTTTGCAGATAGTGAAAAATCGTGTAAAAAAAATAAAAGTAATCGAGCAAAATCAGTAGGCCACTAATTGGATCTCTTTTTGACCTCGATAAAATAGAAATATTAGGAACAACCCTTCATGAGAAATACGAAAATAGTGAGATGAACTGAGCTCCACACCATGAGGGCTGCAAGACAGCTCGGCTCCATCACCCATCCCGCACAAAATAACGACAAACCGTATGCAAATATTAAAAATATAGACAACACACCAGCAAAGAAACAGGGTAAAACATTTTATTAAAAAACTATTTACATAACGTTGGTTTATAAGATGATGTCAGTAGTGGACCGATGTGTGAATAGATCGAAAGCAGCACAAGGCTCCAAGATCCGGATGGCAAGCTCCTGGATGTTGGGTGCCATAGTTTAGAGTTCTGAATTTGAGCCTTTTGGCGAATTCCTGTTTCGCTACCAGTTTGCGGCCCAGTTCGCGGCCCGTGAAGCGCTTCTACCGTGAAAAATCATTTTTTTTTCTTTTCCCCACGGGACCCTTTAATAACCCCAACAACATTCCTAGGGGGTCAAGAGGGGGATACCTTGCCCCCTTTCATTAAATTCCCCCTTAGTTTTTCACCTCTTCTTCTCTCTCGATCCTACCGCGAGACAAGATGGCGGCCGCTCCGGACTGTCACGCAGCAAAATAAAAAAAAGCTCACGCACAGCCGCTGGAAGAGATGTATCAACATATATCAGCCTCCTCAGCCACCCTCAGGAAACATAGGGGATTAGGATACGTCTCCCGCACCCCCTTATACCTAGTAATTTAATTAACGAAGCACAAAATGGCGAATTCCCGTTTCGCTACCAGTTTGCGGCCCAGTTCGCGGCCCGTGAAGCGCTTCTACCGTGAAAAATCATTTTTTTTTCCTTTTCCCCACGGGACCCTTTAATAACCCCAACAACATTCCTAGGGGGTCAAGAGGGGGATACCTTGCCCCCTTTCATTAAATTCCCCTTTCGTTTTTCACCTCTTCTTCTCTCTTGATCCTACCGAGAGACAAGATGGCGGCCGCTCTGGACTGTTTAGAATGTTGACAGACACCGGAGAGCCAATCAGCTTTCTGCGCGCAAAGTTCCGATAAGCGAAAAGTAAGCGGACCGGATCGCTGCCCGGAGCGCTGTTACAGATATATATCTTGATTTAAACGTTAATTTCTCAAAATCCACTGAAGCACATATATTGAGACCTAGCAAAGGCACATCGGGCTACCAGTCCCTACAATTTTGCCAAGTTTCGTGCAAATCCATTCAGCCGTTCGAGCTAAAAGTGAGGCCAACCGCCCTATGGAAAACTCAATGTAAAAAACGCGTTTTGGGACCCCCCTTTTTTCTCAGCCCCCCCTTGACGAAACCCCACCAAATTTTCAGGGGCTGCTCAGAAACAAAATGTGCCATTTTCCTGAAACTTTCAGCCGATTCCGTCCACAAACGCCAAAGTTATTAGACATAGAATTTTCAGAAATCCCATAGGGAATTAATCCTAACTATATATACCTACTGGCGATAGCCAGTAGGTAATATATATATATATATATATATATATATATATATATATATATATATATATATATATATATATATATATATATATATATATATATATATATATATATATTCACAGAAAAAACCATAGGTTATAGACCATATATAGTTAGGAATTTGCATTTACAAAACCTTGAAAATTCACTGAAAAAACCATAGGTTATAGACCATATATAGTTAGGGATTAGCCTTTTCAAAACCTTATTTTACTCACACAAAACCATTAACATTTCATATATAGTTAGTTGCACTAACTATATATCGCGCACCCGCAATCCACTGCTGATGATGTCACATATTACATCATTCATGACATGGTCAGTGACATCACTGATGACAACACCCAGTGACTGTATGTTTCTGTAAAGTTAAAATATGTCTTACATATTGAAGAATGAGTGGATGTATAAGTGTCTGGATGAAGGATTTAGTAGGTGCATGACTGACTGTATGAGTGAGTGATTAGATGTGTCTCACTGAGTGCATGGGTTAGTGACTAAACTGTCTTAATTTGTGCATCATTATGTCTGTTGTTCTGTAAACTGCTGAATGTGTTAATCAGTAGCTATATGAGTAACTATATGGGATATTCATTGGTTGCCCAAGTATTTGTATGGGAGACTGAGTATGTGTATGAGTGGCTGGGAGGTGTATGACTCTGTGCATAGATGTCTGAGCAGTTGATTCACTAGATGTATGGGTTCAAAAGTGCATGTGGAAACAGCTGCACGGGCGGTTGACTGTGTGCATGAGTGTATTGGTGAGTGAATGGATATCTCAGTGCAACATGTCAAAGTAAGTACATATGTAAAACACAGTGCATGTGAGAGTTGACATATATAACCGTGCATAAGAGCCAGTGAATGTGTGAGTGGCTGTATGGATCATTGTGAAATTGTATTAGGGATCGTATAGGAAATTAAATATGTGTTAGAATATGTTTGAATTAGTAAGGTGTGTATAACTGTATAGTTGAGGAAATGGAGGTGTGATTGATTCTTTGCATGACTGAGTAGATGTATGAGTAACTTCATGGATGAGTGACAGTCTGTGAGTGTCTGTTTACACTGATTGTAGCTAAGGTTATATTATAGTCTGAAGAGGTTCATCGTATTATCACATGAATGATATCATCAGTGATATTGTCAGTGATGTCATTTGAGTTGTCATCAGTGATGTCATCAGTGATGTCATTTGAGATGTCATCAGTGATGTCATCAGTGATGTCATTTGAGATATCAACAGTGATGTCATCAGTGATGTCACTGACCATGTCATGAATGATGTAATATGTGACATCATCAGCAGTGGATTGCGGGTGCGCGATATATAGTTAGTGCAACTAACTATATATGAAATTTCAATGGTTTTGTGTGAGTAAAATAAGGTTTTGAAAAGGCTAATCCCTTACTATATATGGTCTATAACCTATGGTTTTTTCAGTGAATTTTCAAGGTTTTGTAAATGCAAATTCCTAACTATATATGGTCTATAACCTATGGTTTTTTCTGTGAATTTCATTGGTTTTTTAAAAGCTAACATCTGTAGCTGTAAAATGTATTCTTCTTTAAATCCCAAAATATATTTTAGATGTTTATTGATAATTTTTTTTTTTTATATTTTTTTTCTTCGCTTCCGGTAAGCGAACCGGGAAGCTTTTCGTTAGCTCAACTTGATGCCGCGACCTAGTCCGCGAACCGGTAAACGTTTCGTTAGCGCAACTGTGACGCGTCGCGGAAGCGCGACGTATCACGTTGTCGCGTAATGCGTCTTATGACGCGCCGCGTTAGCGCTCCCGGAAGTGTTCCGGACCGCGAACCGGAAACGATCTGGGACGCGGCGCGCACCGCGTAACGTAAGCGGAACAGGTCATGTCACTTGTTTATCAAACTTTTCATTGGTTCATTTCACTTTTGGTTTCCAAATGATGTATGACTAGGTCATGTGACCTAAAAATAACACTTTTCATTGGTTCAGAACTTTTGCTTTTCCCAAATCATGTAAACCCCTCCTTCTTTCCTCACTCTGACTTTCATCTTGGTGAGAGAAATACCATTTTCCAGTATTTCAGCAATGGCTTCTATTGTTGCTTCAGCTGGTGGACCCCCACCACCACCTCAACCTCCTCATGACAAGAGAGGACCACCATCACAATTCATCTCCAACAGAGAGGAGGAAGAAGAGGACCTAGAAGAAGAGGACACAGATGAACCTCAATTTATACAGGAGTTGCCCCGTGTTTCAAAAAGGAAAACAAGTTTCATATGGCAGTTTTTCTCAATCCCTCAAGGGGAGAAGAAGGTCAATGCCAAGTATGCCACCTGCCTAATCTGCAAACACAGATTATCTAGAGGCACTGACAAAAAGTATAGTATGGGCAACTATACTATGCATCGCCATATGGCCAGGTGGCATCCTTTAAACTACAGCCGGGCAGAGTTAAGGGACCTTCAAGATAATCCCCCGACAACTCCTGTGGCCAGATCAACATCAACTATATCTTTGACAGGAAGAGAGGCACAGGAAACTGTGCCAAACATACAGCCAAACTTCAAGCACATGAAGTTTACGTGCATATATTGTGGTGCTCTGCTCTCATGTGGGAACATGAGCGTGAACTTAATCAACTTGGTGTTTGAAAACCATAAGTGCCCTAACCCACCCAAACAGTAATTTTTTTTTGCTCCTGTTGAGCCCTTTTCAATGCCTGTTTTTTGTTGTTTCCCCTCCATGAAAAACACAAAAAAACATAAAACTGTTCTAAAAATACAAACAAAACAAAAAATGTTCAGAAAAAAAAAACAAAAAAAACAACAAAAACATAAAAAAAAAGTTCTTTTCAGAACTACCTCCCCTTTCAAATAAAATTGCTAGAATGTTTAGCACTCTGGCAAGCTCTATTTCTTTTGGTTCGCTTTCCGGTTCGCTGCCCGGTTCGCGAACTTGAAGCGAACCAAAAAAATATTTAAAAAAAAAAAAAGAGTTAGTATAAGGGAAGTAAACAGAGAGTAATGTTAAAAGAAAGACAGCTATAGGGAGTAAACCAGAGATACTGTTTAATAGATCTATTTATTAATTCAGGATGACGATAAGTTTCTTGTAAATACGCTCCCACCTGCAAATTTAGATTTTGATTATGCCCTTACACCATTTTTGGGACATTATTACCATGCCTATGTAACTCCCATAATCAAAATCTAAATTTGCCAACCGCAAGTGGGAGCGTATTTACAAGAAACTTGCCCCATGAGGTACGCTTTCCATTTAAAAAGGGTAAAATAACATAATAGACACTCAAATGCCTTATAAATATGACCCAAAACAACCTATGAAACTCTAGCAGTACATATCCAGAAATGTAATTGATTTCAAAAAATCATTTTTAAACACAGCATATAAATCAATTGTATACCTGCATTCAAGAGGAAATGACTGAAAATGTCCTTGAGACACATAAAAGCGTTTTTTGGAATGCCCTAGCACCATTTTTTGGACATTATTAACATGGCTATGTAACTCCCATAATCAAAATCTAAATTTGCCAAGCACAGGTGGGAGCGTATTTACAAGACACTTGCCCCATGAGGAATGCTTTCCATTTAAAAAGGAAAAAATAACATCAAAGACACTCAAATGCCTTATAAATATGACCCAAAACAACCTATGAAGCTCTAGCAGTACATATCCAGAAATGTAATTGATTTCAAAAATCGTTTTTAAAAACAACATATCTGTTTCAGCTTACATAAGAGACCATGGAATGGGCTCCATGTACAACAATAACTTGTGTTACTGCATGCCAGAATGCTACACCGAATATGCAATTACAATTTCTCAAAGAAACAAAATCTATTTGTATATCACTAGAGAAAAAGCCACATTTTAAAAACACAGCTTTCTTCATCATTTTCTCCTTAAATCATACTATTCTCTATCTAAATTAAATAAATCTTTTCTCACCTTAGCAAATACTTTTTGAGTTTTGAAAACAGTCTCAGAAATACACCAAATTGTCTTCAGCAGAAGAAAAAGGATGCACTCCAGAGGCTGCAGCTATTGAAAGCACAGAAATACAGAAATTCATTTCACATATCTCTCATATTAGCCAATCATAACTCTTCCCTCACTTTTTTCAAATCAAAACCCTTCCCCCCTCTGCCCTCTCTGCCTTTTTTCCATAGCAACCACCTCCTGGAAGACCTCTCATGTTTGCAAATTCACACAACAATGTTTCAATTGAACTCTGAACTCTCAGTGCACCTGCGTATCCAGTGCAATCTTTCATTAAATGTTTCTTCCTTGACCATTCAAATTACATCTTTCAAAGAACACATCCATGCACCCTAACTTTCTGTTTTCAGAAATGGAAATGCACCAATCACTGCTAATGAATCATTAGCATTGGAAATCCACAGTTTTTTTTCTTTACAAACTCCTACTGTTTCAACTGCCCTTTCATTACCACACTTCATCTGACTGCAGCACAACCTTCTCCCACCATGTTTATTGTCTGGATTGTTGGACATAGTTACATCCACTGGGCTCAAAGGTATGCTGAGAACAGAAATTTACCTAACCTCAATTTACAAGATGTGGAAATTAAGTGGTTGGGCCAAAGAGGATTAAAATGTCACCAATTGATACCATTGGTGAAAACCTTTATGCATTTGCCAAAACCTGACCTGTTAATTGTGCACTGTGGAGGTAATGATTTGGGCACTTTGACTGGGGTAGGTCTGGAAATGCTTTTAAAGGACACCTTTGAGCAATTAATGGCACTTTTCCCTCAAACTGCCTTGGTATATTCCAATATATGCCAAAGACAGAAATGGAGGTGGTCCAACCAATTTTGTCCACAAATTGAGAAAGCGAGGAAGCATGTAAACAAATCTGTTTCAGCTTTCATGAGAGACCATGGAATGGGCTCCTTGTACAACAATAACTTGCGTTACTACATGCAAGATATCTACAGAGGAGATGGAGTTCACTTCTCAGATGAGGGCAACAGAATTTTCATTCTGAATTTAAGACTGTGCATTGGTACCTACTTATAAGTACCAAAATGTACCATAAACCCAAAAGCTCTTCTCAGAGCTACCCTTCATCTGATCACTCACAATTATTATTTTTTTTAATTTTTTCACTAATTTTCCACAAATTACGCTCCCCGGGGCGCTATCCGGTTCGCTAACCGAAAGCTAACCTTGCGGAATTTTTTTTAAAAATGTTTTTTTTCCGCACATATAAGCCTCCTCAGCCACCCTCAGAAAACCTAGGGGGTCAAGATAAGTCTACCATGACCCCTTCTACCCATTCTAAACATTATTTGCCCTCCATCTTGTATCTTAATGTGACCAAAACACAAAATTGTGGACTCCCGTGACGCTTAAGGTTCGCTAACCGAGCCGCTTTCCGGGAAGCGGTCCTAAAAAAAGGTGGGAAAGTAATTTACAGACAAACGACTAGAGACACTCTCACCAAATATAGATTAGCTCATACTAAATAACAATCCCTTTCATTTTCACAAATTTGATTGAAATTTCATTTAGCCATTTAGCCTGTAGACCTCTCTAAGTACCCTGAGGTAAATTACTTCACAAAACACATCTGAAGTGTTGGAATTGACAACCAATGAAAATGTTACTTTCATTTTCTACTTTTATTACCTGACATTTGATTGGTTATATACCTGAATATATATAAAGGAAGAGAAGGAAACACAGCCATTTTGACTGCTACTTCGTGAAGTGCACAACAAAAAATCAACTGATAACTTCAACTTATATTTGAAAGGTAAGATATTATTTATAAAACTTAAGTATGTTCTGTACTGAAACCTAATTAGAAAAACATTTTCTGAGAATTATATTCTATCACTCTGTAATACTTATAGAAAAAAATAGACTACTCTGTTTTAGTTATGGCAGAGCCATTCCAAGAATTTGCAAGACCATAGGCTAAAAAGGAACGTGCGCGAAGCCCCCTCCAATTTACATAAGTGGCCCCTTGCAAGGAGACCATTCACAGGCACTGAGGGGGCCCCATTGTCCAGCATTTTGACGCCCCCACAGTTTTAACTTTAAATCCACACGCATATCTCACACCTTCATAGGTGTGAGAATTGATTGTGGTCTAAAAGTTAAAACTGTGGGTGCGCAAAAATGCTGGACAATGGGCCCCCTCAGTGCCTGTGAATGGTCTCCTTGCAATTGAGGGAGCGTCTCCTTCTCCCTCCCCTATACCTCCTGACACCATCCATGGGAGGCCCAAGGAGGGGGCCCCCTGCAATAGACCTTAATTGCAGGCGACACCTTTCTTTGTGAAAAAAACACTACATAAATAACCAAACTGCCAATCTGTACTGAAACCCGACAATGCCCTTTCTGTACTGATATATTTTTTAAAAATTCATTTTTCAGAATTGAAAATGGAAGAACAACAAAACAACATGAAAACTGAAACAGAAGAAAAAATTCAGACACAAGATGACATGGACTTCTACGATGACACAATAAATAATGAACTTGTCCAATGCGTAGAAGCAGGAGATTTTCTACTAAAAAATGAAGAAAAAAATGATCATGATTTTTTAGATTTTCTTTTAAATTTTGAAAAACAAAATGAAAAATAAATTTTAATTTCTTAATTCAAAAATTGTTTGACACATTATTTATTTTTATATGTTTATTGAATGTTAAAAGTTTAATGAATTATGACACACAATCAAAATAAAAAAAAAAAAATTAAAATAAAGAAAACAACAAAAACAACAAATAATTAACATACAGTATTAGAAAAGTCTATCATTCTTTTATCCTTATAGTTCGCTGCCCAGAACGCTTTCCGGTTCGCGAACTTGGCGCTTACCACGCAAAAAAAAAAAATGTTTTTTTTTTGACCCTCCTGGGCCCTTTTAAAACCTCCACATAAAACCTAGGGGGTCAACGAGGATCTACTATGCCCCCTTTTGGTAATTTCCCCCTTTGTTTTGGCCTCCTCTTGTCTCTCGATCCTACCGAGAGACAAGATGGCAGCCGCTCCGGACTGTTTAGAATGTTGACAGACACCGGAGAGCCAATCAGCTTCGCTTCGCAAAGTTCCGATACGCGAAAAGTTCGCTAACCGGATCGCTGCCCGGAGCGCTGTTACAGATATATATCTTGTTTTAAACGTTAATTTCTCAAAATCCACTGAAGCACATATATTGAGACCTAGCAAAGGCACATCAGGCTAACAGTCCCTACAATTTTACCAAGTTTGGTGGAAATCCATTCAGCCGTTCGGGCTAAAAGTGAGGCCAACCGCCCTATGGAAATTAACATGTGAAAAACGCGTTTTGGGACCCCCTTTTATCTCAGCCCCCCCTTGCGGAACACCCCCCAAATTTCCAGGAGCTGCTCAGAAACAAAATCTGCCATTTTCCAGAAAATTTCAGCCAATTCCATCCACATACGCCAAAGTTATTAGACATAGAATTTTCAGAAATCCCATAGGGAAAAAATCCTAACTATATATACCTACTGGCGACCGCCAGTAGGTTATATATATATATATATATATATATATATATATATATATATATATATATATATATATATATATATATATATATATATATATATATATATATATATATATATCAATTCTTTTAATATATATTTTGAACCAAGAACCTCAGTTACAGGTGAGCATGTAATATGTTTCAGCAATAAGAAATTTAAGTACAGCCAATATACAGTTGTACGCAATTACGCACAATGTAATCTTATGGAGGAAAATGTAGAATGAAATAATTCACAGTGGAGTCCTACTTAGAGGTTCATCTTCTAAAATTCGGATGTTAGGGAGCCAGGGTCCAAAGTTCTCCCAGCAGTTTCTCAGCTGGATTCTGCCAGGAGCAGGGTGCTAGGAGAGTAAGTAGCTGGTGTGCTAAAAAGAAGGGGCACCCAAAAACAGGCAGCACAGGGGGACTTGTATGCAAGTCCAAGGGCACTCAAAAAAGTGCAGAGGTCGCAAGGGCCCGTGGGCAATGGGAGTGCAATGATTTCAGAGAGTCCCCAGCTGGTGGGGCTGGATGCAAAGCAAACAGGTGATCCTAGCTCAGGTGCGCAACGTGCACCTTGCAGTCAGGGGAAAACACCTCACAGGAGCTTTTGCATGATGGCTGGGCCACTCAGCAAGTGGGCCTCTGGGCTGCCAATGTACCTCGATGGGTGCTTGGTCCTCAGGAATTTAGAGTCCCGCTTGGACCCTTCTAGTAGGTACTGCGTTGTAAGGTGTTCGGTACCCCAGGGTTGGTGCTGCTCGGCTCCGGCAGATCCTAGTGTCTCCAAACTTAGTGAGGCAGCAGAATTGATCCTTCAGAGCTGCAGTACTTTCTCCTGGGAAGTTGCTGCATTGGCGGGGCTGCATGTTTGGTACCTGCGATGCAGGGGAGTAGCCTCCCTATTCCCAGGGAGTTGTTAGGCAATTTGGTAAAGTGCTGGAGGGCCCTGCATTTTGTAGAGGCCTCTCAGTGGCAGGACGAGACAGTGATTCATGACTGTCCAGTATTTGGGCTGCAGGCAGAGTTTTGCGCCTAAATCCAGTCCAGGCTCTCTGTTCTCGGAGTCAGCCGCTCTTCTTATTCTAGGAATAAGGTGGAATGACAAACCAAGGATAACCTAATGTTTTGAACGAAAAAAATGGGATTTTTTATTAATCCGTTAAGCATTATCAGCGCTCACAGCCTATATGACAATGCCTCCCTTTATAGCTTACTCCTGGGCCCTTATTTATGAGGCCTTGCGTCAGTTTTGCGCCGCTGGTGCGTCACTTTTTGTGACGCACCAGCGGCGTAAAATATGCGCCTTGTTGCGCCATATTTAAAAGGTGACGCATCTAGGTAGATGCGTCACTTTTTAAACCCCTGCGCCACATTATAACTGCGTCAGGTATAATGTATGCAGAGGGGGGTTCCCCCGCAAAAAGCCTCGTAATAGTGACGCAGTGAAATCTATGAGATTTCACTGCGTCACTTTTAGGACGCACAACGAAATCTTGCGCCTGCCTCACAGCAGGCGTAAGACTGACGCAAGCCCTTTCACATGGGGCTTTCCCCATGTGAAAGGACTCATTGCTGGAGTTGCGTCACTTTTGTGACACACTCCAGCAATGCGTCACTTTTGCGCTTACAGATACGTCAGAAATACTGACGTATCTGTAAGTCCTTGCGACATGATGCGTCATACATTAAATATGACGCATCATTGGTGTCGCAAGGAGTGCGCAGTGAAAAGTGACGCATCGCTGTTTTCACGCAGCGATAAGTCACTTTTCATAAATGAGGCCCCTGGTTTTGCAGATATTCACTATGGTTAACAGGGAATTAAACCTCACACCAACATGGCGGAGGGGTAATCTCAGTGCAGTCTGTCATAATTGAAGATACCCACTATGGTATATAATTATTTAAACACCATACTAACAAGGCGAAAGGGCAAACGTCAGGGATGTCTGTCGGCATTACTAGCATTCACAGCCTTTATGCTTCCCTATGTATCCAACTCCCACGCATAGTTGCTTTACCTCTTTCTGCAGGCATTTACTATGGTAAAACGTGATCAAATACCTACACCAACATGGCGAAGGGGTAAATGGCAGTGCAGTCCGTCGTCAATAGAAGCTATTTTATTAAAGCGGTTTACAAACACGGAGACACTGTGAGTGAATAATACACAACAGGCTGAAGGCGTGAGTACACTGGTAAGCAACATGGCATTATTTAAAAAAAACGTCGGATGCATGAACAATTACTGAAACTGTTTAACTTTCACCTTTTTAATTTTATTTTCCGCATGTTACAATCATTTAGAGTACATGGTTGTTCATACACGGGCACTAAATGTTTGTGATACGACCAACATCCAACACCTTAGAGCCGTTAATTTTTACTTTTTGGCACGTTCAATGCGCCAAGAGATCAACTTTGAATGTACATAGAAGTGATACATGGGCACAAAGGTCACTGAATATTGCCAAGAGTCACAGTTGCCCACCATTCGCAGTGCTCACCCACTCACAGAACTTCACAACGTACATGATCGTGGAATTTAATATTCTCTGGGCTCACTTAGAACTTTATTGCACATCACCCGGAATGGTAGTCACCCCCTACACTCAACTTAACCCCATTTGTATAGATAGACTTTGATGACAGAAGACTCTTATGAGACATATAATAGGAAACCTCATGTGGTGATTCAGAGTTTTTTACATTTTAGCTGGCAGTTCCCTGAAGAAGGGTCTGGGAACCAGAAATGCATTGGAACACAGAGTGCATATAAATATGTATGCACAAGTTGACACAGGATGTAATGAAGATGACAAGAAGTCATTTGAATGAAATTAATTTTGGAAATATTCTTTTTGAAACATTGATAACACAAATAAACCCATTGGGGATCAAGTAGTGCATGCGGGGACGCACCTGATTGCCGTGTATGCAAAATGAGTATATTACACAGGTATGTGTGCCATGTTGACACTTCGGTTTTGTCTGTACCAAGGTACTCAGTCTGCAATGGCTGAATGCAGGACTTTGGTGAGGGGACCCTCAGGGTCCCTCTTCAGTGACAATGCCCTGGGTACCAGGGGTACCATTTACTAGAGACCTACAAAGGCACTGAAGGTGTGCCAATCATGGTACAGTTTTGGGGAAAGAACACTGGTACCGGGAACCTGGTTAGCAGAGGCCTAATGCACCTCAGTCAAAGTTGCACCAAAAACGAGACTAAAAGTGGGGGGTACAGCAACAGACACCCAGTTTCCTACAATTTTTTTAAAACTTCAATGCGCGTTAGTGGTAGTCCCCTAAGCCACTGCCTGCTTCCCCAGAGGCTGCCAATCCAATGGGACTTCTCCCCTTTGCAAATCAGTTATCACTCCAATTTGGGATTTAGTTCTTTGTCTGTAGTTTGAGACTAGAATTCCGGTTATAAACCATTCATACATATGACATTGAATCACAATTTCAAAGGGGCGCCTTAAACATGCCCCTTCCAAATCGTGATGCAGTATCTATTTCTAAACCCATTTTATGAGTTGGTATACCTTGGATCAGTACATAATAAAATTATTGGGCCTTATTTATGAGGTTTTGTTGTAGGGCAGCGTAGCAGGTCTTCCTCCTGCGCATCCCTATGGCAAAAGAAAAGGGCAGAAATGCGCTGTATCCACAAGATACAGCGCATTCCTGTCCTTTTCCGCTGCACCCGTGCACAATGGGCTGCAGTGCGCCAACGCAGGCACCTTTGCACCATGGTGCTTTTGTTTTGCTTGTCTGTGCCATGTGACCTAAGCTATACATTACTAACAAAGCTGAAAATGGTTTCTGGTTGCTTTAGGTCTCTTCTGGTGGGGGGAATCGCCTGGCAGTTCACAATTATCTGTTCCAATGAGGAGTTGTGCCAGGACTGATTTGCATAAAGCAAGCCTTTTTCTAGAGTGGCACAATGTGTGAAAAGGATGGGTTGGTTTGCTACCCTGAGTGATTGCCAGTGAGTATGTGTTTTGGCTTTTAAATTTTTTTGGCACTGCTAAATACATTACACACATTTCTTTGAGTCACGACTCTAGGCTCCGTGACATAGCTACAAGAGGCTGAGCATAGATGTATTTTTTGAACTCGTGAGTTGGAGCTGTACCAGATTTGGGTGTTATTACTTGGGAAGGACTCACATCATCCCCAGCCCATTTACTTTCTAACACTAAACAATATTCAAAATTCGCACAGCTGTGGAGTGTGAAATAAAAATCAGGTAGTATTTAAATGCAAGCACACTGTCCAATAATCATCCCTGCCTTACCTTTTTGGGTCGACGTGATCATTTCGACATTGAAGTAATGGTACAGCTTCAGATGACCCGGTTCCATATTATCCAGATGCCCCTGGTGATTCAGATATCCTATGCCTGGCTTAAATGGCGGGACTTTAATCAAAACGGAAATCGCTATCTCTCTTGCATATACACAGATCGACTGACAGACAGAAGACAGATGTTAGGGAACTCGGAATAAGCTGAATTGGCAGTTAGATAAATAGAGACGGATCGACTGACTGGATGCAGGAAGTATAAACAGACAGACACACCGCTACAAAGAAACAGATGAAAATATAGAATGACAAATAGATAATTAAAAATAAAAGCACGACAAGACAAAGCAATCGATAGCACAGACAGACGGCCACGTAGGATATTTCTAAATCACTCAAAATGCAAACACTGCGGCTTCCAGGAGGTAAACTAAGCTACAGCTGCCAGGTGAGATCCTCTCAAGGCAAGATGCACGCAGGGAAGAGGATATGACCCAACATCCAGAGAGGTGCTGACATTGGGACCTGGGGATGCAGGTTCGAATCCTGGCGTTACCTCGAAATCCTGTGATTCTGGGCGGATCACTTAAAACGCTGGGGCCTAAAAAAATGTTTTTTAAGTTCAATTTATGTAATTTAATCTCTGGTTCTCATGTAAAGCGTTCTAATAGCTTTGGTCCAAGTTCGCGCGATTTAATACAGCGTAATTATAAGCTCATTAAGCAGCCTCGTAGACTTCAGAGATTGAAGAGGGAAGAAAGGGAGCAAGTCCTGGCCGAGCTAAGGAGAGCTCCACGGTCGGCAGGTAGGGTGCGACGGTATTGTGGTGTCGGGCCTCAGGCCCACATTATGGAAATGAACGACACAGACACCAGGTGGTATAGTGTATTAATTGGCCACGAGCACATGCGCCCGGGCCCTTTTATTGCCGGGCCCACGTCACTCGTGACACCCGTGATGGCTGGATATGGGGGTGCAGTATGTCCAGCCCTCAAAGGAGTGGCTGGGATTACAGCTTCCTGTGGAACATTAGAACGTGTCCCAGAGGACACTACATTCCTTCCCAACTTTATTGAAGAACAAACAAAACGGTAGTCCAAACTGTGGGGATAAAAGCAATTAACTAAACCACCACAGGGTCCATCAGTCTTCTGAGACAGGTGGCCGGAGGAAGACGTCAGACGTGGGCTGATGATTCTGTCTGTAGCAGGACCTTCTCAGTCGGCCCTCATAGTTTAACCTGAAGGGTTCAGGACACGACCGCTGGCTTGGAGACGTTCGCTGCATAGCGTCAGTTCACTTGTGATGACATGTCTTGCATGGCTTCCCTTTAGTTGACGTCGGTGATAGTCTGTGGTGAATTCAAACAGTTCTTTCAATGTGATGCTTCATGAGCATGGATTGAGTTCATGGTGACGGTTTGTGGAGGTGTTGCCTAATCAATTGTCTCTGTGGAACCTTTTGGCTGTAACCGATGACCCGTCGGTGAGACAAAGTCTTTTTTCACTCTCCTGCCTGGACAGGGCTGTTGCCAGGGTTGCAGCGGGACTGCAGGAATGCTACGCTAGGGCAGCTTGTGTGCCGACTGGGGATAGCTGCAGGATCACCGAGGAGCCGTTACTTGGTCACACGCACAACTCACTAGGGTGGAGATGTCTTGGCCGATGCTTGCTCTCGCTACCCCGGTTCTGTGGTTTGCCCGGTTCACAGGTAGACTCTGGTCTCTTTGCTTGGCTGGTGTGGCAACAGTGTGGCAACAGTGTGGAACTCCAGTCCATCGATACTCTTGGCGTGGTGTTTGACGCGTGTGCTGATAACTGGCGTGATGGCGTGTTGCCAGCCATGGGGTGACTCAGGATGACAGGTGGTGGTGACTTGCTGGGAGGGTTGGATGTCAGGAGGTACTTGGCAGCCATGTGCCTCCGCCTTGCTGAGGTGGAGTTTCAGTGGTGGCGTGACAAGTAGAGTGTGTGGATCCTCTCTTGCCTAGCTTTGGGCCACTGCCGACTCCGTCTTGAGGCGATGTGAGGAAAGACACTCAGTGCTGCTCTTCACCCCTGACATCTGCAGTCAGGAACAGGGATGCCATTTGACTACTGACACTCTGGGGGGACGGTTGCCTGGGGAGGTGTTGGGATGATACACGGTTTTCACTTGCTTCAGCTTATGTTTGGTTCTCCCGTGAGGCTGTATCCAGAGATGCCGGTCGACGCTCACCTGGGGAAGCGTTGGGATGCGGCACGTTTCTCCGGGGATGTGAGAAGTTCTCGATTCGATGCGTGAACTGTAGCGGCGACACCCTTGTTCCGCGATGCGAAGGCAGCAGCGCCACTTGCAACACTATTCTCCCACAATACATGAAGCTTCCGCATGATGCGACATCTACAGCGAGACATCCATGATGCAACGACAGCAGCTCCAACGGCGGCGTGCTTCTCGGGGATGCAAGGCGCTTTTCTTCGATGCGGTGCAGTGCGACAGTTCCAGTGGCGACACCCTCCCTTGGAGTTGCGACAGCAGGCACAGCGATGGCGACACGCTACGACTTCGTTGTGAGACTCTTCTCTCGATGCGGTGCAATGCGACAGCTACAGCGGCGTTACCCTCCTTTGGAGTTGCGACGGCCGGCACAGCGACGGCGGCACGCTTCTTCTGGATGAGTCGCGCTTCCAGCTCCTTGCGACACACAGTTCCTCAGAAGGCCCAAAACAGCAGCAGGCACTTCCAAAAGAACTCTTGGGGTTGAAGTATGTTGTCCCTGAGACTTCAGCAGGAGGCAAGCTCTTTTCCAAGCCCTTGGAGATCCTTAACAAGTTGAAAGTAAAGTACACAAAGTTCCTTTCTCCTTCCTTTGCAGGCCAATCCCCCAAGCAGCACTTCAGCTTGGGAATAGTCTCTCCTCAGTTTCTTCAGGTTCCTCTCCTCAGTAAAGGTTTCTTCTTGTAGTCCAAAGTAATCTAATTTCATGGGATCAGGGTCCCAATATTTATACCCCAAAATCCTTTGTTCTCTCAGGGGAGAGGAGCCTTTGCCCAGTCCAAATCAGTTCTGAAGCACTCTGTTTACCAGACTTCTCCTTTCCTTTCACAGTGCAGGATGGAGATGGAGCCAGCATTGTGGGAGGCAAGTACAGTCCTGGAGCACTTTATTTACAGGACTCCTTCTCTTCTTCCAGTGTGCAGGGCAGAGACATCAGCCGCTCCCCAGGAAGTGGAGCCAGCATTTTAGAAGGAAGGCGCAGGTTCAGGTGCAACTCCTCCCTCCCATCCAGATCTCTCTATTCACCACTGGGCTGACTGATCCTGTCTCTTGGAATCCCCCAGCCCTGTCACTCACAAAACCAGACAAAGGAATACATACTAAGCATGGGCGAATTTTGCGAATCTGGCGTTCGCGAATTTTGCAAATTTGCGAACTCGCAATCCGCAAAATCCGCGAATTATCGCAAATTTGCGGATTTTTTTTTGTGTTCGCAAGGATTTCTTCCAGTTCGCAAGGATTTCTGCCAGTTCGCGAGGGTTTTGTACCAGTTCGCAATTGCGAACTTACATGTCGGCTCGCAACGGTCGCGATTATGTTGTTTCTACGTCTGGTTCATCATCACAGGTCCCAGCACCCTCTGTTTCACCCCTGCCACCCTCTGTTTCACCCATGCCACCCTCTGGTACATCAATGCCACCCTCTGGTTCATCATCACTGTAGATTATGGGGGGAAAAAGCAAGCACACCTGCCCTGCTTCAACTGACATGAATTAATTTGGGGTTGATTTATTAATGTGTCACTGTTTTAAAATTCCAGTCTGGCACCTGCTTCCTTATCTGTAATTTGCTTTCTGTTGCAGTGCAAATTTTTTTTCCAGGACCTTTGTGGCCTACTTGTAGCTATTCTATAAGCCTGCTGTGAGGGTCAGAACAGGGTCATACAATTGCTGCAACTAGCAACTGAACTCTGGAGGGGCCCTTGTCAGGAAGCACTACAGGGAATGGTTATTAATGATGAGTTTGAACTTTTGAACCTGCTGAATGCTTTCACTTTAGCAAAACTCGTTTTTCTGCAGAACAGCATTACAGCAACTGTAATGCCCCAAACAAGCTTACTTGAGAAAGTTGATTTCTAATCCAAAAGTGATCCAAAGAAAGTCAAAAGGCCTCAAATCCCAAAAAGTGCAGGCAAATGTCAACCTGAGGAGTTATTCTGATAAAAATCATAATTTTCAGAAGGTCTATGCTGCTTGCTAGTAGATTTCTTGTGCAGAATTGCAATTTTTGTAATTTCGCGAGTGCGAGATTGTTGCTGCCCGACGCACCTACATGTTCGCAATTGCGAACTTACACCGCACGCCGCAAAATTGTATCACCAAGAAAAAAAAATCCGCTGCGTGCGAATTTGCGGATTTTCGGTAAATTCGCGAGCGTTCGCGGATTGCGAATTTACCGAAAATCCGCAAAATCCGCAAGCGGAACGGATTTTCCGCCCATGCTTAATACACACCCTAGCAGAGGCAGGCTTGAAAGGTTACGCAAGCAAATACCTACTTTCTAAAAGTGGTATTTGCAAACACAGAAAGTTAAAACCAACTTCACCAAAAGATGTTTTTCATCATTCTCATTTCTACCATGTTCTCTGAGTCAGTTAGGATTATAAGCATGTAATAATCTAACAGCCCATTCTGGCCTATGGAGAACAGGTAGCCCTGCAATAATGCAAAACAAAAATGGCTGTAATTCACTATTAGGACATGCCACACACATCAGGGCTTGTCCTACCTTATACTTACAATGCACCCTGCCCTTGGGCCTCCCATAGGGGTGACTGATATGAAGAAAATGGAAGGTTTAGGGACTGGCAAGTGGGTGCACTTGCCCAGTCAGCATGACAGTACCAGACTGCATGGAGGCTCTGCAATGGCAGACCTTAGACACATTTTAAAAGGCTGCTTCTGTGGGTGGCACAACCAGTGCTGCAGGTCCACCAACAGCATTTGGATTTACACACCCTGGGCACACTCAGTGCACTAGACTAGGGTCTGGCAAGTAAACCAAATAGCCAAACATGGAACCACTGATTAACACATCAATTTACAATAGGGAGCATTTGTACTGTGGCACTGAATAGCAGTGGCACAATCCCCAAAGCATTTAACACCAGCAAAAATACATGAGGCAACAGCAAAAATGGAAGGGAGATCCACGCCAATGGTGCCAGGTCTAACACACTTAAATTACAGAAACTAAATGATAAAACAAACACAAAAAGACTCTACACAGGTTTAGAAAAATAGAGACCATTTATCTATTAAAACAAGACCAAAACAACAAACATCCACTAAGTCGAAGTCGAGATATGAATTTTTAAAGAATAAACCAAAAACAGTACTTAGAAGTCACTAGCAGTCGAAAGGTTACTTGGGGTCGTAAGAGATTGGTGCAAAATCAAAGTTCGGGCAGACCACAATGGAGGGAAGGCCGACTACAGGACCCAGGCAGGTCGGCTGACGAAATACCTTGAATGGAGTTTTTATTGATGTCTAGAGTCAACTGCTTTAATGTTGAACTGCACAGAGAGGGTTCTGTATTGTTGTCGAATTCCATTGAAGTGAAGGCATATTTTCTCATCAGGCCACCTCAGTATTGTCGTTGAGCCATGCAGGCTGTGGATTCTTCGTCGAACAGCCTCTGCATCAAAGCAGCACTGTGGGGGAAATTCTCATGCAGTCAAGGTAATGTGCTGCAGAACCCACTCCCAAAGCCCAGGACATATGAGGGCCCCTTAGTCAAGGGTAGGACTCAGAGATGGCAGTAGCAGCAGGATTGCAGGAAGTATTTTGTGTCCCTGAGACTTCAGAAAACAGGAGGCAAGCCAGCAAGCCCTTGGAGTTACTCTTGATTCGAGTGAGAGGGTTCAGTCCTGGTCCTCAGCAGGGTAGAAATCAGCTGGCAACAGTGTAGCTCAGTAAAGCAGAAAAGGACTTTCTAAGGATAGTCATCCATAGCAAAATGGCAATCCTTTCGCACAGCAGTCTTTATTCCAGCAGAGTACTTCCCTGGTCCAGTAGTGCATTGATTTGATGGGGCCAGAGCTCTGGTATGTATACCTAAAAGTGTTTTTGATATAAGGGGTGACTTCAACGGAACTCTCTGAAGTGCACAACAATCCCTTGCAACCCAGCCCTGGCTACAGACTACCAGTGGGGGGCAAATCAGCGCTTTGTGTGAGGGCAGAATATAACCTATTAAGATGTAAGTGTGAGACACCTCTGCCCCTTCCTGCTATCAGTATGCAGATGAATGCAGATGTATCCTCTGTCACACTCAGCCCTTCCTGTATTGTGGCTGTCTAGAAGGAATACACAAAGCGTAGCTGTCACCCAACCAGGAAGTGTATTGGAGACAGGCTACAGGCACACAGAGCAGAGTTAAGTGCAGAGAAATGTACACTGTCTAAAAGTGGCATTTAAAAAATAGTACTGTAATATCCAACTTAACCATTTAAGAGAATTTATCACCACAATTCCAAAGATATTAAACAAGAAGCAGCTATTCCTTCCCAATAAGGAATTACAGCTTAAAGATATTTGAAAAGAATTCCCAATGCTAGACTGTGGAAGGAGTAGGCCTCACAGCAGTGAAAAACAAATGTAGCTCTTCATCACTCCCATCACTCCCAGGACATGTAAAACTTAAAAGTACATGTCCTGCCATTTAGTTACACAGAATCCTGCCCTTAGGGTCACTTATGGACTACCTTAGAGGGGACCGATGTGTAATATACAGGAGGATTAAGGCTTGGCAAGTGGACTTACATTCCAAGTCAAGGTGGCAGTAAATTGCACACACGGGCGCTGCAATGGCAGGTCTGGGATAAGTTTGGAAGGATACTTGTATGAGTGGAACAATCAGCGCTGCAGGCCCACTGTTGGCATTTAGTACACAGGCCCGGGATACATGGTGTACCACTTTACAAGGGACTGAATAAACTAACTAAATATGTCAATCAGGTATACACCCACATCAGCATTTTTCGGGGAGAATAAAGCTGGAGGAAGACCACCCTAAGGATGACAGGTCCACCAGCCTGTGATTCTCAATTAACAATACAAATTGTTTCTTTAGACCGTTCCTGCTGACAAGAAATAGTGCTTCTGGGGTAGTGAAATATTCTGGATGGTTTAAGTCCAGTAGAAACTGATTAACACATTTAAACCAAGGTATACAAAGTTAACCAGACAAATTATGACAATCTTTAATAAAAGAATGGTTCAAAACACTGAATTCAGAAGTCCAAATCGTATGGCAAAGTAATACAGGCTGAATATTAATAATGTCAGATAAAAAAAATGACATCAAATTCAGAGTGACAGACAAACGTAGAACAACATTTAGGGGCAGAGAAAAAATCTGAATAAAAGGCGTTCAATCACCTGGAGATTGTTGACATCAGAATAACCCCAGACGCATGCTCCGTAAAGAGTTGCAGAGACATATTTTGTGCTATATATAGTTAAAATCTCCCTTATGGGTTTCTTACCTAGTTTGGTGGAAAAATCTAAAAGTACAGTCACACATTTATTAAGGTGCAATTTTAATTATTGACAGTTGGCGACTAAGTGCCTTGTTTGTCCAATAAAATACCCAGATAAGAGAAAGTGGGGATAGTACTTAGCTAGGCATCACTGGCCAAACAAGTTGAACACTTCCTGATTTCATTTCCACATTTCATAACAAAAGTCTTGCTTTTGTTGATAATTAAGGCCAAGTCAGACACTTATTCCATAAAAGAGGTAAGTAACTTCTGCAGGCCCAAGGGTGTACATGACATCAAGACGCTGCTGTGAGCATAAAGCAGGCACTGGATATGTCCCTGGACATTTTTAGGGAGATATTTACAATTTGTAGTGAAATTGGAGGCCAACTATTAATGTAGAGAGTAAAAGAAAGGGCGCCAGACGCAATGCTGTCTGACCCCTCTTTCCAGACTGAATGCGTCCGTACATTCACCCCTGCGGCCGAAGAGTACCCTTTCTTTTCCCATAGAATACATTTCACTTCTAATGGGAACTATCTGAGAATCAACACAAGGCTTAGATAAAACAACAGCTAATTTACTATGAAGGACACAGTCGAAAGCACTCAACAGGTCGACAAATGCTAAAACAGTTGGCCTTTTTTATTTGAATGTATTTACCTATAATCATGTTCAGACCACTATGAAAACCGTATTGATGGTCATAGAGGATGTTGGTTGCTTCTGTCCATGCTTGAAGCCGTTTTTTCCCAGAGGATTTTCGCTGTAAATGTTAACAATGAATCAAGAAGACATGCATATTTGGATTGGTGCCCATTTTAAACAAGCATTTACAATGCAACGGTTTCGCCTTTGGAGAAGTTAGAGCTATTGGCATTGTAAATGACAAAATTTGTATTTATGTGTTGGTTTTGAAAACAGATAAATAAATGGCATTGTCATTTACATTGCCAATAGCTTAATATCTCACAAATGTGAGAACTATTGTACCCTACGGACGAGCTCAGAAGACAGCAATTACTACCACACACACACACACACCCAGACCCACACACCCAGACCCACACACCCAGAGCCAGCCACACCCAGAGCCCCCCCACACACACACACTGGAGCAGTCACACACACACACACACTGGAGCAGTCACATATATACACACACATACACACACTCCGGAGCAGTCACATACACACACACACACTCTGGAGCAGTCACATACACACACACCCAGGAGCAGTCACACACACACACACCCAGGAGCAGTCACACACACACACACCCAGGAGCAGTCACACACACACACAACCAGGAGCAGAACACAAACACACAACCAGGAGCAGTCACACACACACACACACCCAGGAGCAGTCATACACACACACACACACACAGGCAAAACTTAAAAACCTCCCGCCCATGCTCATTACTTGATAAACAGTACCCTCAACTCAACCATACCCGACACGGGTGACCAAATGAATTGTAGGTGTGAAAATTGTCCTGCCTGTCGCACGCAGGGAAAACAGTATTAATCTACTCTTCTTTGACATGACTAAAAACGTGCCACTGTGCAAACTAAAATTTGTAAGTGTCGGATTTTTTTCTACTTCAAAACAGAAGTGTTTGAATAAATAATGCCGAAAGTTAAATAATAAAAATGCTTAACATAATAAACTAACAAGCATTCGCAATGCAATAGGTCTCGCATTTATGCGAGTTTAAGCTATTGGCATTGTAAATAACAATCCATTTTAAGTATTTGTTTTAAAAAACAAAACATAAAGAAAAGACCAATAGCTCAAACTCGAGCAAATGCGAGACCTATTGCGCTCTGGCTGCATCAAAGCGCTATCTTTCTACATTTCAGCCATGTACAACATGGCTTAAGTCCACGGAGAAAGCCAATAAAGTTCGCATACGCAAGACCTGTTGGCTTTCCGAATGCTCGTTAAAGTGGATGTAACTTTTTTCTGCAAAAATATGCGTGATTTGGTCTTCCCAGTGACACTTCAAAAAGCTCTGCTTAGTCGTCTGGTTCATCTCAAGTTATACTGAAGGTCACCTGGCGCCTTCCTTTTCCCGAAGGACCCAAATCCACAGAGTAAACGAAATAATACACCTTATCAGCAAAAAAAAAAAACCGAAAAATAATTTTCTGCACCCCACAGATGGGCGCCAGCTGGCCCTGCTGCTGAAGCCTGCTTTTTCCCTTCCAAGATGACTTTACTTTTTTCTTTTCTGCAAGGCTTTCCACCCCTTTGCCACTTCCTGCTGACTCTGCGCTCCTTCCTTTTTTTTGTCTTTTTTTCTCATTCTAAATCCATTGTTCCCTTCTCTGACCACTTCCCTCGATTTCACCTCCCTCTCCCCGCCTCTTGTATCCTGTCTCCTCCCATCTCTGTTTGTCCTCTAGTTTCTGACCCACCCAATCCTAAAAAAATCAAAATAGCATAAATCATTTTTTGCTCCTATGACTGCGGATAGCTTCTATTGTTCAAGAATAACAATGCCTTTTTTGTATAGCGCCTGTTGCCACGGTATTTGTTTCTTCATAGCGCTACTAAAATCATGATAATGTATCCGTCGAGCTAGCTTTTGCTAACATGTTCAAGCAAACACTTGGGAAGTCTCGATCAGAAGTCCCATTGAATAAAAAGAGAGAGAAACTGTGTGTTTGTAGATCTCAAGCAGCTCTCCGAGGCGGGGGTAGTAATCTGCCGGAGTGTGCTGCCCTGACAGAGCTGCCGCTTGTGTGTGACAGCGTCAATCAGTCAACTTTATTGCCAATCATTGCTCGCACTGTGTCACTCGTGGGGTGCAGCTTTGAGGGGTTCTAAAACCCCAGCATGCAATGTGCGTTAGTTTAGAAAGCTAGAACTGAATGAGTGGGCCACACTCACCCCGCATTCACCAGCGGCTAGATTAGGCTGTCATTGGTTGCCTGCACGTTGCACCGAGTTTAGTTAGCGTCCTACAACAGGTACATTAACACGCTAAATTATAATATAGGGACGGTAACGGGTGACTTGCAGGTGTCACTCCGATATCTGCAGCAGGGACTTTGACCGAGTGAACTTTCCTCACGGATATCCGTCTCTCCTGTCTGGTAGGGAGCCTTGATGAAGGGCCAACTAACTCTACCTAGTCCTGTGGCCGCGATTCTCCTCTTTGGCTTTGGGCGGCATAAGTGTCAACGGATCATCTACAACAGAATAGAAGTGTGACAGTGTCGTTTCATACCATGCTTCTTCAGTGAAAAAATACAGCTATTGAGTATGTTTGCTAGTTCGACATCCGTCTCGTGACTGTTGAAAAGTGACCCATTGAAAAGCGCTCCGATGCCCTCGGGCCATGCTTGGGCTATGGGACATCTCCAAAAATCAAAAGATTAAAAAATCCCTCTCCTACCAGCAGAGGGCGGCCCTGACCGCAGAGGAAAACAAGGCGCTAAGTAAAGAGTCGAACTACTTCCGCTTGCGTTGGTATTCAGGCTCAAAACACACTATCATAGGCACGTGCAGTTTCTCGGACCAATGATCATCGCCAATAGTTTTTATACACCAATCCCAGTCAAGGTTGCAATGTGTGGGGACTACTAGCAAATGAATAGCTGTAACAGACACAAACAGAACAAGGTCAATTTGAGATTTGGGCGTGTTTTTCGCCCTCTCCCCTTCCCATTGGCTGGAAGGTAAAATTCCAGCCAATGGAAAGAGGAGAGGGCGTGACTTAAAAAAAGACACAGAAACGCCCCCGAATCGCGTCAAGGCGGGCCCTGAACTCAGTGACGCTCCTCTCCTCCAATGGCTGGCCAGCATTTACGAGGCCAGCTAATGGAGAAGAGGGGTGTGTTCAGGCCCCCCTACTACTAACAAAAGATTTCGGCTCCGCCCACCCACTGCTTACGCAGTGGGACGGTAGCCGAAACCTAAAAATGGGGACAGTAAGAGACTCTAACCAAGAGTTTAGAATGCCAGTGCGACAACAGGCCCCTAAAACCCTGGCCCGAATGGGGCTTTAAGAGGTAAATTGGCCTTGAACAGATCAATAGTAATACAACCGGGATCAGGGGCTTTGTTTACCCTTCCTGCCCAACACAGCCACTGTTATCCAAGGTGAAAAATAGTTTACAAGGAACTACATCAGTAACAGGACCCAGGTTTTGAGAAGTCAAGCAGGGGATGGAATAGATCTCAGAAAAGTAGGAAATCCACTCAGACTCATTGCTGGTCAGTTCTAGTAATCTAGGAGCAATGTCATCCTTAAATAGTGGACCATTAATTACATGCAAAAAGGCAGAAGTATCCTTAGACTGACTACCTTCAATCAGGGATTCCCATACTAGGCGTTTCAATTCCTTTTTCCTGACATTCAGTGCTAGTCTACGTTCTTGCCTACACCTGCTTAATTCTGCAGAGAAACCAAAGTCCTATGGAGGGTATTCATAAGGAGCTTATCTGCTTTTGAGTAACTATTACTAAAGCATCCAGGTAAAGAAAACTTGCATTAAGTTAAAGGTCTAGCAAGAGCTTGTTTGATTCCACTCGAGATCTTCAAAACACATATTTTGATATCATCTTCACTAGCAGAGTCATCTTAACAAATGTCAAAAGCTCCTTTATGCATGATGGTCACATTTTCCAAAAAATAGTCAGGACTAAACCCTGATCAACGTAGCAAAATTCCTTTAATTTATAGGAGATTAAGTGAGTCTTATCAAGGGTTTGATCAACATGGTTGCTTTAAAAACCTCAGACCTGTCTGACGTTAATGCTTTGAAGGTAATGATCGCTGATAATGATAGGGCCAGTGATAAAATCCCATTCAAGCTTTCCAAGATTATTAGAAGCAAGATTGTAGGCGGTCATGGTATTAAAGCCATGACCGTTAACAGTGGGTTGGAAGGGTACAGGTGGGAGAACCTAATTCATTGGTAAATGCAAAATCAAAATGAATCAATATATCAGTCAGTTTTGTACTACAAAGAGAATGACTGAAGTGCGTTTGGTCATTATCATTTGAATCCATCACACCACAAACACTTTTTTGAAGGGGTAGGAGGGATGACAGAAAACATTATTGAAATCCCCACCCCACAACAAAAATATTTCCTTCCTTTCAGTAAAACACAGGTTTTTCAAATCATGTTCGAGTTGTTCCAACACATTGAGAGTATCAGAAGACCAAGCACTAATGTAAAAATTAGTAATTACAAAGTTAAAATAATGTGAGATTTCCCAAACAATTATCAAATAAAATAAATAACTATAAACAACTTAACATAAGCCAAACGGGTCGAATATAGAAGGCCAGTCCTCCCTTAGGCTTACTAGGGCTAACTGCCATGGCAGGTTGATTAACCCCTTGGCTGCTGGGTGTTTCCCCCCTGTGCGGGGGGAGAGGGGCCGCGCGCGGCACGTCTGTGTTGTTGATGAGTTCAGCTCGTCATGAGGCACAGCAGAGCTGCCCTCGTGACGAGCTGAGCTCGTCACACCACACCCGTTTTTAGAACGTTCAGCACATTGGAGAAATTACCCCCTCGTGCGATCGTTTCAACGGCTGTGACGAGCTCAGCTCGTCATGAGGGCAGCTCAACCGTCCCTCATGACGAGCTGAGCTCATTAACAGCAAACAAGGGGTTAAAGGTCTTAAAACCATTAATGTGAATAGCTTCAATAGCCCACGTCACCTCGAGACACAAATAATACAATGTATGTATAAAATCAAATCAAGAAGAAAGCAACAGTGTTAGATTTGGGGGTCTCTAGTTGGCAGAGGTAGGTACCTTTGACCAAATAGGGACCCTTGTGTCTAGTCGGGGTAAGGGGCTACACTCCTAAAATAACCCCTGCTCACCCCTTGGTAGCTTGGCACGAGCAGGCAGGCATATCTCAGAGGCAGTGTGTAAAGCATTTGTGAACACACACAGTAATACAGTGACAACACTACATATGTACACCACACAAGTAGTAATATAAAAATAAGTATTTTTATATAGACTTAACACAAGACCAAACAACAAAAATCCACAATACTGTACTCAAAAATAGACTTTAAAATGTTATAAAATAGCTCAGTTCTCTCAAGTTGTAAATTCAACACTTTACTCTAAATGTACCTTGAATGCGTAACGCAAAGAAAACAAAAGGGTCGCAGGGAAGGTGGGTGATGTGTCGGTTCCTTACACGCAGGAGAGTCGATGCGTTGGTTCCTTACTGCTGCACAGGGGAGTTGATGCTCGCTTCCTTACTGTGCTGGGAGGTGATGCGTCGGTTTCTTACTGCTCTCTAGTACGATGCAACAAGATAGCACATCGATGCGATACTCTTCTCCTATGCGATGCAGAAAAATGGTGTCTTGGTTACGATGCGACAATGTTGGTGCGATGCGTGCACGCCCGACAGCCGTGCGGCCACTCGATGATCTTTGGAGCCGAGACAGGCCCTGTTACGTGTTTCTCTGGTGATGCGACAGCGACCTCTGTGACGGCGTCTCGCTTCTCAGGTGATGCGCTGCGCTTCGGCGAGGCAATGATGACAGCAGCAGCAGCAGTGGCGGCTCGCTTCTTCGGCGACGGGATGACACCTGCTGCGATGGCAACACGCTTCTCTTCGTTGCGTCGCACTTCCAGCTCCCAGCATTACACAGTCTTTCAGAAGGTACAGCACAACAGCAAGCACTTCAATTCCCAGCAAGTGAATTAAAGGGGAAGCTGGTTGGTGAAATCTTTAGATTTCAGGCAGGAGGCAAGCTCTAGTTCAAGCCCTTGGAGATTCATCTTCACGTTGATAGAAAACACACTCAGTCCTTTTCTCCTTTCTTTGGCAATGAAGCAACCACTGCAGGCCAACCCCCAAACACACAGAACAGGGGTAGTCTCCTCCTTCAACTTCCTGGTTCTTCTCCTCAGTAAAGGTTTGTCTTGATTTCCAGAAGTGATCTAAAATTCTTGGGTCTGGGTCCCAATATTTATACTAATGTTCCCTTTGTTCTCTAAAGGCAGAGAGGCCTTTGCCTAGTCCAAACCAGTTCTGGTCAGTCCTGGAGCACTTTGTTGACAAGAATCCTTCTTTCCTTTCACAGTGTAGGCCAGGGACATCAGACACACCACAGGAGGCGGAGCCAGCATTGTGGGGGGAAGGCAGAGCCCTATTCAGGTCCCAGGTCCAACTCCTCCCTCTCATCTGCAGGCAGATCTCTCTATTCGGCCCTGTGCTGACTCAACCTGTCTCCTGGAACCCCCCAGCCCCTGTCACTCAAACTCCAGACAAGGAATACACAACCTAGCAGAGGCAGGCTATGATAGTTACCTACAATGCACCTTGCCCATGGGCCTACCTTATGGGTGACTAATATGTATAAAAGGGAAGGTTTAGGGACTGGCAAGTGGGTGCACTTACCCAGTCAGCATGACCGTCCCAGACTGCACACAGGCTCTGCAATGGAAGACCTGAGACACACTTTACAAGCTGCTCCTGTGGGTGGCGCAATCAGTGCTACAAGCCCACCAGCAGCATTTGATTTACAAGCCTTGGGCACACGCAGTGCATGGTACTAGAGTTTGACAAGTAAACCAAACAAGCCAATCATGGAGTTACTAATCCATACATCAATTTACCATAGGAAGCACTTGCATTGTGGCACTAAACAGCAGTGGCAAGGTGCCCAAAAGCATCTAAACCTAGCAAAAACATAAGAAGCAACAGAAAAAAATGGAAGGGAGACCCACGCCAATGGTGCCAGATCTACCAGACAGCTTAGGGCGAAGTCCTGCCACATTCCCCCAAAAAACTTGCCGAGAGGGAGGGAACCCTGGGTCAAAGAGAGTCGGCCTGAGGAGGGACATCCATCCAAACTGGCTCGTACAGGAGAAAAAAAAAGAGCAAGATATGGCCACTGTATCAATCATTGTGCGAGTGAGCTGACTAGGACTCAGGGACAAAAAGTTAGTCGGCCGAAGTTTTGACTGTCAGTCAGTGTCATTCAGCTCGGTCAATGGAGAGAAACAATTGTTGGCAGCAAACATAGGCTGGGTTTCTGAAAACAAAGAAGAGGCAACCTTAGAATCTAGCCCGGGACCGTCTCTGAGATTGGAAGGGCGATAAAAATACCCCAGTGGAAGGGTTATAACATGTGATGGAGATACTGAAGGTACCCTGGAGGAAGTTCTGCAGAGAATTATTTCATCCAAGGAAGGGGATGGGCATAATTACACATTCGCCTGAGAATGTTTTTGATTCCCTCCCGATCTAGATGATCCATCGAACCATTTTTAAATTCTTGAAAAGGGCCTTGGTTAGACCGGTTTTGCCCTCCCCAATGAATGGCTTTATTCTTTAGGCTTTAGACTCAGACTCTGTTTGAGACAGAGTGTGTACATTTACCAAGATAATAACATATGGTGTAAGTACGGGGGGATCAGGAGTGGGTGACTGAACCCCTGCCTTAGCTGTATATAAAAGGCATTAAGAATTTTATTTTGCATGTTTAAAGAACATGCAGGCAGAGGTACATTAATAGCTAACACAGAAGTGGTGATGGCAGTACCAGGCTTATGCGTTGGGCAAGACGGGTGGTTGTTACCATTTGAAGACTCAATGTGGATGTGAAGAGATACAGCAGTGGGCAGAACCGTGCCTATACACTGAGCAGATGTTCAAGTAGAGGTAATATTAGATTGTAGGATTCCGAAACAACAAGCCAGAGTTCTTTTAACATTAGTTTCATAAACGTTACAGTGGCAATTAACTGATTTAAGTCTACTGGTTTGGCTGAAGGGGGAATAACAGATCCCCCCTTTTGTTGGCAGGCCTGTAGGACTTCACAACAAGCTGCAGTCCCACCTGCGGTTTGGTGGCCGGATCTTCTGTTGGAGAGTAATCCTTTCTTATTTTTCACAGAGGGATAGTAAGTTGAATTAGAGGGGGAAATATAAATAATATTCACAATGGTATCCTGCACACACCCGTTGGTAGCCTTGAAGCAAGTCATATCCTGTGAACCCACAACAAGAGTTGGTGAATGCAAAGGGAATGCACTTGTAGAGTCAGCAGTGCATCAGTGGCACTTTACCAGTCTCTTCAACCAGAGAAAGCTCTTTATCAATCGAGATCATAGCCCTCGTCAACAAGTTCAGAATGAAGGTGCCCTAGGGCTTAGAGGCGGACATGTTCCCTTTAACCATGATATACAGTGATGGCAATCACAGGCAGAGAGGGCAGAAATAAAGGCTGAGGGACTAGGCCCAGCCCAACCTCCTCCGGTCTCTGGCAGGCAGAGACAGACCCGCCCTTGGCCGAGGCTTTTCTCGGGCATGGCCCATGCACATCCCACACCATGGGAGACCACAAGGCGCTTTAAGCACAGCGGTGCGAGAAGACAAATATCAGCCCTCCTTCAGGAGCAGTGCGAGCTGGGACTATGAGTTCCCTCCTTGTAGCAATCAGAGACCAGCAACCTGCTCACTCAGATGCCACCAGGTGCTTTAAATGCAGAGGTTTGGGAAGATGAATGTCAGTCTCTCCTTATGGAACAGCATGACCTGGGACTATGAGAACCCTTCCTGCGGCAACCAGAGACCAGCAACCCACTGGAAGTGTTAGGGAAAAAGGCAGGGGCTCATGGAATACCCTCTCCGCCGGCTCAGCTGTCAATGGTACAGGCCTCTCTGCCCCCGTCTCACACACCTTACCCAGGGTATTGTGACCCTGTTTCAATTGCCCAACACAACCTCCGCAGAGCCAGCTTCCCTTTGCTGCAGGTGGGGGAGTGGCAAGCCTTTGTCACCAGCATGTCCAGTGCTCCAGGTCTCACCCACATGCCTTCCACAGTGTCCCCTCCATGCACATGTCCCAAATCAGTGAGCAAATAACGTGGGGCAAGTTGGGGGCTGTAGCAAGGTTGCACAGGGATGTCCGCACATCATCTGCCGAATAATTTCAATGCGGGCTCCATGCTATGTTCCCACCTCTGCCCCACAGAGGGGGTGTATCGACACCTCCAGCAGTGTTCACTTCTCAGCGGTGCAAGCTAAGAGGATATCCCTTCCTTAACATGGCCAGCCTAGCATGTGACTGACCTAGATAGCAGTCTACAGCTCCTACTCTGTTTATCCCTTGCCCTGCAGGTCCTCTGTAGAGGCAACCCTTGCCAGCAGTAAGCCCCTCAACAATCCAGGTTGGGGGGGGGGGCACCGTACACCAAAGCACCCAGCCACCCAGAGTCACCTCACTACGTGGCCAGCCCGGCAGGCGCTCCCCGGCCCACCACCAGGTGGCCTGCGGCTCACGGCCAACTCTTAAGCAGTGTGCCCCACCCATCTACTTAGATCACTCCCTGTTTAGAACATCTGTGAGAAACTGCTACATTTGACAGGGAGTTGTATTAAAACGTTCTGATGTAGTTTGACTAGTTTATTGCCAGGAACACAACACCACCAACATTGGCAACACGCCAGCTTGTTTCAGTCCTCCAACTGCCCCCACATGGAATCCTCATTACAGATTCCCCAGACATTCTTGGCATGTGCTGCCTATCTCTTAAAGGTAAAATAAATAAGCGAATACAACACATCCACCTTACCTAATAATAAAATAACAAAACATAAAAACAAGGAAATTTCTCTGAAAAGTGAACACAATAAAAAAACATTAATGCAAAACATCATTAAAACGTATAGGTACACTTTTGGATCTTGTTGACAAAGGTCTCTGCAACATATCGCTGGTGACATCCCCTTAAGAACACCCACCATATGTTTCATCACTGGGCATGGTGGAGTCTGGTGTACCCTTGGAGTACTTGACAAGCCTGGACATACTCCATGTGTCACCAGTATTTAATGTCACCACATTTTTTTATAGCAATAATGGTGAAAGGGCATCTGGATATGCTCTTCTCCCACCTTGGTTATTTCACCAAAACAAAGTCACCCACATTACACTTCTTATACCTAACTTAATTCTTTTCAACATATCTTTTATTTTTATTTTTGCTGATAAGACCTGAGAGGGACTCTCCTCACTTTTTTATCCAAAATCTTCACCTTACTCGTAGGTAACCAGGCAGGCTTTAACTTGGAGTTAGCTACTCTACCCCTTAATGCTTCAAAAGGGGACATCTGTGTTATGGAATTAGGAGTGGTACGGTGTGCCTACCAGGTCTCCCTCAACACACTTCTAAGAGACAAACTGATTTCCAGCGCTCTTTGTGCACAAGCCTCTACCACCCTATTCAACCGTTATGTCAAACCATTGGCATGTGGTGTACAGAAAACTGTTCTTTGATATACAATATCAAGTTCCTTAAACAATTCTTGCATTTTTTGCAAAAGAAACTGTACCCCATTATCAGTAACTAGATGCTTGGGCACACCTTCACTTACAAATACATCCTTAAGAAATGCCAACACCGGCCATGTGTTAGCTGAGCTCACACATCTGGTCTCCACCCATTTTAGATGTGTAATGTACGAGAAGAAGCACAAACCTCTCTCAGTAACTCAAAGGGATCTGTAATGTCAAGTCCCAATTTAGACCAACACTCATCTGGTATCACAACTGGAGATAGAGGAGCAGAATTGGTCACACCTGTTTTGTCATTGGCAGCACAGAGGTGACACCCCTTAACCACCTCTTTCAGCATCCTCTCCATGCCTAGCCACAAACATCTCTCTCTCTCTCTCTCTCTCTCTGTCTTTAGTAAGACTTCTCCCAAGATGCCCCACATGTCCAACATTACCATTTTGTTCCTCAGTCCACAAGGAGGAATAATCCTGTCTCCTCTCATGAGGTTACCATGGCACAATATTGGCTCATCTTTTACTAACCAGTATGACCTCATTCCTGATCTAATTACTTATATTCTGGCCAACCCTTCACCGCAAAATATATTTATCATGGGAAATAGAATATCTTCCTCCACACTATTGGACATACTCCTCCTCTGAGAGAGTGGGTTTCATGACCCAATTCACTCCCTTAGCTCCCATCTCATCATCATTATCCTCCAAGGGTCAGCGTTACAAACAATCAGCTGATTTATTTGCAGACCCTGGCAGACATTGTACTCGCAGGTCGAACTCTTCTAAACCTTCAGTCCATCGCTTGAGTCTGGGAGTAAGACGCTCACTCTGTCCGCATGAAAATATTTGTACCAGGGGCCTATGATCAGTTCTCACTAAGAAAGGAATACCCCACAAATAAAACTTAAAATTAAGCCTGGGCATAGTTGGCAGAGTGCCACTATGCAGAGTTTCACAGAGTTAGAAAAAAACTCAGTAGAACTCTGCTTTGCTCCCCTCCACCATCCATAATTTAATTATTGAAAAAAAAGGCACTTGTCTGCTGTGACGTCTCTGGGCTGCCTCCTCCTCGCCCTGGTTTCTCTCTCCTCCTCGACCTTGTCCTCAAAAACCCATACATTGTACAGTTGCGGAGGGTGGAAGGGCCAGCTACTTCTGCTCCTCCACAGAGTCGGAGTTTTGCGTGAACTCCCGATTCTCAATGGAATAGGCAAAACTCTGTAAACTTCGCTGGTTCTCTGCCCAACTTTACTTAAAATGTATATTTGGCCCAAAATATGCTCAAAGCCTCACTTTTTATACATGAAAAGTGTTCCTCTGCAACTTTGAGTGGTCTTCAAGCAAAAGCAACCACTCTGTCTTCTTGAAGCAAAAGCAACCACTCTGTCTTCATCTTCTACTATTTGGCAGAACATGGCTACCAAGCCCCTGATGCTGGCATCTGTAGTCAGGGTCGTCTTGACTCTGGTATCTAAATGCCCTAAGGTAGGCATCTTCACAATCTCTGACTTTATTGTAGCAAAGGCTTAATCAAACTCTTTGGTCCAATTGAAATGCACTCCCTTTTTTAGTATTGATCTGATGGGTTCTACTACACTGGAAAATCCCTTCACAAATTTAGAGTAAAATTCAGCAAGTCCAAGAAATGACCTGACTTGTTCTTTGTCACTAGGGGTAGGAGCCTTAACAATACTCTCTGCTAATTCTAATTTAGGCTGTATCCCCTCACATGTCTAAGGTAAGTAGCAGACGTTATCCCATTGCAGCATTTCTGCTTCTTCACAGTTAGTCGCTTCTCTCTCAATCTCTTTAACAACCTCCTTAAGACATCCTCATATTCACACTCATCCTTGCCATAAAGTAATTTATCATCCTGGAAAATAAGTAATTTGCCAGATCTCCAAGCACCTACTTCATGATCCTCTGGAAATAAGCTGCCGCTGAGGCCAAACCAAACGGCATCCTTATAAATTGGTAAGGTCCCAAAGAGTCACAAAGGAGGTCAAATGTGTCAAATCCTGACAAAGTTTCACTTGGTGATACACTCAAGAGAGATCCAGGACACTAAAAATCCTGGCTCCCTCCAGCATACTAATGGAATCAGAAATTTTGGGGAGTGGTTGGTGGTCTAGCCAATTCTATTCAATTAGACCACGCAAGTCCACACACATTCTAATGGACTTACCACCATCCATGAATGATAAAACCACTGGTGCCAGCTACTCAGAGGCTTCAATCTCCTCAATAGCTTCCATGTCTAGGAGCCTTCACAGTTCTTCCCTCAATGGTTCGATCATCATGTTCAGTACTCTTTGCACCTTATGCCCACAAGGCTTAACTTCTTTTTTTCATAACGATGCAGTGCTTAAAATCCTTGAGCAGGCCTAACTTGTCACTAAATACCTCTAGGAAGTCCCTGAAAAAATGCTCCTCATCACCTATATTGTCAAACAACATGACTTGGTCTCTCGGATTACTAGCATTGGGATTTGGAATGATTCCCAAATCCCGTTGGTGTCTTCTCCCCAGAAGATTGTCACCTTTTTCCGCCACATAAACCTTCCCAATAGTTAGTCTATTTTTTAACTCAACTTTCATCACTGCATAACTTAACACATTTATCTGTAAGCCTACGGAGTTACCTGGATTGATGTCTGGAGGCCCCACTTTTATTCCTTCATTTGCAAACTTTTCATCCCATTGTTTGTTTCCTATCATGGTGAAAAGTGAGCCTGTGTCCACAAGCACTACAAATGTCTTCCCATCAGCTAAAATCTCACAGTGCAACAACATCAACTTCTTCCCTGTCATCACTTACTGTTAGAATTACAGTTTGGATGTTCTTGCACACATTTTCCACAGTTTTTACCTTCTCTGTGGACCTACATATACGTGCATAATGCCCCTTGATACCACACTTATGACACACTTGCCCCTTAGCATAACAATTCAGGCTATTGGAATAATGGGCAAAACTGCCACATCTTAAACATTTAACTTTCTGCGAGTCAGATACACCCTTGAATTTTGCACTGGAAGAGATTTTTTTAAATAATTTTTTCCATTATCTTGTTGTGGTTCCTCCTCCATAATTTCATGAATAATGCTCTGTACAGCACTTTTGCCCAACGACATAACATTGCTTCTCATCTCCTTCACCCAACCAGATGTGTTCTCCAAGCCTTCCACAATGGCAATAGCTTTCTTGAGTGTAGGATTCCTGGACAAGAGTTTTTCTTGCACTCTGTTGCTGTTGGTGCACCTCACCAATTAGTCTCTTATGAGAGCTTAAGTTAACACTTCAAATTCACATGTGCGAAACAAGGTTTTTAAGGATGCAACATAATTGCCCACCTTTTCTATAGGTTCCTGCACCCTGGTGAAAACTTTGTGGCGTTCTAACACTACATTATATTTAGAAAAGCCTAATGTCCATCGTTTGAGCTACTCTGGTGAGGCTATTGACTTGCTAGGGTATTGAAAGCAGCGGGTTTGTGATGAAGTTCTCAAGAGTCTTCACTGGTTCAGTGGGGGAAATCTCCCAAAATCATTTTTGAAAAAAGACACTCGCCCTTGCATCCACAAATTATGGAACATCCACATGAGTGTCAATGATGAAGTTATCAGCTAATGTAATAAGTCGGTAGGCTGTGGGATTATTGAGAAGGTAGAGTAATTGGCTTGTTGTAGCATGGAAGGCGAACAGCTGAATCCATTTGTGTGTGAACTTGAGGGAACTTAATAAAAACATTTATGTGAATGTGTTTCCTTTTCCAAGGATTTCTGAGTTGTTGTCAGTCACCAGGAGAATTGAGTAGTTTTCCACCATAGATTTGACTTCTGTGTATCATCAAGTTCCCCTACATTGGAGCAGTAAACATCTTACTGCATTTATCACCCTGGCTGGGGCGTCCCAGTTTAAGTGGGTTCCATTTGGTTTGGCATCAGCTGCTGCCATGTTCCAACGTCTCATGCATCATGTGTTTAAGAGTATGAGGAATGTGATTTTTTTTCAGGACGACATTCTAGTCAAGGGCAGGAATAGAGAGAAACATAATACCTTGTTGGTCGAAGTGTTAAAAACTATGGAATTGTATGGGTTGGCAGCAGAGGAGTCCATGTGCATGTTTGCGAGGAACACTGTGACATACTTTGGGAAAAATATCAGTTCAAGAGGGATCAGCCCTACATCAGACTAGTGGATGCCATCACAAAGGCCAAAGTACCCCAGAGTAAGGTTGACGTAAGATCTTTTTTAGGTTTAGCTGACTTTTTTTCAAAATTCATGTGAAATTTCTTAGAGAAGATGTTTCCTATTCGTCAACTACTTAAGAAGGGGGTTAAATTTGTATGGGCTGTAGAATGCTAACTTCTCCTTGATGGCAATAAGAGGGAAAATTGTTTGGCACCAGCTCTCCAAGGTTTTGAACCTAAGCTCAAGACTTTCTTTACCAGGATGTGAGTGGTAGAGGATTAGGGTCCATGCTAACCCAGGTGCAGAAGGATTGAAGTGAGGGCATGGTAGCTTTTGTATCATGAGCACTCACCTCAACGGAGGAAAGGTACTCCATTATTGAGAGGGAGACTTTGGGGTGTGTGTGGCGTCTCAGACACCTCAGACAGTTTGTGTATGGTACTAATGTCATAGTGAGAACCGACCATAAACCTCTCACTAAAGTCCTCACGTCACAGGGTTTGTGTAATGTATCTTCAAGATTCTCACGCATGTCCATGCAGCTAATGGACTTTGTTTATGAAGTTAGGTATGTGCCTGGTGTTCTTAACAGCAGTGCAGACTTCTTGAGCCGATGTCCGTTATCAGTGGGAAGTGAGTTCAAGAACAAGTGGGATGATTGGTCGGATGGCAACAATTTTTGGAGAAGAGTTGCAATGTATTAGTGATGATGAATGGGTCAAGGCTATTTGCCAGGATGATATCTTAGTTACTGCTTGTAAGATCAATCAATCAATCAATCAGTGAATTTGAAAAGGGCACCATTCCAGGTCTTGTCGGGGAGGAAGGAAGAGGATCTGCCGCGGAAGGTCATTCATTGAATGCACGGGACGGCGGCAAGGGAGAGGCTGGCGGAGCGGAGCTGGCGGGCGGGGACATAGAAGTTGAGTCTGTTGTTCATGTAGGCTGGTCCGATGTTGTGGAGTGCTTTGTGTGCGTGGGTGAGGAGTTTGAAGGTGATCCTCTTGTTGACGGGGAGCCGGGAGCCAGTGCTGGTCTCTCAGGTGGGAGAAGATGTGGCTACGGTGGGGGACATTGAGGATCAGCCGGGCTGAGGCGTTCTGGATGCGTTGTAGTCATCGCAGGTGTATGGCCGGGATTCCTGCATAGAGTGCGTTGCCGTAGTCCAACCTGCTGCTGATAAGGGCTTGGGTCACTGTTTTTCTTGTTTCGGTCGGGATCCACTTTTAGATCCTGTGAAGCATGCAGAGGATGTTGTAGCAGGAGGAGGATACGGCGTTGACCTGTTTCGACATGGAGAGGGAGGAGTCAAGGATGAATCCCAGGTTGTGTGCGTGGTCCATGGGTGTTGAAGCTGCTCCTAGTGCGGTCGGCCACCAGGAGTCATCCCAGGCAGAGGGGGTGGGTCCTAGGATGAGGACCTCCGTCTTGTCCGTCGTGTCCGAGTTCAGTTTCATACGGCTGCTCCTCATCCACTCGGCGACAGCCTTCATTCCCTCTTGGAGGTTGGTTTTGGTGGTGTGTGGGTCCTTGGTGAGGGAGAGGATGAGCTGGGTCTCGTCGGCATAGGAGATGATGTTCAGGTTGTGCTGGCGGCCACTTGTGCGAGGGGGGGCATGTAGACATTAAATAGGGTCAGACTGAGGGATGAGCCCTGGGTACGCCGCAGATGATGCAGACTCTCTGGGTTCTGCCGGAGAGGAAGGACGTGGTACAGTCCAAGACCTTCTTCTGGATTCTGGCTTCTTGGAGGTGAGTTCTTAGTGTGCGATGGCAGACCGTGTCAAAAGCGGCTGACAGGTCCAGGAGGATGAGGGCTGAGGTTTTGCCGTGTTCTAGCTGGCACCTGATGTCGTCTGTGGCGGCGATAAGGGCAGTCTCGGTGCTGTGGTTGCGTCTGAATCCTGACTGGGATGGGTCTAGGATGCTGTTGTCCTCAAGGTGGCGGGTCAGCTCCATGTTGCCAATTTTCTTGATGACCTTCGCCGGAAAAGGATACAGGGAAATGGGCCAGAAGTTCTTGTGGTCCTTGGGGTCTGCCTTGGGCTTCTTGAGGAGGGCGTTGATTTCGGCATGCTTCCAGCTTTCCGGGAATGTCGTTGTGTCGAAGGAGATGTTGATGATCTGACGTAGTTGGGGTGCGATGATTGCGTCAGCTTTGTTGAAAACGTGGTGTGGGCAAGGGTCTGATGGGGATCCTGAGTGGATGGAGTTCATGACCTTGCATGTCTCTTCGTCGTTGATGTGGGACCAGAAGGTTAGCTGGTTGGTGCAGGTGGCGTTCGGGGTGTGGTCTGTTGCGGTCGGGGTGGATAAGGAGTTAAAACGTTTGTGGATGTCAGCGATCTTGCGATGGAAGAAGGTGGCCAGTGAGTCGCATAAATTCTGCGAGGGCGGGATGTCATTGGTGTTGGCGCTGGGGTTGGAGAGTTCCTTGACTACGTTGAAAAGTTCTTTGCTGTCGTTTGCGTTGTTATCCAAATGGGTTTTGAAGGATGATCACTTGGCTGTTCTGATGAGGTGGTGATGTCTGCGGATGGCGTCCTTGTGGGCTGCAAGGCTGTCTGGTGCGCGGTCCTGGAGCAATTTTTTCTCCAGCTTCCGGCATGTCCGTTTGGATGTCTGGAGTTCCTTGGTTAACCAGCCGGCTTTCTTGCTGGGGTGGTTGGCGGCGGTTTTCTTGATCGGAGCGAGGGTGTTTGCACAGTCGTCGATCCACTGTCTGAAGTTTCGCGCGGCGGCATGTGTGTCGGTGGGGTCGGTGGGTGGGGTCTGGGTGAGGGTGGAGGTCAGATGGTCTTCGGTAACTTTGCTCCAGCAGCAGCGAGGGAGCTGTTGGGTGCGGAGGTGCATGGTTGGTTTCTTGAAGGTGAATTGGATGCATTGGTGGTCAGTCCAGTGGAGTTTGGTGTTGTGGTTGAAGGCGATGAGGGTGCTTGTGGAGAAGACGGGGTCGAGCATGTGGCCGGTGGTGTGGGTGGGTTCTGTGATGAGTTGTTGGAGGCCGAGGTTGGTGAGGTTGTCGATCAGGGCGGTGGAGTTGGCGTTATTGTTGTCCTCGAGGTGGAAGTTCAGGTCCCCGAGGAGGATGTAGTCCGTGGAGGTGAGTGCGTTGGAGCTGGCAAGGGCGGCAACGGAGTCCCCAAAGAGGGCCCAGGGTCCAGGAGGTCTGTAGATGAGTGTTCCTCTGAGGGTGGTGTTGGGGTCGGTGTGGATCCGGAAGTGAAGGTGTTCGGCAGAGTTGAGGGAGTCATCTGCGAGGGTGTGGACCTGGAGGGTGGACTTGTGGGCGATGGCTATTCCTCCTCCCAGCCTGTTGGTGCGGTCACTGTGGGTGATCTTGTAGCCGTTTGGGATGGCTATGGCGATATTGGGTGCTGAGGAATCGTTCCACCAGGTCTCGGTCAGGAAGACAACGTCTGTGGCGGTGGTGTCGAGCTCGACTGCATGTTTTCGTGCGGAGCGGGTGTTGAGGAGTATGCAGCAGAGGTGGTTGGGTCCATTCCTCTGAGTTTTTGTGTTTCTGTCGCATGTTTAGTTGCAGGTGTGGGAGGAGAAGGGTCCGTAGGTGCGTTTCGGGCGGCCGGGAAGCAGCAGTAGTCTCTGCCGGTGTTGAGAGCGTGGAGAGTGTTGGTGTTGTATCTGATTCTGTTGTTGACGTGTGTGAGGTCCAGGGGTTCTGGCGCTGGGCACGGTCCAGTCGCGGACGGGCGCAGACGGTCTTGCCTTTGTTGGTCCACTGCGCGTCCGAGCAGCGGCCGCCATTTAAGGCAGGAAGGGAGGGAGGAGCAGCTGGGAGGCGCGAGCGGGGCAGCGAGGGGGCGTGGCCACAGGGGATAGCAGCGAGGAAATCAGGTACAGAAAACAGAAGGGGGAGGTGGGGGGACGCGCTGAGCTAGAAAAAGCGCAAAATACAGTGCACAGAATACAAAATAAGCGGGGAATGCAAACAGAAAACAGCACAAGGTAAAAAAACACAATCAGGCGGCGATCCGAGACTGGAGGACACTGCTGGTGCGAACACACGTTCGGCTCAGGGGCGGGCGGGCAGCGGAGCAGGTGGAGCTGCTGGGCAGCAGGGAGATGACATGGCCTGCAAGCAGGGTCAGGGGTTACTCCTGTTGTCCAGCGGCGGCCTCCATTTAGGCGGGAAGGGAGGGAGGAGCAGCTGGGAGGCGGGAGCGGGGCGGCGAGGAGATCAGGTACAGAAAAAATGAGGGGGGGTGTGGGAGGACGCGTTGGGCTACAAAAAGCATCAAAGTGGGAGCCATGCACCCCATTGTACCACTTGGCTTCCTCAGAGTAGCATAGTAGAACAGTCCAATGCCTACTCAGGGGAGGTGGTGTGAGTTAGTAATCACCATTCACTAGAATGCAATAACAACACTCAATAAATGATTATCCAGGCAGTGCATTTTATTTGAAAAATGAAAAGTACATCTATTGCAAACGCTACTAAATATTATGCATTAATACAAATAAATACATCAGGCAGATTGAAAATACTTTTGGTGACATTTGAAATCTCATTCGACCCATCCTGGGTCATGACCTCAAAAATCACAGTACTCCCACCTATACCAGCTAAAACATCACAATACAAGTGGCATTAAAAGAAGCAGTTCTACTTGCTTTTTTAACCCCTTCGCTGCTCATGACGAGCTCAGCTCGTCATGAGGCACGGTTGAGCTGTGCTTATGACGAGCTGAGCTCGTCATGAACAATGGAGTTCACCAAGGATCAGCACAGGAGGGGAAAACCCCTAGCAGCCAAGGTGTTAAAGTGTCATCACAACAGCATATAAGGCAGGCCTATTGGCTTTGTCAAGGAGTAGTGATACAAAGAAGAGTACGCAGTTCATAGGTGAAATAGACTTCACCAATTGGGGGCCAAGACTGGAGATGTCTGGCAGGGTATTTTAAACCACGGGTCAGTAAGGAGGAGGGGAATTTCTCCTTTTGGAACTAGGGCTGTCACACACCCAGCAAGCTAGGTGTCATGCTTCATCATATGAGCCTGCTGCACTGCCAAACTGGCACCCTTAAAGGGGCTCTTTGTCGGAGATCTTTTGCATCATGTTTCCCAAGGAGAAGTCAAAGCGAAGGCTCTTCAGTTTAAAATAGGTTCTTCATTCAGATTTCTTTAAAAAATGGATAGCCAACGCGTTTCGTCCTGTTTCAATATAAAGATTAGAATTATGACTACCATGATGAAATAAAAGCCCTGAAGACGTCCGGTAACGGACGAAACCCGTTGGCTATCCTTTTTTTAAAGAAATCTGAATGAAGAACCTATTTTAAACTGAAGAGCCTTCGCTTTGACTTCTCCTTGGGAAAACATTTGATAATTTATGAATTGTTTGTGATATAAATATTTCTGAAAACGTCTTTGAGTATTGTGATAAACATTTGTAGGGTGCTGGGCCATCTTTGTGCATGTTGTTGTTGAGGAAGAGGGGGTTGTTCTCCTTTTTCTCACCTTTTGGGACATAGGGGATTGTGTTCCAGGCCTTTTGCCCCTTCACTCCATTAGATTTCTACCTATGGGATGTTGATACCGGTGCAGGCATCTTAAGCTTCGATCCCTTTTCTTTGTTGCTCTTTGTTATATTACTGGAGGACCGCTGCCGGATACAAGGCATGGCTTTCTAATGACAATTTGCTATGGGGTGGCGATATATATCCTGGCGATGTGGTGACTGTCTGTTGCAGTTGCCTAATATTGTGGAACTATCGGCACCACAAGTTAAGACTGGCTACCATCCAAGCACACAAGCTCAATAGAATTGCCAACCCTTGTTGTTTAGAGATACTTGAGTTGCACTTAGATAAGAACAAGATAGTGGGACAATAATGCTAAGGATATTGCTACTTTTATCCTGCACTAATCTGACTTGTTTTTTACCTGTTTTAATATTTTAGTTCTTTTATGGTAATTACGCTAGCCGCATTAACCGGATCTTTTATTGTGTATTATTCTGTAATTTTGAATAGAATAGACTTCCCATTCTGCACTTGCACTTTACTTCTCATATTTGAATCCATTTATTATAAGGTCTCAAGATAGGAAAGAGGAAGACATCAGCTAAAAACACTGTAACTAATACCCCCTGTGCAACTATGGAATCATTTCTAGGTCGTGCGGTTAGCTCAATATCTGATGAAATAGATAGGACTGATTTTCGACTTTCTAATGGGTTAGGTATGGCGGCAGGATGGCAACCAGAAGATGGTAGTGGGTCAGCCATAGCAGGCGGTATCATCCCGGAACTGACCCCTATTGGGAGACAAGGAACTCTTGAGGTGCCTGCAAGACTATTAGAACCTGAGCCCGAAGCACAACCTGACCCCCATTGTGTCCATATGCCAAATGATACACCTACCCCAAAGAGAAAGAAAGGGGGTAGGAATGTAAGGGCGGGTGCTAACAAGAGTACAAAGGGTTCTACCTTGAGAACTGGCCCAAAGCCCCCTGCCCCAGCATTTAAGAGTACAACTGAACAAGATACATTTGCAAATGTACAAATGACACAATGACACACATTACAGCAATCATTCTAAGTAAAATAGAGGAGTTGCTAATCCAGATTAGTGATAAACTTAATAAATTAACTATCGAAGTCTCTAAGATCAGCCGCACACTCAAGAATATAAGAACTAACAACGAGAAGGAGAAGGGTAAAACAAGGGGAGGGGTAACTAAATTATTACCAAAAAAAACTTGCCCTTAAATAAGATACCTACTTATGACACAGACAGGGTAGTACAAAGGGGCCCAAACGATCCCTCAAGCTGAAGTGGACATAACAGGAGACCAATACTAATAAATAACCCCATCTAAAGGCAGAAGGCAGGTGATAACTGAAAAGAGCAAGATTGTGTAGAGCAAGCCCGTATGTATAGGCTCGACCCAGAACAGTCCCTGACTATAAACATTGAAAGGGAAAATTATAGGGCCGTTGGGGGTGGATTAGATGTATCCATGAATCTACCACCAGAATGATGCCCCATGTGGCAGTTATGGTTAATGTTCCTTCACTTCAGCCAGGACAAAAGGAGACTCATGATAGTCTAAAGAACAGAGCAGTGTACTGCCTAAATAAGAATGGTGGATACCCTTTGGCAGGAGATGACCAAATACTCCTAACGCAAAGAGTGAACTGGATAGGCCCCCTACGTAACACTCATAAAGGGGATTGTATTATTAATAATTTAAAAAACCCAAGATGGGCAAGACAACTTTAGACAGAGTAGGCTTGTCTAGGCAATACGACCAGAATATGCCCTTCTTACCCCTTGGCTTCTTCTATAGGCATTTAAGGTCGACTCAATTGAGGATAGAAGAGCCCAGCCACCCATGGGTGCCCTTTGATATGATAACTTACCCCGAATATACATTATCGGTCTCAAATAGATATCAGGCTTAAAGCACTTTACAAGCTATCGACTGAGAAAAGGGTGTATATCCCCCCAGTATTGAAAACAACTCCACTGGAACAGCAGATGGGTGCAAGGCACCATATGTTGTAATTTCTCCCCCCCAGTATTTATAATAACCCTACTGGATTTGGGATAGCAGGCTGATGCATGGCACTGCAAGTTGTAATTGTTCACCCGGACAGAGCCCCAGCTGATATCACAGGTGCTGAAAGTCGCCCTATTGATATAAACGTTACAAACAGGGATATTGACAGTAATTTGGAGACCCCTATTGATATCCTGGGGAGCAGTATAGGAAATGGTCATAAAATAGCAACATGGAATATTGCTTCATTTATGAGTAAACAAGATACGTTAGGATGGCAAGATTTTATTAATGGGCTTGATGTGATTTGCCTGCAAGAAACCTGGTGCACTGACCCAATAAATATAGACGGATTCTCTTCATATTGGCTACAGGCTGTACCATACACCACTGAAAGGCGAAAGGGGGCTCTTGATCCTTATCTCCAAAAACTACCAGTATGTGTCAAAAAAGTAGTCACAATTGGAGTACATTCACAGATTATATAGTTACACGGCATAGTATGAAGGGATGTGGTTGTGGTCAATTACTATAACAATGTGTTTGATACTACCAGGAGAAACATTGTAACTGACTTGGATAAAGGGCTTGATACTTTTTTAGACTCTGTTACTAACATTACGGTACTCATATGGGTCGGAGATTTTAACATCCAAATATGTCCTCTGGCTACTACCAAGTTTGTGGGATTAAGAATGACAAAGGGGACTATTGTATACATTTTCCACACAATGGATATGGGGAAGTTTTAAACACAATGCTTGCCAAATATGATCTTGAATTGCTGCAGTGTGTTTGTGATACTGATGGTGACTTAATAGGAACTTTCATTGGTAGGAATTCTACATCGATCATTGACCATGTCCTAGTTTCATCTAGTGTTACCCACATGTGTGACACCCCGCGGGTCACCCAACTATCACTGAGTGATCACAATTGCATTATTATGTCATTTCATTTGTGGGGCTAAAAAGGCTAATGCACCAAAGTACACTAACTAACATTGTTCCTCATAGATCCAATGGGACACATTTTAAATGGGAGGGGGTGGAACCACAAAAAGTTCTATATGACATTGTCCTAAAATGCAATAAAGAGATTACCTACTGTCTAAAAGAGGCGGTAGACCCCACTGAGATGATTGGTAAATTTGTCAAAATTAATAACTATTGACAGGATCCTAGAGGCCCTCGTTAAGGAGGGAAGGAAGAAAAGTAAGGGGTGGTTTGATCACACGTGTACTGAGGCACTAAAGCAAATGAAACAAGCCTTACATTGTAAAACAAGAGACAATGTATTAATTGAAAACCGACGATACAATTATAAACTTGCCCTTGAAACAAGGAAAAGTGAGTTGCAGGAGTTAGCATGGGATAAAATTTCCTTGGCAGCAAAAACAGCCAAAAACAAGGTATTCTGAGATACTATAAACATGCAATTTTTAAAGAATGCTTCATTCCCAGAATTGTTACCTCATGTCACATGCGAAGGCTGGGTATTACATTTAAGTGGTATTTTTAATCAGACAGGACCTGAGGTATGCGTGGCACAAAATTCAATACAGACTAAGTGGCATGTCATACCATTAAATATCACAGTGGAAGAAGTGCAGGCAGGATTGAAGGGTAGCAGGGGAGGTAACGCCACAGACCCAGATGGAGTTTCAGTAGATGTTTATAAAGCTGAGGTTAATCCATGGGGCCAATTCTTACAAGAGTTTTTAATCTAGCGGAGAAAGAGTGCATACTCCCTTCATGGGGTCAGCCAGTTTTTATCCCTATTTTTCTTTTTTTTAAATATTTTTATTATGGTATAAAGGGCAGACAGTGTATCAATAATCATAGTAAGAGCCAAAGATCCCTTTCAGGGGAGTATTTAATTTGAATTTAAAAGTATTTATTGAGCGCACGATCACTAGGCGGTTTCTTTGTGCAGGCCACAAAGAGGGAAGAAGGAAGGAAGCTAGGGTGAGAAAGCCTGTAGAAACAGGAAAGTTTTGAGCACTTTTCGGAACTCCAAATAAGTCACTGTTGACCTAATGGTAAGAGGAAGGGAGTTCCAGAAGGCGGGGCAAGGACTGAGAACTTCGCCCCCCCCCCCCGATTTGATCTTCCTAAACCAGAGGACCGACAGGAAAGATAGGGAAGAGGAGCGCAATTGTCTGCTGGGACTGTAAGCCTTGACTTTGGAGTTGATGAAGGCTGGAGCCGTCCCAGCAAGAGCCTGGAAGGTCATGCATCCCATCTTAAAGAGGGCGCGTTCTCTAATAGGGAGCCAGTGGAGGGATCTAAGAAGCGGAGTGACATGATGTGATTTAGAGAGACCATAGGCTAAACGGGCGGCTTGATTTTGGACAAGTTGGAGACGCCGTAGGGCGAAAGCGGGGACCCCATTATACAAAATTTTGCCATAGTCCAAACGTGAAAGGACCATGGCCATAAGAATAAGTTTAAGAGCTGAAAAGGAAAAAAAACTTGAAATCTTTCAAATAGTGCGTAGGGCAAAGAAACAAGAGGAGACCACCGTGCTGATCTGGGAATGTAAGGTGAGGTGTTGGTTGAGTGTAATCCCTAGTGTTTCAACGGAGGGAGAAGGTGCATGTATGCAAGCAAGATGAAGACATGACAATCAGGTAAGGCAACTATAAGTAGCAACAACAAGACATCGAAAGGGGAGGGCACCCAGCTGCAGGTCATTAGATATTGAAGGGTCTCAGATGCTTAAACAGTGGGGGAGGCCACTCCACAAGGAACCTAGTCCCATAAACAAGCAGCGCGTCATCCTAGTGGAAGCGACAGTTGAGGAAATCCCCTGGAACTGCTGGTTGATGCATGAAAGAACTGGCAGTGACTGAATTGCCTCAACAGGAGGTAAGCATTGCACCCTGAATAAGAAAACAAAACCCCACCCATATCCTCGTCCCCACTCCCCTCCCCCCAGGGTGGCGGCAGCGACTATAACAAATGACAGCGAGCAAGGAAAAAGGAAACAAAACTAGAAGGGGTTATAGGATCGGGCGTTGGGGCACCACTCAAATTTGGAAAAGATGTAGAGCCCTAATGGTGGGGGGGGGGGGGGAACCGCAGATGGGAGGCCCCGGGAATGGAAAGCAACCAGCTGACCCCATCTGAATTCAACGTTTTTAAAATCATCTCTGAAGATGTCCGCCATGCGCTCTAAGCTTAGGAGTGTCCGGAGGCGTGCATGCCAGAGGGAGATAGCTGGGGCCTCTGTCTTCTTCCAAGCCGCCGCCAAGGTGACCTTGGCTGCCCCAATGCCCAGCCACATGATCATTTTGTCCACCCGAGTTTGATGTATTAGAGACGGGTCGCGCAGCCCCAGAAGAATCCTCGCCATGTCAGTAAGAATAGGGTAACCTAGCATCTCCTTTATGTGCGCTAAGATCTCCTCCCAATAAGGTCTAATAAAGGGACAGTCCCACCATATATGTCGAAAATCCCCTAGCTGTCCGCATCCCTCCCAACAGCATCTTTCTGAGGTGGTGGGGAAGATCCGCTGGAGTTTGGAAGGATGTAGATACCAGTCCATCATAGTTTTGAGGTGGTCCTCTCTGAGGGCAATGGAGTGATTGAAGCGATTGGTATCCGCCTAAAGGGGAGCCCACTGCTCGTCTGAGATGGGGCGTTGCAGTAGGTCTTCCCACATTCCCATATATCTGGGCCTTGGAGAGGTGGTGGTTTTGAGCAGCAGGGCGCATACAAAGGAGATCACTCCCTTCATTGAGGAGGATTTAGCGAGAAAAGCGTCAAATTTGGTCAGAGAACATGTAGCAGTTTCCCTGACGAGGGGGTGAAGTGCCCAGTGCATGAGTTGAGTGTAATGGTAGGATTCTGTATCTGGCAAATTAAATTCATCCTGCCATTCTTTGAAAGTGAGAGGTTCGCCATCCCGGAAAAGGTGGATCAGCGCTAGACATCCGCCCTGTTTCCAGGAGTCAAAGGGGACCTCATGGAGAGCTGGTGGAAAGGAGGACGTGTGGTGGACGGGGTGTATGGAGAGGGGAAGGTAGTCCACCTATCATCGCCTGAAACCGTGTCCCATACCTTTAGTGTAGTGTGTGTAGGCGTGCTCAGGTATGTGTTCGGAGGCCTATCTCTGCGTTTGTGCCAGACCAAATCCCATATGGTTCGACCAGTCATGCTTCTATCCATGTGGAGCCAATGCTTCTTAGAGTCCTTCTGGGACCACTCGACCAGTACACACAGTTGGGCCGCTTTATAATACATCTGAACGTCCGGTAGTCCTACCCCACCCTCCGAGCTGGGGCGACAAAGGAGGGAGAAGGAAAAGCGCGCCCGACCTCCTTGCCAGATAAAGCGTAGAATCATGTTCTTGAGCTTCTGAAAAAACTCAGAGTCCAAGCCAATAGGCAGAGCTTGAAAAAGGTAGAGGAGTTTAGGCAGAAGAGTCATTTTGATTGCATGGATACGGCCAGCCAGGAAAGGAAGAGTGGCTTCCATTTTGCCAGATCTGCCTGAATTTGAGCGAGTAGGGGGGAAAATTGGCTCTAAAGAGCCCCTGGAGCGTTGGGGTCAGGGGCACCCCGAGATACTGGAGCGACTTAGAGGCCCAAGCGAGCGGTGTTGATGAGCGAAGTTGAACAGCTCTCTCCGAAGGGAGGGAGATGTTAAGAATGAAGGATTTCCCAGAGTTTACTTTGAAACCGGACAGTAACTCAAAACGGGTTAGCTCTGTATGGAGGTTTGTTAGAGAGCTCTCTGGTTCCGTAAGGGGCAAAAGGATTTCATCAGCAAAAAGGGAGATTGTATGGGGGTCGCTGGTGAATGGAATGCCTCTGATACCTGGATTCTGCTGTACAGCTACCGCCAAGGGTTCAATGCTGAGGGCGAAGAGTAGTGGGGAAAGGGGGCAACCCTGCCGGATCCCCCGTGAATGCATGAAGAAGTCCGAGCGAACCCCGTTGACCACCACTCTAGAGGTGGGGGTGCGGTAGTTCGCCTGCACCATGTCAATGAATTTGGACGGAAAACTGAAGGTGGTCAGTGTCCGGAACAAGAAAGACCAGTTGACCCGGTCAAAAGCCTTCTCCGCATCGAGGCCTACCAGGATTGCCGGAATATTGAGTTTGTTGGCTTTTTCTATGAGGTGTACAATTCGTCGTGTGTTGTCGTGTGTCTGTCTCCCTTTGATAAAACCTGACTGGTCTGGGTGGATGAGGAGCGGCATGAGGTCATGCGCGAAGAAAGAAGATTAAAGTTTGGCATCTAAATTGAGCAGTGCGATCGACCTATAGGAGGCGCAGCATTGTGGGTCCTTCCCTGGCTTAGGTTTGACTGAGATCACCGCCTCTGCCATGGTGCTAGTCATCCTACTCTCGACGGCCATCGCATTGAAAAGAGAGACCAGATGTGTAGAAAGCTCAGGGGCAAACGTTTTATAAAAGAGTGCCGTATAGCCGTTGAGACCAGGGGCCTTGTTAGTTTTCAGTGAGGAGATCGCCAAGGTGACCTCAGCGAGGGTGATGGGAGCGGTGAGCAGGTCACTCCATGCTTCAGAGACCTGTGGAAGCGCCAGGGAGTCGAGGAAAGCCTGTTGGGGGTCGCCATTCCGGGAGTCCCCTGCGTAGAGGTTCTCATAGAAGGAACCGAACAGAGCCGCCTTCTCCTCATCCCTGTGGGTGATCTGGCCAGTGAGGTTCCGTGACAATTGTAAGTGATGTTTTCGACTCGCACGGATATGGTCGAGTCTGGTATCTACGAACCGCAAATGACGAGTTTAGTGGGTGTGTGCAGTTTCGCTGTACTAACCTAAACCGTTTGTCTGTTTCGTGGGTTTATACATCTGTACCCACGGGTTCCATCTTAGATATGGCATCCATTTTGTTTCTTGCCCTCAAGTAGCCAGCGAACGGACGTTGTCCGTTTCGCGACCCTGGGATTCCCAAGACATCCGCGGAAGACACATGTCCTTTGAAAGTGTCTTTATGACGAGGGGGATGATACTGTAAGGCAGATGGCCCCGCTCGAGGCTCATCTTGCCGTGCCGGTCTATTGTCCCAGCCGTGCATCTCATTAGGCACGTCCCTTTGATGCCTGTAGCTCGTGTTTCCCGATACCTCCCCTTTTACACCCTTTTCGATCTCCCCACTGTTTCCATCTTCCTCTGCACCTGTCCTTGTTCCTTCTTCGATCTGTTTTACTGCCGATTGGAATGTACTAATGGTGGGAAGATGGGTTTTTACAGTTGGGAACCACCAAATGTTTCCGCACTTATGCCCCGGACCTTGAATTAGGCATGGGCGGAAAATCCGTTCCGCTCGCGGATTTTGCGGATTTTCGGGAAATCCGCAATCCGCGAGATTTGCGAATCTCCCGCAAAATCCGCAAATCCGCGAGCAGCGGATTTTGCTCGCACTGCTCGCACTGTTCGCGTGAGTTCGCGTGAGTTCGCGCCCCGCGAATAAGTGCAAAATTGCAGAAATACGATCTTAGCAAAACTGAAAGTAACTACTTACCAGGTTCAAAAGTTCAGGCTCATCATTTGTAGCCATTTCCTGTAGTGCTTCCTGAGGGGCCCCTCCAGAGTTCAGTTGCCAGTTGAAACTATTATGTGACCCTGCTCTGAACCTCAGAATAGTTACACATATGCCACAAAGGTCCTGAATTACAGCTAAGGGAGACAAGCAGGAGCCAGGCTGGAAGTTAAAATCCATTAATCAGCCCCTAATTCATTATTGTCAGTTGGGGCAGGGCAGGTGTTGTAACTAATTTTGCAACAATGAAAGCACTTAGCAAGTGCAAAAGATCACTAATCAGGGCGCACTAAGGAAGCAGGTGCCAGCTAAAAAAATATTCTGTGACACATTAATCAGCCCCAAATTAATTCAGGTCACTTGAGGCAGGGAAGGTGTGCTTTGCTTTGCCGAAAATAATGTACACTGGACAACCAGAGGGTGTGGTGATGAAACAGAGGGTGGCATGGGTGGGCCAGAGGGTGGCATGAGTAGTCAGAGAGTGGCAGTGGTGACAGAGAGTGGCAGTGATGAAGAAGAGTGTCCCAAACAGGCTGGACACGTAGAAACAACAAGTTCGCGAAACTTGCGACCCGACAGGTAAGTTCGCAATTTGCGAAAGTGTACAAAACCCTCGCGAACTGGCAGAAACACGGGCGAACACAAAAAAAAAAAAAATCCGCAAATTCGCGGGAATTCGCGGATTTTGCGGATTGCGAATCCGCAAATCCGCAAAATTCGGGAACGCGAGATCCGCAAAATTCGCTCATGCTTACCTTGAATGTATCAAAGTGACCAAAGTGACCCCTCTCGGGGATAATTATGGGAACCGAGTTGTAAACCTTTGTGTACCATGTAACCCTAAGGGAGAAATCTGTATAAAAGGAGCGATCCACAGTAGCAATTTGAAGCAGTCTCCTCGAACTTACACTCGTTGTACTTCCTGTGACTTCTGTGTTCCCTGCAGTAAATAAACCTCGAATCTTTGACGCCGAAGGAAGTGTCCTGTGTCTCTGTCATTCGTACGCCGGAGCAGGTTACCCACGAAGGTTTCAGGTGTTGTCCCCTGGCACCGCTGGGTCTTAAATAACTTAGTCCTTCAGTTGGCGCCCAACGTAGGGCTGCATCAGTGGTACCGGTCCAAGCCCGACGATCGTGAGGAACTTCGTGTGAAATCTCCGAGGGAAGGTGCACTCCGCTTCATCGATCCTGTTGTCGAAATAAGTGGCCCGAAGACTTTTCCCGCGAAGATTCCCGCCTCCTGACGGCTGCGATGGACTGCTGCCCTGACTGTAGACCTGTTTTGGCGCCTGGCGTAGACCTTGGTATAGCGAGACGATTGACGGGCCTTCCTGGTGACGCCATCGATCTTTGAGTTAAGTATTTGTGGGTCGCTCCCAGAGTTCTTGGTTGTGGTTGCTTAGTTGTTGCATGGTTCCATTGCATTTGTGGTTCTTGGTACTTTGTTGTGATATTTGACGACTGCAGCCGCCAAAGACCGAGGGTTGTTGCTCTTTGCAGGGACTTGGTAAATCCCGTAACCCTTGACGTTTGTGGAACTCGGCTAGTGTGCAAGATGCCTGGTCGCAGTACTCTGTTTAGTTGTTTCAGACGTTGTGGTACGGATTCCCGACTGGAGGACTCTTGTCCGATACCTCCGGTTGGAACTCCCACTTATGAGCTCTACAGTAAGCACGGGCTAGGCCCGATTACTTTTAATGAATACTGGATTCGTTACACTAAAAAGGATGGTGCCCTTAGTTGGCCACCTCATGGTAGTTTTGAGACCCCGATCTTAGATAATCTTGAGGCTAAATTGTTTGAGAAAAAGTCAAGGCCGGCCATGTTTGATGCCTTTCGGTTGTGGCGTAAAGAAGCCCGACAGAAAGAGATCAGACAGACTAAACGTAATCAGAGAGATGGTGTTGCTACTATTGTAAAGAAAGCAGAGCAGTTTCAGCGTGATAAGGAGGATAAGGAAAAGGAAGTTTTTGACAGGCTTCAGCGTATGACTATAGATAAATGCTATCCTGCTTTGCCTACGGAGTCGGATAACAAGGAAGAATTAGTTGAGGATCCTTTAATGTCCTATCTTATGAAGTCGCCACCTCCGTATGTACAGGGTACCGCGCCTCCTGTGGTTCCTCCTGTACCTGCTCCTCAACCTGTTCCTCAACCTGTTCCTCAAAGTGTACCCGTTCTTCCGGCTGTTCCCGCTCCTTTGCCTACTGCTGTTCCTACTGCTCCGCCTGTACTTCCACATACTCCTTCTCCCGCTACTTCTCCGATTCTACTTACTCCTACTGTTTCTTCTGTTTCTACTCCTTCTCTCGTTCCTACCCTATCGTATACTTCTCCAACTACTCGACGTCGTACCCCTTCCATGGCTGCTAACTTTTTCAATTCTTTTGGACCTATTCTTGAGTCCGCTGATTCGGACGGTCCACAAAGACGTAGTCAGCTTCCTGGTAATAGGGAACGTGCCGCGTTGTACAATATGGCGATGTCATGGATGTTGCATCCTCATAGAAATCCTCCACGTTCGGTGTTGGATACGTTCAGTCAATTCAATATACCGACACAGAGGTATGTTTTTGAAGAAATGTGCAAGGTTTTGCGCGATCAAATATCGGCAGATGCATCGGAAGATGTACTAACTGCTTTGACTAACTTGCAGCTTCAGTTTTCGAGCGGTATGGTGGTGGGTACCAACGTTCGACGTGCTATCGAGAAATTATTAGCTCTTCGTCCCTCTCCGATACCTCAGGCCTTGTTCGTTGAGGACGTTGAGAGACAGTTAGATCCGTCTGGTCAGTTTCCTATGCGTGAAGTTCCACCAGTGTGGATGCCAGGTGATGCTAATGCTGTTCCTATTGTCCTGCCACATTTCCAGAGAGTATGGATACATCTCCCATGGAAAAGATCAGAAGTTTTACAGGTGAAGCAATCTTTGCCTGACCCTCGCAAGAATCCTGCAGGGTATTATAAGGAATTGTCGCAGCTCGTAGACGCTACGATAATGAATCTTGCCGATATCGATATGTTGTTTGGCAATGTTGTACCGCAACCGGTATGGGCTAAGATTCGGCACGAAGATCATGCAAACGAATTAGGTGGCGATTGGGCTGCTCTTACTGCGGCCGATACACGACAAGTTGGCGGGGCTAAGCCTGAACAGCTCATTACTGCTCTCCCTCAAAGAATTATTACCTTAATGAAAACGCTTATGCCAGCTATGAGGGTGAACTGGGACAAGTTGTCAGCTTGCAAACAGAAGAAGGACGAGAGTGTCTCTGATTTCTTTACGAGATTTGAGGAGGCATTCATCGACCATAGTGGTCAGGATATGGGAACTGAGGGTGGTCAACGGTTGTTTGTGGATAAATTTGTCTCTAACTTATTGCCCGACTTGAGCAATAAATTAAAAAATTCTGAGAGTGCGTGGGCCGTCTCTACATCTGCTCAAATATTGGCTACGGCACAGTATTACGAAAACAGAGAAAAAGAAGAGAATGATGGTGCCGATAAAAAGACGAAAGAACTTAAAACTAAGGTGTTGTTGCAGCAAGCGTACCCTCCGCGCTCGAATCAGAATGATTCGCAACAACGTAATCGATCGCAGTCGCAATCTAATAGGTCGCAATCGCGAAATGACTACTCTTCGCAAAGATCTTCATTAGGGTACAATCAGTGTGCCTATTGTAGACAGGAGGGTCACTTAAAATTCAATTGTCCTGTTCTAAATGAGCGTAATAGCGGTAACACGTCTAGAGGAGGTCGTGGTGGTGCTCAGCAGACATCACGTGGTAGGGGTCGAGGTGCTCCCAACGATCATTCAGACAATTCATCAAATTCTAACAATTGTTTTGATCAACGTGGATCATCGCAAGGACGATCTGCGCAGTACAACGTAGATGATTATTACGTCGATCAGGATGCTGACAACGGTAATTACTAGGATAGCCATAGACAAGGAGAGGGAGTGGTATCAGTTCCGGTTGGTCAGAGAGGGCCTTACGTCGCAGTTGCTACATCGGGCGTCGTTGAGCCTTTTCTGTTGGACACTGGTGCAGCGAAAAGTTCCATAATGCATTCGAAACTCCCTGGCGCACCTTTATCTGGCTTAACAAATGTTTCCGTTGGATTCTCTGGCGCCCCCGTTAGCAATCCAGTTTCGCGCCCTTTGCCCCTTACAATTGGGCCTCGTGAGCTTCAAGCTCCGTTGATTTTAACTACTGGTTGTGGTGAAAATCTTTTGGGCCTGGATTTGCTAAAACGTTTGTATGCAACTTTGTATTGTTCTCCTGCGGGTGTAAAGCTTACGTTAGGTGAGAGGGTTGTCTCTCCTATGTACTTGTCTCTCGATAAGTTTCCACCGGAATTGAGTTCTCTTCCTGCATCTTTGTGGGCCACAGGTCCCAATGATGTGGGCCTGCTTGACATCTCCCCTTATGTTGTTCAGCTGAAATCTAATGTACGATTGCCACGTATTCCCCAGTATCGAATCTCTCTTGATGGTGAACGAGCACTGTTAGCGATCATCTATGATCTGATCGAGAAAGATGTTATTGAAGAAACGCGGGGAAACGTGTGCAACAGCCCTGTACTGCTCATTCTAAAACGTACTGATCCTTCGAAACCGGCTGTTTATCGTTTTGTTATTGATTTACGGGAAGTAAATAAAATTGTGATTCCTCAGTTCCCTGTTGTGCCTGACATCACGGCGCTACTGACTCTGATTCCAGCTTCTGCATCTTGGTTTTCGGTGATCGATTTGAAGAATGCTTTCTTTAGCATTCCGATTGCCGAAGAAAGCAGAGACCTTTTCGGTTTCTCTCCTGGTGGTCGCAGCTTCCGGTTTAAACGTGCTCCTCAGGGCTACTGTGAGAGTCCATCGATTTACAGTCAAGCCTTGAAGGGTCAACTGGATGCGTTTTCATTGCCGGCTGGTGCGGCCTTAATCCAATATGTCGATGACTTATTGGTGGCTGCAGATACTCAGGACATTTGCAAAATTGCTACGGTGTCGTTGCTGCAACATCTCTGTGACTTACATCACAAGGTGTCACCTTCTAAACTCCAGTATGGTTGTCAAGAAGTAACCTATCTAGGTCACTTATTGTCAAAGGAGGGAAGGCGGTTGACCCCAGAGAGAATTGCAGCAATTGCGCGAATGACTGTGCCAACAACCCAAAGAGATGTGCGTGCCTTTCTAGGTATCACGTCGTATTGCAGGCAATGGATTCCAAATTTTTCATTGCTAGCGAAACCATTGGTGGCTCTTACGTGCAAGGATGTTTCAACTCCTTTACCATGGACGGAAGAATGTCAGAAGAGTTTTTCTGAATTGCGTGACTCATTGTGTTCGGCTCCTGTGTTAGGTACCCCTGACTACAGTAAGCCGTTTACATTATATGTTCACGAGAGGGAAGGTTGTGCTTTGAGTGTCTTAACGCAACCTTTTGGTGGTAAGCAACGTCCATGTGCATATTTTTCCTCGACCTTGGACCCGGTAGCTAGAGAATTGCCGAGTTGCTTGAGAGCAACAGCGGCAGCTGCGGTGTCCATCCGACAATCAGCAGGATTGGTCATGGATAATATGCTTACGGTGATGGTTCCGCATGCAGTTGACACTCTTTTGAATCGTACGAAAACTCAGCACTTGACGAGTGCGAGGTTGTCGGGGTACGAGCTGACGTTGTTGGCAAGTCATATTCAGATAAAACGATGTAATGTCCTGAACCCGGCGACTTTGTTACCAATTAGCACGGAGTCAGATGAAATAGCAGAACATGACTGTTATCTGAGGACTGAAGAGGAAACAAAAGGTCGAGTGGACCTTAAAAACACTCCTTTGGAAAATCCAGATGGAACTTTGTATGTGGATGGTTCATGTTTTAAATTGCCGAATGGTGATGTGACTACTGCGTATGCTGTTGTAACTTTGAATACGGTTGTGGAATGTGCGAGATTGAATCAGAACTCTGCCCAGGCTGCAGAACTGATTGCTCTCACTAGAGTGTGTGTGTTAGCGAAAGGGAAACGTGTGAATGTGTTTACCGACAGCCAATATGCATTTGGCGTCGCCCATAGCTTTGGACGGTTGTGGAGAGAGAGAGGTTTTATGACGTCGCATGGTACGAAGATTCAGCATGGACGGCTTGTGAATGATCTTTTGGATGCACTTACGTTGCCTAAGCAGGTAGCGATTGTTAAATGTAGTGCACATCGTAAGGTGACGGATGATGTTGGTCGTGGTAATGCGTTCGCGGATGAGATTGCTAAGGAGACTGCCCGGAACCTTAGCACTAGAATGTATGTGACGAGTTCGGTTAGGTGGCCTACAGAGACTAGTATGTGTGAGGACACTATCGAGAGTGTGAAAGCGATTCAAGATGAGGCCACCGAGACTGAAAAGACGAAGTGGAAAGAAAGTACGGGAAAGTTGGATGCGAATGGTTGTTGGGTTGATTTGTCGGGACATAAGAGATGGATGTTGCCGGATGCGTATGTGCTAGCTGTTGTGACAATGGCGCATGGGTTAGCACATATTAGTATGAAAGGTATTTGTAAGTTGCTGTCTCCTGTGTGGAAGAATGATGGTATTACGAAGTGTGCTGAGAGATTGGTGAAAAATTGCATGATATGTATGTTATACAATCCTGGAAAGGGGACCCCCACTCCTCCTGGCCATTTTGCTCCCCCTTCATATCCCTTTGAAGTAATCCAGCTAGACTTCATCCATATGGAGAGATGCAATAATCTGAAATACGTTTTAGTTGTGGTTTGCGCGTTCTCCCGATGGATTGAAGCCTACCCTCTCAAAGACAATACTGCCCTGTCGACTGCGAAAATCCTACTGAAGGAATACTTTCCTCGGTATGGAATGCCTCGGATTGTATGGTCTGATAACGGAAGTGAGTTTGTGGGGAGTGTGATGAAGAGTGTGTGTAAGGGCCTTGGAATTAATCAAAAATTCCATAGCGCCAATCATCCCCAGTCAGCAGGTTTGGTTGAAGGGTATAATGGCACCCTTAAACTCAAACTGGCTAAGATTCAGGCTACGACTGGTCTTTCGTGGCCTGACGCTTTGCCCCTTGCCTTGTTGTCAACAAGGACGACAGTACACTCCCGAGTGGGGCTCAGTCCCTATGAAATAGTGTTCGGTCGTCCTGCGAATGTCTGGGGGGTCCCTAGACCGGGTTTGTTCTCTAGTCTTGAGTATCCAATGTTGATTGACTATCTTCATGATCTGACTGCTAAACTGAGGTTAATTCACCAACAGGTTTACGAAGCATTGCCGACGCAGACGGAGGGTCCAGGCCACCAGCTCCAGCCTGGAGACTGGGTGGTAACACGCAACTTTGCCCGTAAGAAGAATTTGGAACCCCGCTTCACTGGACCCTACCAGGTCCTCCTTGCCACGAGAACTGCCGTCCGTTTAGAAGGCCAAAAAATTGGGTGCATGCCACCCATACGAAGAAAGTTCCTATACCCTTACCGGCAGACTCGTGGGTGAGGAGGGGCATTGCTTCAGCTGAATCCGAAGGATTGCCGGCTTTTGTACCTTTTAGCGACGCACAACCTGTCGGAGAATCCTCAGTGCAGCAGAAAGACATTGTTGAACATTTGCCACCAAAAGACTCAAGACCGGAACATTCGACTGATCAGCAGGACTCTGTTCCCTCATCGGATCCTTTGTTTGATGAACATACACGTCCTGGGAAAACTCGATACTTTTTGCGATCCAGCACTAAGGACAAATCAAAAGATTTTGTTTTGTCCCTTGACAATTGCATTTCCCGTTTTCCACGATCAGTCTGAACACCCGTATCATTGTAATTATTTTTGTATATATTGAGTTTCGTTCCATATGTATTTTTGCTTCCACAGCTGAGAGACATTTTGCATATACATTGTGAATAAAGGCCGTAGGGCCGCGCGTGTACTTCCTTCTGGTTAGTAGGTCTTGACGCTAGGTTAAAGACCGTCGGTTCCTGGGAACTCCTAGGGATTGACTACTGCTACACAGAACGAAGTGCGTCAAGAAACGTTGCGGACGGTCATAGGGGATGGCGTTTTCAAAGCTGATGGACTTGGAAGAAGCTCAGGCGCAAAGATTCAAACTGCAACAACTTATTCGTACCAAATGTTTTATGTTTCAAATGTTCGTACTGCTTTTGACTGTTTCTGCACTATTGGCGGGTGGGGTGTATTACATGATGTCGTACTTCTTACCTTCTGCCATACCTACTCCTACTTCTGACCCTAAACTTACCTCCACTGCATCCCCTCATTCTTTCCATATCCTACCCGAACACGAGCAGGCTAGACGTGCAGAATTCCGAAATAATTCCTTTATTCAGCTCCTTCATCAGCACCAGTTAGTGGTTAATACTACTAATTGTTGGGTGTGTGGGCTGATGCCACATACCACGGATAAGGGAATTCCATATCTGGTCTTACCGTATAGTTCCCAGGGTTCAGCTCGAGCATTCCAAACAATGTTTCGAAGCGCACTAGATTCTTACCCCAGTCGAGAGCCACGTTCTCCCTTCTTTGTCCCTGGCTCGTATCATAAGCCTTTGTCTATAGCGATAGAAGATTTAGATAGAGATATCTATGAGCCGTCGCTCATCCCAGAGGAAGAGGTACAAGCCTATAGGGTCCTGAGTAAGGTCGAGTATAGTGCGCTCACGAGTGAAAAACAGCTTAAAAGCTCGCCTCCGATATGGGTCGTACCCCACATTGGTAATTTTTGTCTAATGGGTCGTGGCCGAAGATCGAAAGCTCGACTCGGAGAGAGTGCTTGCACCGAGAATTACATTCTGCCGATGGTCTCGTCCCCTGTGTTTTTGGCTGCCAAGGGTACATACTTTGTCTGCCATGATCGTGCGTATGCATGGTTGCCCTCCGACTTTGTGGGCTCATGTTTTATCGCAAACCTGTTGCCTCCGACGTTCACTGTAGACGCAGACTATCACAAGACTAGAGTTGTGAGAGGCGTAATTAGCGAAGAGGACACTGCCGGTCAAGAGGCAGGAGACTTTTTCAAGGGTTTCCTCCCGTTTTGGGGGCCTATGGTTAATAGTAGGAACCTGAGACAGTTGACTCGAGTGGTGGAATCGACAGCTAATATTACTGCCAGTGCCCTTGGTAATATCACCACAGAACTTCAGGCGGATAGGCTTATGACGTTACAAAACCGTATGGTTTTAGACGTGATCTTAGCAGATCGAGGTGGGGTATGTAAGGTGATCCATTCGAGCTGCTGTATTTTCATTCCAGATAACGCTCCGACCGTCTATCAAGCCATCTCAAAGTTGCATAAGATCTCTGAATCCATACACGTGGATGTAGGGGATTGGACGCTACTTGGGTGGTTTTGGGGCCTGATGTCGACTTGGGGTTGGAAGATTCTGATGATTATCGGAGTTGTTGTGGCATTCCTGTTCACGTGTTGCCTTTGTGTGCAGTGTGGTCCTGCCTTATGTGGTCTCTGTGCTACGACGTGTATAAGACAGCCGCCTATTACCAAAGGAGCTCGGTTGGACAGAGCTATGTTACAGCAACATCTAGATGGTCTGATGAATATTGAGTATGATTCCGACTAGTGCTTGCCTACATGAGGGCAAAAGGAGCGTCTGAGGTTCCGTGACAATTGTAAGTGATGTTTTCGACTCGCACGGATATGGTCGAGTCTGGTATCTACGAACCGCAAATGACGAGTTTAGTGGGTGTGTGCAGTTTCCCTGTACTAACCTAAACCGTTCGTCTGTTTCGTGGGTTTATACATCTGTACCCACGGGTTCCATCTTAGATATGGCATCCATTTTGTTTCTTGCCCTCAAGTAGCCAGCGAACGGACGTTGTCCGTTTCGCGACCCTGGGATTCCCAAGACATCCGCGGAAGACACATGTCCTTTGAAAGTGTCTTTATGACGAGGGGGATGATACTGTAAGGCAGATGGCCCCGCTCGAGGCTCATCTTGCCGTGCCGGTCTATTGTCCCAGCCGTGCATCTCATTAGGCACGTCCCTTTGATGCCTGTAGCTCGTGTTTCCCGATACCTCCCCTTTTACACCCTTTTCGATCTCCCCACTGTTTCCATCTTCCTCTGCACCTGTCCTTGTTCCTTCTTCGATCTGTTTTACTACCGATTGGAATGTACTAATGGTGGGAAGATGGGTTTTTACAGTTGGGAACCACCAAATGTTTCCGCACTTATGCCCCGGACCTTGAATGTATCAAAGTGACCAAAGTGACCCCTCTCGGGGATAATTATGGGAACCGAGTTGTAAACCTTTGTGTACCATGTAACCCTATGGGAGAAATCTGTATAAAAGGAGCGATCCACAGTAGCAATTTGAAGCAGTCTCCTCGAACTTACACTCGTTGTACTTCCTGTGACTTCTGTGTTCCCTGCAGTAAATAAACCTCGAATCTTTGACGCCGAAGGAAGTGTCCCGTGTCTCTGTCATTCGTACGCCGGAGCAGGTTACCCACGAAGGTTTCAGGTGTTGTCCCCTGGCACCGCTGGGTCTTAAATAACCCAGTCCTTCACCAGAGGGATAAAGTATCCCACCAATATATTCTCTTTCCCATTTATCCCTTAGTTGGCGCGCTAAGTGTTTGCCTATTTTATTGCCCTGTGTGTACGAAAGCTACCACAGCTTAAGGAGGGTGAGTTTTGTCCTGTTGGAAGAAATAGCCCGAAGTTTGCCTCTAAGAGCAGTAAGGTGCTGTTGCTTTTGGCGAGTGGGTTCTGCCTTGTGGGAGAGCTCCACAGCAGCAAGCTCAGCCTCAAGCGCCTCACGTTCACTGGCACGTTGCTTATTGAGAGCGGAATTGAGGGCGATGCACTCGCCCCGAATCACCGCTTTCAGGTTATCCCAGTTAGTAAATTCTGATGTGTCCTCACGGGAGTTATTTTCAAAGAAACTAGAAATGGCAGAGCGAAGCTTAGTGCATGACTCTTTGTTGCGTATGAGGGAGGGCGGGAAGTACCACTTAGGGGCAGCCGGCACAGGTCCTCGCCATTACAGGCAGATCGAGTAAAGGCTGTGGTCAGAAACCGAGAGAGGAAACATTTTTGTCTCCTGGAGAGTGCCCGCAGAGACTGGCTGATGAAAATGTAATCCAGGCAGGAGTATGTTCTGTGGACTTGGGAAAAGAATGTGAAATCTCGTGTCTGTGGGTAAAGTGCCCGCCAAGTGTCCAAGAGTCCCAAATCCTGAAAGTGTTGTTGTGTCTCTCCTGTGAAAGTCCCCGCATCCGATCTGTGTGTGTGTGCTGTCAAGCTCTTTTTGCCAAATGAGATTGAAGTCCCCCAGGAGGATGAGGGGGCCCTCTACAAAATCAGCTATGTTCCCTAATAACCTGGAAAGAAAGGGTGTTTGGCCAGTGTTGGGAGCATAAAGCGTTACAAGAGTGCAGACCCTTCCCCTCAGAACCCCCTTTACCATGATCCAATGGCCCTCCTTATCCCCCTGGACCCCTAGTTGTTGAAACTGAATCGCAGCACGGAAGATCAGGGCCACCCCCCGGTGTTTTGTGGCAGCTGAGGATCGATAAATAAGTGGAAATAGTTTATGCTTGAGGCGTGATTCGTCTGCCCTGGCTAAGTGGGTTTCCTGTAAGGCGATCACATCCAGATGATGGTCTACGATATACTTCCACACCTAGATCTGCTTCTGCGACGAGTTTAGGCCCTTGACGTTCCACGTGGCTATTGAAATAGGTGCCATGACATTAACGGAAAAACGTCAGTCTCAGCAAGGCTAAAGGGGACTCAAATAACCATTGTCCGGCTCCTACACTTGAATGTACATCGGAAGTAGCATACAACCCAGGGCATTAGGAAATAAAAGTCCCCAAGTCCAAAAGCCACCACCATGACCCCCAACCCACCCCCACACCCCAAACAAACAGCACAACAGCCCCCCAAAATCCCCCCAAAACCCCCACAGCAGAACAGTGCAAGAAGAGTGAACATATGGCAGCACCCACAGTTCCGCACCCAACCCTGATGCAGGGCACCATCCAACACTAGGAATGAGGTAGATGAATACCACAGTCACATCTCCCGCCAGCCCCTCCTGGCACCCCCTTGCAACGCAAACCTGGCCATTCATATTATTGCCATGGAGCTGTTTCGCTGTCGGTCACCAGCGCCACAGAGGAGACGGCTGCCTCTCTTTCCATGAGGCTCGCGGAAGGGTCAGGCTTCCGCACCTGTGGCGACCTCCCCACTGTCTGCCATTTGTTGGAATGCCTACGTCGTCTGCGCTGGGGGTTGGCTGAACTTGCTGCAGGTTCCGATCTCTCCAGGCCCAACACCTCAAATGCTGCACCCAGTGAGCGTAGCTGCAGGAGCTTCCCCTTAAACTTAAAGATGATGCGGAATGGATGGCCCCAAGAATAAGGGAGGCCCTGCTCCCTCAGATACGAGGTGATTGGCTTGAAGCTGCAGCGCTTGATGAGTGTGGAGACCGCCAGGTCTTGGAAGAGGGCAGGTTGGTGCCCACGGAACTGGACGTGGCGAGGCCTCGCGCCTTACGTAGGATCTGTTCCTTTATCTGGAAATCGTAGACACAGACTAAGATGTCTGGCGGCGGAGCCCGTGCACCCCTCGGTACACCAACTCTATGCACCCTGTCCAGTTGGAGATTGAAGTCTTCCCCTTCACCCAGAATCTGTCTGAACAACGGCGTCACATATTCACGGAGACTCTCACCCTCACCCTGCCAAGGCACCGCCTCAAGCGATTTTCCCAGGCCTCTGTATGCGCCTGCAGGTTCAGATTCTGCTCCGTTAGTCAGATAACATCCTGTTGGAGTTGATCAAGCTCATCAGCCGTGCCCACATCATGCGCCTCTAGGGTCACCACCCGCTCTCCGATGGAGTCGACATCCCGTCTCTTTTCGCGCATGTCCGAGGAGAGCTGAGAGCGTACCTCTAGGATGTCCTCTTTGATGGCAGAGAAGAGCTCCAGCATGAAGGCCTTTGTATCTGGCGCCTCCACATCTACCGGCTGTGCCGCCTGAGTCGCCGACGGCGGGGGACTCCTACTCCCCGGTTTTGGCAGCGGGTCCTTGGGGACCTTGTATTTCTTGCCCCTGTTGGAGGCCATAGTGGGGGCACTTCGGGTCCTCAGTCCAAACACAGACCGTCTCAGGGAGGGGCCCCGTCAATGGGCAGAAGTCCAGCAACCTCTCTCCGCCTCTGCTCTCTCCCCTCACTCCTTACCATCCCGTGTACCGCACCGCCAATCTACAACCTCACAGCAGTCAGGCGCGGGCTCCACAACGTCTCCACCGGTCACCGGGCAGCCTCGGGGGGGAGCACGCACGTACTCAAGTCTCTAGGTGCTGCCCACATAAGTACCAGACCACAGGAGGCCCCCCATGGGGATGCCGCCAGGGATCGCAGTGCCATCGCAGCCCCATTCTCGCCTTGCCCGCCGATCCCCGGGCTGATATATAGCGCCCTACACTCGACACCCGCATGTCCAGCGGGGAGGCATCTCAATCGCTTTCCGAAGTGAGGCCCCCTCCAGGCAGCACCTGCCAGGGCACCGGCACCTCCACCAAACCTCAAGCCCAATCCTGGGCCGTCACCGCCACTGGGGGGAAGCCGGCCAGTCCCACCAGCGTGCCGCTCCTCCGCCCCTCACCCCCTGCAGCGGCGACCGCCCCTCAGGCTGCTCGACAGGCCCTCGCTCCGTTGGGGCCCCTGCCCAGTCCGAGGATCCCAAGAGTGTCCGCCTTACAAGCAGGACTCCAGCTTAGGGCGCCTCACACTGCTGTAGTCAGGCCTCCCGCTGGCCACGGGAATCTTCGGGCCTAGTTAGGGCACGCCGGTCCCTGGGCCCCAGGCGCTGTCTTCGGGTGTCTAACCACGGGGAGGGGGGTCACAGTTGCTGGTTTGGCCGGCGTCTGCCTATGCCAGCCGTCTCGAGTGTCCCTACATTGGAGGCGCAACCTGGGCCCAGCTTAGGTCGCAGTAGCAGCAAAGGGCGGGCGGGCAGAGGTCCCCCGCGGGTCCAGGGCGCCCCACGTCGCGGCACCGGCCGACAAGGAACACTAGGGGGGTTGCGCTCATCTCCAACCAATGCCGCAGAGGGCGCGGGCCTCGCCCCGTCCGCCGAGCCGCGGCCCGATCCCCAATCGCTAGGCCGCAGCCCCACACCTTCTTACCTCAGCTGTCTGCCGTCACCGCCCAGGCCGCTCAACCGCGTCCTGCACAGCGGGAGCCCTCCGGCAGCACTCAGTCCTCGGGTGACGGATCGCAGCCCGGGGCGGCCGCCCAGTACCTTCCAGGTCAACCCGGCAGCACCAGCACAGCTCTGCAGCCCCAGGGCCGGCGGCACTCAGCCCAGCATGCGCCGTACCACCACCTGCGGCCTCTGCTCCGCCTCACACGCGGCCGGCCCGACCTCAGGCCACTTCACTGGCAAAGGACGGGTAGTCGCCCGCAAACACCAAAATAGCGGCACCGCTGGATGCAGGACTACACGGGGGCCTCGGTGGCCACCGCGAACAGCGCGGATGGGCACCGGTAAAGGCGATATACAAAGCTTTATACCAGGCGGCGCCGGAGGGACTGGGATTCACGTCCTACACCGCCGCCATCTTGGCCACGCCCCAATTTATCCCTATTTTTAAAAAAGGAGATAGGTCAGAAGCCAAAAATGATCGCCCATATCAATTTTAGACTCATCCATAAATGTAATGAGTAAAGTTTTAATAATACAACTGGAGGAATGCGTAAATGATAATCATATACTTTTCCCAGCGCAATATGGTTTTAGGAGAGGATTGGGACTACAGAACAATGTGTTAACTTAAAGCTGCTAATAGGTAAATATACATGTGCTAAAGAAGAGAGGCTATACCTATGCTTTGCAGATCTTAGTAGTGCCTTCGATTTAGTTGATCATACAATTTTGTGGCCTACTTTACTTACTATCGGCGCACCTGAAGGTATTATTCATTTTCTTGCAAGGCTTTATGAAATGTTATCCCGCAAAGTTAGATATAGACAAGGGGCGAGTGCACTCCTCTTTTTTATGTCAAATGTGGCATCCGCCAAGGTTGTGTCTTTGTGCCATTACTTTTTGTGCTATTCAATAATGAGATCAATAAAGTGTTGCAGTTGGAGAAGGTAGATGCCCCATTAACATCGGGCAATCCCAGACCTATTTTATTATACTCACATTATGCGGTACTACATTCTAGGACCCCTGTTGGTTTACAACGACTCATGGATAAATTTAGCACATTTATAGCTGAACGAAAACTGCTAATTAACAAAACAAAAATGTTAACCATGGCATGTGGCACTAAACTGAGGAAATGTAAAACCTTTTATATTGATAACACCCCAGTCCAAACTGTCAATTCATTTTGCTATCTAGGGGTAACTTATTCGGGCAATTGGAAATGGAACCTAGAATTATCCAATGTTCGTACTAAGATGACTAAGAATGCACACAGGGGGCCTTATTTATGAAGGCCTTGCGTTAGTTTTGTGCCGCCGGTGCGTCACTTTTTGTGACGCACCAGCGGTGTAAAAAATGCACCTCGTTGCGCCATATTTAAAAAGTGATGCATCTAGGTAGATGCGTCACTTTTTAAACCCCTGCGCCACATTATACCTGCGTCAGGTATAATGTATGCAGAGGGGGCGTTCCCCCGCAAAAAGCCTCTTAATAGTGACGCAGTGAAATCTATGAGATTTCACTGCGTCACTTTTAGGATGCTGTTGCGTCAAAATCTTGCGCCTGCCTCACAGCAGGCGCAAGACTGACGCAAGCCCTTTCACATGGGGATTTCCCCATGTGAAAGGACGCATTGCTGGAGTTGCGTCACTTTTGTGACACACTCCAGCAATGCGTCACTTTTGCGCTTACAGATACGTCAGAAATACTGACGCATCTGTAAGTCCTTGCGACATGATGCGTCATACATTAAATATGACGCATCATTGGTGTCGCAAGGAGTGCGCAGTGAAAAGTGACGCATCGCTGTTTTCACGCAGCGATGCGTCACTTTTCATAAATGAGGCCCAGGGTTTTTAGATTTGCATCTAAACTAGGTAACTACCATGTAAAAGAAATGTTGACAATATATAAGGTGAGATTTGTCCCTACAGCCGTATGTGGTGCAGGGGTATGGGGCTATCACTGTTGTCAGGCCCTGCAACAGAAAGAAAATGTTTAAAAAAATGACTTTTAAGCCTGCCACCTTCAGCTTCTACTGAGCTAATACATCCGGAGGTGGATCTGATAAACCTAGCAGACTTGACCTCTATGTGGCCACTGCTGGTATGCAGACCCATATGGGTTAAAGAAGAGACAACCTTTATAAATCTGTCATCAAAGATTGCTTACTCCTCGAGAAAAAATCGCACATTCCATGGTTAAAAAATTGTTGTGATATTTATAGTAAGTTATTTGATATACAGGGACAAGTGGCCTCTTTAAACAAAAGGAAAATCAAGAATGTATTCCTCGCATGAAAAAAGAAACCCAGAGGAGCGCCATAGGGAAACAATCAAATTTTAAATGTTATCAATCAATTGAATCTAAAAGAGGAGTCCAAGACTATCTGATCATAGTGACTAAATGTTCGCATTGTTATGTACTGACTAGATTGAGATTAGGTATAGTGCATCATCTAGTCGCTTTCCCAGTTACGAAAACATGCCCCTTGGATTCTACACCCTGCCCTTGCGACGAGCTTTCCAAACAAAGCATAGTGCACTTAATGCTCTTGTGTAACTTTTCTTTGCATTTTAGACGTTTTTATCTGAAACCGCTTTTTATAAAAAAGTAACGTGAGATCTTATCATGCTGCTTTGAACTTACTCCTTGCACGGAATGATCTGGTAATATGCCTTTATGTCGTGTCATTTATCTTAAAAGAAACAAATGTGAGGAAAGGCATTGTCCCTGTTAATTGATTATGGAATAGATGTAATGTGAGAATGTACAATATCGTTATGACCTGCCCTAGTTCTTACATTTTTCTGGGATATGCTACTATGTCACGGTATTGTTTTAGAAAAATACGTTATCTTCATTGTCTTTCATGATCATGGAACATGTCATTATACTGTGTTTCTGTTTTTAAAAGTATATTTTAATTCTATAAATGCGTTTATGGTTGTTTCAAGAAACCAAATAAAATATATTGAATCAAATCGATTTATGTCCTTCCTTCTGATGTAGGTTCAGAAGTTATGAATCATGTCTGGAAAATGCTAAGCATGTATGAGGGAAGACCCATCAATAAAAAATCTCTTTTTAAAACAATAGGAAATGTTACCATAGTAAGAGGAACTTTAAAGTCATGCAAAACAGTTGGATCAGGTAAGGTGTCAGATGTAGATATTTTACTTTACACCCAATGCTGTGCAACGCTACTGTGCCCACTTTGTTAAGTAGTTGGTGAAGAATGGAATGACATGACTTCTAAAATATTTGCGAAATTGGTACTAAATCTTTTGAAAGCTTATGTAGATGACTATGTTATTGTTCCCTCATCGTGCCTGAGAGCACAATGGACAGCGGTTTCAAAATTAGCAGTGGAGCAATATGCAATTGATTTGTTGATTTTGGTAAGCCTTTGACATCAGTGACAAAATTCACCTTTGAGGACGAATGGAAGCAGCGGGGTATGTCGCAGGGCCTGCTTGCTCTGAATGAAAGGTGGACAACAGTGCCAATTATCCACTCTTGCTGTGCACCATCACCTGTGGCTCAAAGCTATAACTACAGGGAAAAAAAACACCAGTCATTGTTAGACCTGTCATTTTTGGTGTGATCTACTACTAAATATTTTTTCTTTACTCTCCTGTTTTCTGAATTTCGTTTTTGTTTGCATTAGGACTCTGTGTACTTTACCACTGCTCACCAGTGCTAAACAACTTATGTTCTCTCCTTCAAAACATGGTAGCATTGGCTTACACCTGATGGTCTTTTTTATTTTACTTACAAATCCGTAGTATATGGTGCTACATGATCCCAGGGCCAGTAAATTAAATCCAACCAGTAGGCCTCCAGCACTCAGTATGCCACCTATTTAAGTAGCAATTTTAAACCTCACAGGTCATTCATTGCAGCCTTAAGTGCAGTTTTAACCCTTTCGCTGCGGCGGCTATTCCGCCGCAGCGCTAAGGGGGCGGGGCGGCCGCATGCTGGTGACAGAACCGCTCCGTCACCAGCCGCAATTGAGCTGTGCTGGTGACGGGGCGGTTCCGTCATGACCCGCCCCGCTCATTAAAACTGCCGCGCAGGCGCAAAATCAGCGCCGCGCAGGCGTGGCGGCCGGGCCATGACGGAACCGCTCCGTCATCAGGACAGCCCAACCGTAGCTGATGACGGAGCGGTTCCGTCATCAGCAGGGGAGGGGTTAAACTGCCAATTTGTCATGGTGGTGTCAGGCTGGAAGGGCCTGCAAGTAAGGTTTACACATAAACTGTCCCTTACACACTTACTTTACTGTTGCATGACTGGGAGGCGTGTGTGTTTTCTGGACTACAACTCCCAGCAGCACGAGGGTTTGCAGACAGGAAGGTGTTTCCTGCAGGGCAGGATATAAGCCCCACCTCTGCCTGGGCCCGGTGCTTGACAATCCGGGCTCCTGTGTGTTAAGTCGCGCTGGGAGTCCTGTTGCCTGGCGCCTACCGTTCCATTGCATGTTGGGATATCTATGATAAGCCAGCAACGCTCCTTTGGAGTGTGTTTCCTCGCTGAGTTCCCTTCAGCGCCTTTAGTTCTGATTGCGGCTGTCTTCTTTGACGTATGTCCGCTGCCTGAAGTCGGCGGTTGGTACCGCGTCCGTCTGCCTTATAATCAGCGACATCCTCCAGACAACGTGCAGTTGACGAATACTGCTTATTGGCTGCATCATTTTCATTACCAGCTGCCAGACGGTGAAGTGGGATTTTACGGGGACGCAGAGGCAATGAGTTCCTCGTACACCCCTGATGTCTGGATTTCCTCTTGCTCCTGTGATGCAACAGCGAGCAATGCTCAGAGACAAAGACTCAGATAAGTGGTGGGAGCATGTTTCTGCAATCCCGACTTATTCTTTACTTTTTAAATAATGCTGGTGTTTTACACTGTTGTTCTTGATTTTATTTTAAAAAACAGTCTCTTGGAGGAGAGTACATGTTACTGTAACTTGACTTTCCAGCAGTAACGTACCTGTTGCCTTTGTAGTCTAGCAGTTTTGTGTATGGCGTCCCCTGGGACAAAGTGCAGGCTGCTCATTAGACATATCAAGGTGTGCTGTGTGAGTTATGAATGCAAGTACCACGGAACAGTGTAGTGTGCTACTTTGAGGATAATTGTTATGTGTGTATTCCTTCTAAATTTCTGTTTCCTGTCTTGCACACAGGGCTTTTCCTGTATGGTTGATGGTTACCCGAAACCCTAGAGGCCTGCATTGTCGATTAGGGGTTCTAGACGAGAGCCTTCCAGAAACACTTGCAGCCTTTTTTATTTTCTCCATTCCCCTTTTCCCCACTGCATTCCTTCACAAAGTAGTGATTGTAAAGCATTCTTTGGGTAGCAACGTAGAAGTGAATAGTAGCACTCGCTTCTCACATCATCCCCGCTGGTCGGCTCCACAGGTCAGTGGTATTTCAATCTGACTGTCCTGACACAATATGACTTTGCAAAATAAACCTTGTGCTTGTTCCAAGCCTTAGTTTTTAAAACATATAATCCACTCGTATGGTAGGCCCTACAAAGCAAACAGGAGATGATGGACAGAGCGCTGAAACTTTTCATACAATCACCCCCAGTCTCTATTTGATATGGGTTAAATCCATCATCACTCTTTAGCTCACTTTGCCAGCCTAGTTCAAACCCAGCCATATGCAAATCAGTCTAAACCCTGTTTCTCGTGGGTACAGCAACCCGAACTGCCAAGCCAGGTCTGCCCTGGACCAAAAACAAGCATCCTGGGACTGTTTATGGGGTAACACCCCTCATCAGCGAGACTACCTTGAATTCAGTGGCAACGTGAATAAGGGACCCACCTCTGGTCATACTCTGCCAACACAGGGCGAACAAAGCAAACACAAGGAGATGATGGAAGGAGTGCTGAAAATGTTCAGACACTCACCCCCAAGTCACCATTAGATTTGGGTTAAATCCATCATAATACTTTAGCTCACTTAGCCAACCCAGTTCAGACCCAGCCATATGCAAATCAGTCTTGACCCTATTCTTTATTGGAACAGTCCAGTCCGAACTGCCAAGCCAGGTCTTCCCTGGATCGTAAACAAGCATTTTGAGACCCGTTTTGAGGTAACATCCCTCATCAGCTAGGCTAGCTTGAATCCAGTGGCAAAGTGAGCAATGGACCCAAGTCTGGGCATACTCAGCCAACTTAAGGCCAACAAAGCAAACAGGAGATGATGGACGAAGCGTTGAAAGTTTCAGACACTAACCCTCAGTCACTAATAGATCTGGGTTAAATCCATCATCATTCTTTAGTTCACTTTGCCACCCCAGTTCAGATACAGCCAAATGCAAATCAGTCTTGTCCCTGTTTCTCATGGGAGCAGTCTAGCCTGAACATCCCTAAAAAGCCAATAGGGCAGGGTGTATTGCATTTAAAAAGGACATGCGTTTTTTGAGTTTTACATGTCCTGGCAGTAAAAACGCCAACATTAATTTTTCACTACTGCAAGGCCTACCTCTCCCATTGGATAACATTGAGTTCCCTTATTGCATTTAATGTGTTAACTATTAATTGGAATCAGATAGGGATGTCCAGTTTGGCTCAAATAAATTGTAATAGTAAAATTGGATATCTGAAAGAGACACGTTAGTGATACATTCCTTACCTTAGAATATCCCCAGGCGTCAGACTGGATCCGGAAAGTTTTGCGTAGCAGTACCCTTGCGCGTCGGTAGGCGTCGTCTGCGGCTCTGCGTCCGTCGTCGGCGTCGTGGGCGCCGTGATGACGTCGTCAGAGTACTTAGACGCCGCCTCCGCGTGCTGACGTCAGTTCTTCTTTTTTCCGCGCCAGCCAGCGCAGATCTGGAAAGAGCAGTTCCCTAGTCACTTTTTAACTAAACTTTTGTGATCTCTTTTGATCTATTTCGAAGTCCTACGACTCCGACGGTGCCGTTAGGAATGCCCGGATTCAAGCATTGCGATGAGTGCGACCGTACCATGTCGGTCACGGATCCCCACCGCCTGTGCCTGATGTGTTTGGGCGTCGACCATGACGACGAGGCCTGCTCCGACTGTCGGGCCCTTTCGAGGAAGGCCAGGCGGGAGCGGTCCCGCAGGCGACTCGAAATCCGCCAGTCGGCCCCGCGCCGAGTGAGGTCCCGCTCCCGGTCCCACGGGAGGTCGAGGTCGAGGGACAGGTCGGGGGGCGGAGCCGTCACAGCTCCGGGAGTCGGCGCCACTCCTCCGGGTCCAAGTCGTCAGGTAAGAAGCACAAGAAGTCGAAGAGACATCATCGCTCTTCCGACTCCCCCTGACGCTCGCGCGATGCGGCCGGGGGTTCGGGTGACACCGCCCACGCGGCTCCTCGGGAGTCGCGGGCGCCGCGTTCGGCCTCATACCCCCCGGTCCCTGGGCTGAACGCGACGCCGGAGGAGATCGAGCGTTTCCTCATGGCCATGAGGTCCCTTTCTCCTCCGACAGATTCCACGGCGCCTTCGGGCCCAGTGAACCCGTCTGGGGGCCCTAGTGGGTCGGGGGCTACGACCCCGACGCCGTCGGTTGCTTCGGCCTCGACACCGCCGGCGCCTTCGGGCCTGGCGCCGCAGGGCTCCACGATCCCGACACCGCCGGTGCCCTCGGGCCTGGCGCCGCAGGATGCAGCGGCCCCGGCGTCGTCGGTGCCTTCGGGCCCGGCGCCGCAGGGTGCCGCTGGACCCTCATCGGGCGATGGACCGTCCCCGGTGGACCTTACGACCCCCCCGGGGTCGGTCCGTATGGTGTCCCCTCTGGCGTCGTCCTCGGGCGGCGCCGGCCCCGATGCCTCCTCTCACTGGGTTCCGACGTCGGGTCGACATCTACCGACGCCGCTCTCGACGCCGTGCGGAGAATTTCAATTCTATGAACCCACCTCATTTGCTTATGACCCTGAATCTCAGGAGATGGGGGACGAGGAGAATTGGGAGGGGTCTGAGGACCCTCTGACAAGGGAATGTCAGTCTAACATGGACTGGACAGGAGACCTTGGGGAGGCCAGTGGCCTGGACACCTCTCCAGACACTGGATTTGTCTCTCCTCCGACCGTGGCTTCGGAGGAGGGCGCTACATATAGTGTGGTGTTGATGAGGGCTGCTAAGGCCTTGGGCCTTGAGCTCCCCGTCGCGGCCGTGAGGTCTAACCTCCTCACTGAGGTCCTTAAGCCGCAGTCATGCTCCATGGAGCCTTTGCTGCCGTTTAATGAGGCCTTGACGGACGTTCTTTTGGGCACTTGGTCCAGGCCCGCTACAGGTTCGCCTGTAGATAGGAACGTGGCCAGACGCCACCGCCCGGCCCTGGGCGACCCATGTTTCCTGTCCACCGACCCCACCCCCGAGAGTCCGGTTATCCAGGCCTCTAACTCCCAGACCACCTTCCCGACGGCTCCTCCCGATCGGGAATCCAAGAGGTACGAGGCCTATGGCAAAAAGGTGTTCTCGTCCCTTAGCTTGGGACTGCGGTCTTCCAACACCGCATGCCTCTTGGGCCATTACACCCACTCTCTGTGGGAAACGGTGGCGGAAGTGCTGCCAGAGTGTCCGTTGGAGGTACGGGCCAAACTCGGCCAAGCCCCTCTGGAGGGCCGGGATGCAGCGAAGTATAATATCAGGTGCGGACTGGATACTACTGACTCGCTGGGCAGAGCGATGGCTACGACGGTGGCGATATGACGCCACGCCTGGCTGAGATCCGCCAACTTCTCGGCAGACGTCCAGAATACACTCATGGACATGCCGTTCGATGGCCGTCGCCTCTTTGGCGACAAGGCAGATCACGCGCTTGAGCGCTTTCAGGACTCCAGGGCTACGGCCAAGTCCTTGGGCCTCTCGGCCCTGCGCCAGCAAGTGAGTGCCTTTCGCCCCTTTCGTGGCCAGGGAAGGGGCGCCCCCACACGTGCCGCCAGCCAATCGCCGCAAACTGTCGTCCAGCGCGGTGGCGGCCGTGGAAACCGCCGTGGAGGTGGTCGGGGAAACAGGCGGAGCCAGTCCACACCTGCCCCCGCAGCATCCGCCTCTAAACCCTCCTAGTCCGTGCTTTTCGGCCCATGTGACGCCAGTGGGAGGCAGGGTTCGCCATCACCACTCTCACTGGCGCACAGTCACTTCGGACAGGTGGGTGCTGCAGATCGTCCGAAGGGGCTACTCCCTCCCCTTCGAGACGACCCCTGAAGCCATGCCACCGCAACACCACTGCATATCGGGGGATCACTTGCGGCTCCTGCAGGAGGAAGTTTCGGCCCTCTTGGCCAAGGGGGCCATCGAGCGCGTTCCTGGGCCAGAAGTAGGATGTGGTTGCTACTCCCACTACTTCCTGGTACCCAAGAAGGGCAAAGGGGGCCTACGCCCTATCTTGGACCTGAGGAACGTCAACGGCTTCCTCCGGAAGGAGAAGTTCAAAATGCTGACACTGGCTCAGGTCTTGACTGCCCTAGACCCAGGAGACTGGATGGTAGCGTTGGACTTGCAGGATGCGTATTTCCACATCCCCGTCCTGCCGGCCCACCGGCCTTACCTGCGGTTCACGGTAGGCCTCGAGCACTTTCAGTTTACCGTGCTCCCCTTCGGCCTTACCAGCGCCCCACGGGTGTTCACGAAGGTGATGGCAGTGGTCGCAGCTCACCTGCGCAGGTTAGGGGTTTCAGTCTTCCCCTACCTAGACGACTGGTTGTTGAAGGCGGGCTCGCCCCAGGCAGTCGTCCACCACCTCCAGACTACGGCGGATCTCCTGCACTGGCTGGGATTTTCCATCAACGTGCCGAAGTCACACCTGTGCCCCTCTCAGAAGCTCCTTTTCATCGGAGCGGTTCTCGACTCGGCGCAGTTTCGGGTTTACCCGCCCGAACAGCGGGTCCGGGATATTCAGGCCCTCATTCCGATCTTCAGGCCGTTATCCCGGGTTTCGGTCAGGTTGACGCTGCGGCTTCTGGGGCTGATGGCCTCTTGCATCCTTCTGGTGCATCACGCACGGTGGCGGATGCGGGCTCTGCAGTGGGACCTGAAGTTTCAGTGGGCCCAGCACCGGGGCAACCTGTCCGACCATGTCCTGATCTCGGAGGGCACTGCGAGACAGCTGCAGTGGTGGCTCACGGACCGCGATTGGGTCAACGGCAGATCCCTCTCCCTACCCCAACCGGAGCACGTAGTTGTGACGGACGCATCCCTCCAGGGCTGGGGAGGCCACTTGGGAGCGGCGGAGATCAGAGGACTCTGGTCTCCGGCGGAGTCCCGGCTCCATATCAATCTGTTGGAGCTGCGGGCGATTCGTCTGGCACTGAAAGCATTCCTCCCGTCTGTCCGAGGGAGTGCAGTGCAGGTGTTCACGGACAACACCACCGCCATGTGTACTGCAACAAACAGGGCGGGGTGGGGTCGTGGACCCTATGCCAGGAGGCTCTGCGCCTCTGGCAATGGCTGGAACATCAGGGCGTGACTCTGGTGGTTCAACACCTGGCAGGTTCTCTGAACGCCAGGGCAGACGAACTCAGCCGGCGGTGCTCGATGGATCACGAATGGCGTCTGAACTCGGACGTGGCGCAAGGCCTCTTTCTGCGATGGGGAGAGCCTTGGTTAGATCTATTTGCCACCGAAGAGAACGCACAATGTCATCAGTTCTGCGCGTTGGAATTTCCAAGGCGGCACTCGCTCGGAGACGCTTTTCGACGCGAGTGGAGCTGCGGTCTGTTGTACGCCTTTCTGCCTATACCTCTTCTGCCCAGAGTGCTGAAGAAGATCAAGCGCGACCGGGCACAAGTCATCCTTGTGGCTCCGGACTGGGCACGAAGGTACTGGTATCCCGAGCTACTCAGAATGTCAGTCGATCCCCCGGTTCGTCTGCCTCTTCAGGAGGACCTTCTGTCGCAGCAGCAGGGGACGGTCCTCCACCCAAACCTGCCCAGTCTCCACCTCCATGCATGGAGATTGAGCGGCGACAGTTGAGGCCATTTGACTTGCCTCCTGAAGTTTGCAACATCATTCTGGCAGCCAGGCGTCCCTCCACAAAGACGGTATACGCCTGCAGGTGGAACAGATTTGTGGCATGGTGCACAGCAAAGGCTGTGGATCCCCTCAATGCCCCTCTCTCTGAGGTTCTTCTCTTCCTTCTTTCTCTTGCCCAGCAGGGCTTTGCTCTAGGCACTATCAAGGGCCATCTTTCGGCTCTTTCAGCCTTTCTGAGGCTGCCTGACCAACCTTCTTTGTTCAAGTCCCCTATCGTAAATCGATTCCTGAAGGGCATCACTCATACTTTTCCTCCTGTTCCCTTCGTGATGCCTCAGTGGCACTTGAACCTGGTTCTAACATTTCTGATGTGCGCTCCCTTTGAGCCACTTCACAACTGTCCACTTCGCCTTCTTTCTTTGAAGACTGCCTTCCTGGTAGCCATCACCTCTGCCAGGAGAGTGAGTGAGCTCCAGGCCCTCTCTTGTAAGCCTCCTTTCCTTTCAGTCCAGCCGGACAAGGTTGTTTTGAGAACTAGGCCCTCCTTCTTGCCAAAGGTGGTCACGGCCTTCCACATTGGGCAGTCCATAACATTGCCCACCTTCTTTCTGCCTCCGCACCCCTCGAGAGAGGAGGAGAGGCTCCACCGTCTGGACCCAAAACGTGCGCTCTCGTTCTATCTGGATCGCACACGCCAGTTCCGGGTGGATGATCAACTCTTTGTTGGGTACGCGGGCGCTAAGAAAGGGAAAGCGGTGCACAAAAGGACCATCTCCCGATGGATTATCATGTGCATTCAGGCGTGTTACTCCTTGGCTAAGAAGGAACCACCTGTTGGGCTGCGGGCTCATTCCACTCGAGCCACGGCCAATACAACTGCCTGGGGCCGAGGTGTGCCCTTGCAGGACATTTGCCAGGCAGCTACGTGGGCCTCGTTGCACACGTTTGCTAGGCACTACTGCCTGGATAGTCAAGTCCGGAGAGACGGCTACTTTGGCCGCTCCGTTCTCCAGGACATTCTGGTGTAAATATTGGTTCGCAGACCCACCACCACGGGGATGGTATTGCTGGGGTATCTATTCTAAGGTAAGGAATCTATCACTAACGTGTCTCTTTCAGATGCACAAGTTACTACTTGTGTAACGATATATCTGTAAGAGACATTAGTTAGTGATAGATTCCTTACCGACCCACCCATCCTCCCCGTTCTGCGAACCGATATCTAGGGTTAAGGTCATCCCCTTTCAGGGCCCTAGTTTCTTGGCACCAGTGTCGGTTTTTGTCATGGCTCTGCGCTTCTGGCGCGAAAAAGCTGTGGCTAAGAACTGACGTCAGCACGCGGAGGCGGCGTCTAAGTACTCCGACGACGTCATCACGGTGCCCACGACGCCGACGACGGACGCGGAGCCGCAGACGACGCCTACCGACGCGCAAGGGTACTGCTACGCAAAACTTTCCGGATCCAGTCTGACGCCTGGGGATATTCTAAGGTAAGGAATCTATCACTAACTAATGTCTCTTACAGATATATCGTTACACAAGTAGTAACTTGTGCTTTAAGTCCCAATCCTGAGAATACATTGTTTATAAAGTCTGCATTTTCCTGCCCCTACAATTTGGTGGCTGCTGCCTGTTGTGTCCTTAGACACATGACTGTGAACAGTTCGACAGTTGGTATTTGTCGTTTCATCCCAGAGAGTGAGACAAAGGAGAAGTAGGTTTTGGCAGGATGGGCTATCCTGCCAGGCTGGGTGGGGCGGAGCTGTTCCCTGCCCCACTTACATTCTAAAGGGCTACCTCCAGCATACACAAAGGAACCTGACACCAATTGTTTGTCACCCCAGATGTCTTAGAACCTTTGCAGAGAGAACTTTCTAGAAGCAGATGTGGCGGTAGCCAGGATGCCACCCCCACTTCAAAGGCAACCACCAGCTATAAATATTGGAACTCCTAAACCAGCACTTTAGTATACTCCTGTACCTGTGGTAGACTTCATAATGGCTGCCTTGTACTCCAGAGGACCGCCCTGCAGCTTGAAGCCTGACTTGTACTTCAGAGAACAGCCCTGCTGCTACCAGAGGACTCCCCTGCTGCTTGAGGCCTGCCTTGTTCTTCAGAGGGCTTCACAGCTGCTTGAAGCCTGCCTTGCAGCTTGAAGGAGATAGGACCATCGCCTTGAAGCCAAGACTACCGGAGTGTCTCCAAGGACTAGTTGGCTGTACTCATGAGTGCACCAGAGGGACATGGTAAGGCCCAAGAAACCTTGAACTCTGCACCTGGCCACTGCTGGAACGAGTCCTAACTCACAAGTGCTACCCCCCTGGTCTTGGACTCCTGGAAGAGGTTTTAGAGGTTCTGCTCTGGCCTAACCCTAAAAGTGGGGATTTAGAAACATTTTTGCCAAAACGTAGGGGAAGATCTGAAAGAAGACTGGAACCTACCTGCCTGCCCTTCCACCCAGAGTACAGCGCCGGTCGGCCTGACTTTAATATATCTCTGGCTACGTTCTTCTCCACAGCAGCAAATCATGTTCAGAGGGACTTCCGCGTGTTGCAATATGACCTCATGGAGCTCTCTTTGGCTGCAGCTTGCAGCTTCAACCTGATAGAGATTGTCGACTTGTTAAAAGTTGTCAAGGTCCGAAAGTAAAAATCTTCTCCAGGCTCAAAGGTGACACCCTCCCCATCGACAATGACTACCCCCTCTGCCCGTATATATGACTTCTTTTGCTCAGAGCTTTTTCCAGTTATCTTCAACAACTTCACAGAGCCCTAATTCAGCGCTATCCAGCGATGATGACTCCTCCTCAGACATAGCTGGCTGTCATGCCCCTCTGAATTCTACCTCCTCCTGGATTTTTCTTCAAATTTTCTTTTAAGTCTGAGGGTAAACCGAGGCTGGGCCCAAACCACCATGTGTATCTGAACCATGCTCTATCGGGGTCGCCCCTAACTTTTAACTAGATCACAGCATCGCAAGACACGTTTCCCGTGCTATGCGCTTTGATGTTTCATGCGCTATTTCCCACCAACATTTTTTAACATTCGTTGTACTGATTGGATGCAATTCATTTTGAAGTAATTTTATTTATTAAACATCTCCCTCTTTTTCTAAATTGGTGTGGTATTTTAACTGTGTGGTGTTATCACTTTATTACTGTTTGTGTGCTAAATAAATACTTATAATAGTACCTCTAAGTTAAGCCTGACTGTTTTTGTGCCAAGTAACCAGATGATTAAGCACAGGTTAATTTAGTAACTTTTGTGTTTCACCTTAACAAGGATTGTGGTTGTTGCTTGTATAGAGTTTTCACCTCTCTCAATCGAAAACTCAATTTCTTAGTCATTATTACCCACAGGTGCAGACAATGATTCCTATTTAATGACAGGTTGGTGAAAATTATTCCTCATGACCACCCCCTTAATCTTTTGACAGTTGTTGAATTCCAAGTCCAAGATGATCGCAGGCGAGGTAAAATCTGTGGTACCTGGTTCTGGAAGATGTGCCATGTTGCTGTTCAGTGCTGGCAAGAATCCTAGGAAGGTGGATGATTATTTTATCTTCTCAAGAACTGAAGGGCTTTCCAACATACTCCTTGGTTCACAGTGGATGATATCATACTGCCAGGATCTCTAGACTATCAAGCCTTCATAATATTATGATTTGGCACCCATGTCAAATGTTTGCTTATATATATTTGTATCTTTCTTGAGAAGAGTTTCAGTAGTTCTCCCCCCTCCCCAGCCCTCAGCACCTTGAGACTCTTACAGGTAAGTAGTCGCACTCTGATTGATTGATTGAATATTTTCAAGTGATAACCTTCAGTTCCATGTCTTTAATAGATCTAAACCTCCTGTCACTTTAATGAGAGAGATTGTACCCTGTGTTTGTTTTTATTGTTTTATCGAGGCACAGTGCTAAAATGTATAGAATTTAATTTTTAAGTGGCCTAATATGTTCATAGTTGCTGTGAATTTCATAACTTATTCTATGTGCTAAATTAGCCTAAATATGGCATGTTGTGAATGATTGAAAGAAAGTTTGAAAATCGTATTTTTTTTTACAGTCATCATTTGTTCTTATTTATCTTCTAAATAGGGTGGATTGGCCCATTCCCTGCAGGGGTGTTGTGGATAGAGCAACATGATAAACATTGTAACATGGCTCAGGGTACTTAAAGGAAAAGATACTGGGCTAATCATGAGTTTAGCATTTCATAGGACTGCCAAACTCGCAGTGGAGGGGCGGAGGCAGTCTGGGTCTGTCGTACTAGTGATCTGGCCCCCACATTACAAGTAGGGCGGTTGGAGCGTGAGAGGACCACCGCAGCTGCCGGGGATCAGCCGGGGATCAGCGATCCCTGGTGCGGCAGTCTTGAGGCTGAAATATGCTTGGCAGTGCCGCTGCTGCACCATCAAGCATATTACGAGCTTCATCACTGCGGCCCTAACCACAGCGATGACTGAGTAGGCATTGGAAAGGGTGGCGGTGAAGGAACAAAGGGTGCCCTACAGGACCACTTCTTTCCTCAGGCCTACGAGATGCATAGAGGGGGGCTCACGGTGTGCCTCCCCTGTCTGCATGTACCCCCTTTTCTGCATGGCATGAACTTCACAGTCCGTGCCGTACAGGAACGGGCTTTGACACTTCCATTGCGTTTGGTTCCTTTTTGAAAGTTACAGCTGTGGGAACGCCAAAGGACTGCCATCCAGACAACGAGGAAACTCTGAATCTGGTGGACGGCCCTGTTTGGCGGTGTGGGAGTGGGGCAGTGGCATTGCCGCCCGCTCCCGTGCCACCAAGGCTCACAGACATTTGCCCCAGACAAAATAGTGTGTTTACTGTGTGTATATTGACATTTATGCTCATGCTGGTAGAGAAGAGTGAATTTCACCCATTTGAGAAATCAATGCAAAATTAAAGTGTCACTTATCCAGCGTTTCATGCTTCCTTTTCTGCCTTCCTCATCTTTAGGGGTTTGTCTTCTGCTTGTAATGCCGAGTGCTTAACGTTAGTAGTTCAATTAAAAATGTAATATTTTAGTCCAGTCTCATATTTAAAGGCCAGAGACAAAGCCTTCTCCTCTGAAAACAATGTTCAGTGTGATACTCCATTATGGATTTGTTCTTTCAGATTGCATACCACAGCAGCTTTCTGATGTCCCAGTGCTCAAACAAAAAAATAAGGCTATATATCTTACAAGCAGTGCCCTCTCCTGTGGGTTAGCTTCTTCAACAGCGTCAACATTTCCCTGGGTTCACCTGCCAGATGTGATACATATTTTAGTAGGTGTAATTTTTCTACCCTGCTCGGTGGCTGTGGTTTCAGAAAGAATTACTTTTCTCATTTCTTATTCATCAATCCATGGATGGCATGCCAAAGGAAGCAAAATACAGCCTCCTTATAACTAAGTTAATATAACTTTTCTATTTCATTTGTCATCAGATGACAAGAACCGCATTGTCAGTCGAACACATGAAACCAATGCTTGTCACTTTCCTACTCCAAAAGAGCAAGACATGCAAAGAGATCATTTCCATACGACTAATACATGTCAAGAAAAGCAGAGTACTTTTTTTCCTGGATAATTTGAGTCATTTCTCACTGAAATAAACAAGCAGCCCCTGTGGTACTTGGGAGAGGAGCTACGAACACATTAGATATTTATGAACGCTAAAGAAGTGCAATTTCGTCTGTGCCTTAATTTAAGCAGCACATCATCATGCAAAAGTTATATATCCTCATTATGGTTTTGCTTGCTAAAAACAAGTTATTAAAATGTAAATTTTGTCCTTTCACCTTCTAGGGGATTGGAAAGAGCCTTAATAAAAAAAATAGCGGATTAGAAAAACATTGTGACAGCGGAGTCAATTCCTTGATGGACAATATGTCATTTGAGAGGACATAATATTTCAGTCGGGGAGATTGAAGTGACGTGAGATGCACAGGATGCGCTTTGAAAGACGAACGTGGCACTGAAAATCATTAGACCAAATTACTGTATGCAATAGGAAACAATTCCCGACAGCGTTTGGAGTTTATGATGATATACCCCAAGACCACCATGAGCAACTGCTGGATATATCTTTTATAGTTCTTCAGCATTTGGCGGGACTCGCCCTCATACTGATATACGGAAGCTGAAATGCTCTTGTTTCTTTTCTTGTTTGATACATTCTGGTTTCCATTTATATCATGTTTAAATAAATGTATTCAAATAAGGACTGTGACTTAAGAATTAACCAGGTTTATCACAACACAAAGTGAAGCTCTTTAAGGGAAATATAGCATGTGATCTTGTTTTTCCTGTCGTACACCGGAAGTTTAACACACATGCATTTCTGTTTCTTTCCAACAATGAAGGTGATTGAGGCGATGGCTGGAATCAAGCAATATAAATTGGCAATGGAGACTCACAGGCAATAAACTAATTAAGTAACAGACCACTACATATAAACCGCAGTGAAAACATAAAGAGCACAAATAAAAATTGGAAATATTGGAGATGTGTGTGCTAATTTGTGATGCGAGTCTTGTTTAGCTCTTTTACATATCTTAAAAACGCTGTGTAGCGACAGTTACTCCAGTATGTCCAGATTTGATGAGTTTTGTTTCCACCCTCCTATTATGATTCTCCCAACCTGAAGTTACCCATTTTATGGTCTACAAAGAACAGGGGAAAGAATGCAGAAAGACACTGCATTGACTACACTATATAGCATAAGCTAAAACTTAGCTTTAAAGCAACCAACGATAAAATCATGAACTAATACAATTCTAAACATAAGGTACACATCAATTTATTAAAGTAACAGAAATAAAAACAGTTTACATTTATACATCATACAATTACGAAGAAACAATTAAAATTTCAACTAATAATACAATCTATTGTGACCTGCACAATGCAACAGACAGACAAAAGCGGATCAATCACGCTGCTTCAGGGGTTCTGGTTCGATTCGAACCAGAACCCCAGAAGTAGCGTGATTGATCCGCTTTAGGAGGGGAGATTGTATTCCCGCTCGAGGAAACTGCTAGAGCGCTCCACCTTAAAAATCAGCTTTACCTGACAGCGAACGACGTGTCAAGTGCCCATCATTTTCCAGCAAAACCTCGCTAACGTAAACGTTCTTCTTTCCATATTGGAGAAGATTCTCCACTCGATTTTAGAGTAGATGGAACTTGATTGATCTCCTTCAGGAACCATTTTAATCTGTACAACCTCGTAATCTATAAATTGACATCATTCAACATTCTGAAGAGATTATACAGGAATTTATCCTATTTTACTTCTTAAAAACGTGGTAGAGAACAGACCCATCAGCTTATCGCATCGCACAGAAATACACCGGGGAATTGTACAGACCCTGAAACAAGACAGACATCGAACTTTAGTCTTGATAAAGGTGGAACATATTCGCTTCAGAACCACCGAAACGCGTCGACGCCAAACTCCTGTACAATTCAAGTCCTCTCCTCCCCTTTTGATATACAAATTTGTGGCCATAAAACTAGGGAGTGATGAAATTGTAGTATTGAATGTACCACTTGTATTTTACAATTTTTTATGTTTTACAACAAATTTTTGTCTGTCTGTTGCATTGTGCAGGTCACAATAGATTGTATTATTAGTTGAAATTTTAATTGTTTCTTCGTAATTGTATGATGTATAAATGTAAACTGTTTTTATTTCTGTTACTTTAATAAATTGATGTGTACCTTATGTTTAGAATTGTATTAGTTCATGATTTTATCGTTGGTTGCTTTAAAGCTAAGTTTTAGCTTATCCTGTATATGTCTCAAGGGAACTAGTCTAATTTCTGGGTCCAACACCCCACTTCCCTTGACTAACTCAAGGGGTTCCTCTCTTTTCTTACAATACACTATATAGCTCCAGTATTCCACAGCAGTTTACCATCAAATAAGTAATAAAGATTTAAAATGGATTGACACCGGTGGCAGCCAGTAAGTTTAGGAGGGAGGGGTGCGGATGGGAAACACATGCACACGTACAAATACACTCTCACAGCCATGCATTCACAAGTGCGTGCACACACAAACACATCCATTCACAACAGTCATTACCAAACATTCATACATACAAACACGCAGCAAACATGAACAAGCATGGAAAATGCAATCGGTCTCGTCTTTGATTAAGTTAAAGCAATTTGCTTTGCTAATTGAAGTGTATAGCAAAGCAAATGGCTTTAAGTTAATAAAAGGCAAGACCTATTGCACTTTTAATACTTTTTAAGCAGCGCCATCTGCTTTATGTATAGGGGGCACTTGCTCACTACACACCACATTCACTCCATAACAAGTGCATAAAAGACATTGCCATTTACAACGGCATTCACAACGCCAATAGCTCAAACATATTCAAATGGATATGCAGAACTGGCATGTGAGAGGCAGTCTGGTGGCGATAAAGGTGGTAACAAGCACCACGCTCCTTTATTTATACAAAACATTGTCACAACAGTCACTGCAAATCTGTTTAATAAGTTCCACGGAATAAAAGACCTTTGGTGAGGCAGAAAAATACAATCAAGAAAGAATGGCCCGGCGTGCTGAGCAAAGACGCCCGACAGAGTGGACAAGTTAGTTCGAAGCTCCGGCAACCGGAAGTTCGTGGGACCCTCCCTCGGACTCGCCGGCTAATATTCATACTCAAGGAGACTAAGCCGAAGGCCCCCACCCAATAACTTCACTGGTTGGTGCTGTAAGCTTGTGCTATGGCGATTTGAAGGGGTGATGGAGAAGGGCTGGAATAGGCATGTTGAGCCGAGCGGCCAGAGCAAGGAGGAAGGAGAAACCAGACTGCGGCTGGGCGCACGCTCCGGGGTCTCATTTATGAGAAATGACGCATCGCTGCATGAAAGCAGCGATGCGTCACTTCTCAGTGCGCACTCCTTGCGACATTCCTGATGCGTCATATTTAATGTATGACGCATCATTTCGCAAGGAGTTACAGATACGTCAGTATTTCTGATGTATCTGTAAGCACAAAAGTGACGCATTGCTGGAGTGTGTCACAAAAGTCACGCAGCTCCAGCAATGCGTCCTTTCACATGGGGAAAGCCCCAAGTGAAAGGGCCTGCGTCAGTCTTACGCCTGCTGTGAGGCAGGCGCAAGATTTTGACGCAAAGCGTCCTAAAAGTGACTCAGTGAAATCTCATACATTTCACTGCGTCACTTCTAAGACCCTTCCTTGCGTCAATACGTCCCCCTTGCATACATTATACCTGGCGCAGGTATAATGTGGCGCAGGGGTTTACAAAGTGACGTATCTACCTAGATGCGCCACTTTGTAAATATGGCGCAACAAGGTGCATTTTTTACGCCACTAGTACGTCACAAAAAGTGACGCACTGGCGGCATAAAAGTGACGCACAGCCTCATAAGTGAGTGCCTGCAGAGTACCGCAACAGGTTGGAGAGTGCAGCGGCTGGGGACTGCATCGCTCAGCAGCTGGAACTGGTGACAGTGTATGACTCTGCTGCTGACGACTGACACTGGGTGCCCGTGGCCTTGTTTAGAGCCGTGGGCGAAGTCAGGGAGCAGCCAGAGAGCTTCAACATCAAGGGGGAGAAAAGTATGTGACGACCCCCCCAACCTGTAAATTATAAATAACATCACTCTCAGCTGTTCCCCAGATTCACAAGCCTCTCGGTGGCCGTCCCCTAAGACAACCGGAAATCCGATGATTACAAGCTGGACATGCGTGTGGTGTTTTGTCGCGCATGCATACGATGTAAAGCATCGCAAGCATGTGAGACAAATAGTGCAAATGCACCCACAAATTAAATAGCAAACAAGCACTAAAAATGCAATAGGACGCATATTTACCCGAGTCCTATTGCATTTTTAACAGAAGTGCAGACATAAAAGAAGGCATGAACAGGAGAGTGTGGGAAGGTGTTTGCGGTGAAAAAAGTCACGGAGTACAGGAGGGAACGGGGAGAGGCAAGGGAGCACCTTCGGGGTGCGACGGACAAGAATACCGCAACCCAATTCCCATGCTGGCCATGGCCTCCTTATAAGCTCGAGAGCTGAAAGCAGGTCCCTGGTCAGAATGGAACGTGGTAATTGCGTATGTGCCGATAAAGACTCGCAGATCTTTTATAACCGTTCTAGCTTCAGCCGAGCGCTGGGGCCACATTTTTTAAGTATGTTTAGCCTTAACTATTAATAGGATGCAGGATGGGGTGTAGACAGCGTTACGCTGTTTCTGATTGGTAGCCGGTAGCATGGTTCACTACTGCGATCCCTATTGCAGTTTTCACAGTTGTTTGCATATATTTGGTGTTGTACACTCATTCCCGGCCACCAGTATACTGATTGTAATTCAGTCAAGGATTCCTTGATCTTTCTGTGCCTAGGACCCAAACCCATGTGTGCGTCTGCTATTAAAAATATTCTCCTGTTCGTGTTTGGAATTACCCTATCCCCCACTGCAGGGATTCGAGCAAAAAGAACAGAGTTTGCATACGCTTTTTTGTGGCTACGGAAGCCGGTGAAGGACTGGGTTCTTTTGGACCCAGCGGTGCCAGGGCACAACACCTGAAACCTTCGTGGGTAACCTGCTCCGGCGTACAAGTCACAGAGACACGGGACACTTCCTTCGGCGTCAAAGAGTCAAGGTTTATTTACTGCAGGGAACACAGAAGTCACGACAAGTACAACACGTGCAACTTGGGGAGACTGCTTCAAATTGGTTTTGTGGATCGCTCCTTTTATACAGTTTTTACCCATAGGCTAACATGATACACAATAGTTTACAACCCGGTTCCCACATTTAGCTCCCAGAGGGGTCGCTTTGGTCGCTTTGAAACACACAAGGTCCGGAACATAAGTGCGGAAACATTTGGCGGTTCCCAACTGTAAAAACCCATCTTCCCACCATTAGCAAATTCCAATCAGCAGTAAAGTAGATTGAAATGGGAACGAAGACAGGTGCAGAGGAAGACGGAGACAGTGGGGAGATCGGAAAGGGTGTAAAAGGGGAGGTGTCGGGAAGCACGAGATACAGGCATCAAAGGGACGTGCCTAATGAGATGCACGGCTGAGACAATAAGTCCGTGCGGCAAGATGAGCCTCGAGCGGCGCCACCTGCCTTACAGTAGCAACCCCCTTGTCATAAAGACACTTTCAAAGAACATGTGTCTTCCGCAAATATCTTGGGAGTCCCAGGGTCGCGAAGCGGACAGCGTCCGTTCGCTGACTACTTGAGGGCAAGAGACAAAATGGATGCCGTATCTAAGATGGAACCCGTGGGTACAGATGAAAAGCCCACATAACAAACGAACGGTTTAAGTTAGCACAGCGAAACTGCGCACACTTACTAAACTCGTCATTTGCGGTTCATAGATACTAGACTCGACCATATTCGTGCGAGTCGAAAACACCACTTACAATTGTCACGGAACCTCAGACGCTCCTTTTGCCCTCATGTAGGCAAGCACTAGTCGGAATCATATTCGATATTCATCAGACCATCAAGATGTCGTTGTAGCATAGCTCTGTCCAACCGAGTCCCCTTTGTAACAGGTGGTTGTCTCATACACGTTGTATCACAGAGGCCACATAAGGCAGGACCACACTGCACACAAAGGCAACACGTGAACAGGAACACTACCACAACCCCGATGATCATCAGAGTCTTCCAACCCCAAGTCGACATCAGGCCCCAAAACCAACCGAGTAACGTCCAATCCCCTACATCCACGTGTATGGATTCGGAGATCTTATGCAACTTCGAGATGGCTTGATAGACAGTAGGAGCATTATCAGGTATGAAAATGCAACAGCTCGAATGGATCACTTTACATACCCCACCGCGATCTGCCAAGACGACATCTAAAACCATACGGTTTTGCAACGTCATAAGTCTCTCCGCCTGAAGTTCTGAGGTGATATTACCAAGGGCACTGGCAGTAATGTTAGCTGTCGATTCTACCACTCGAGTCAAATGTCTCAGGTTCCTACTATTAACCATAGGTCCCCAAAACGGGAGGAAACCCTTGAAAAAGTCTCCTGCCTCTTGACCGGCAGTATCCTCTTCGCTAATTACGCCTCGTACAACTCTAGTCTTGTGGTAATCGGCATCTACAGTGAACGTCGGAGGCAACAGATTTGCAACAAAACATGAGCCCATGAAGTCTGAGGGCAACCATGTATATGCACGATCATGACAGATGAAGTACGTACCCTTGGCAGCCAGAAACACAGGGGTCGGGGACATTGGCAGAAGGTAACTTTCAGTGCAAGCACTTACTCCAAGTGAGGCTTGCGAACCACGACCCACAAGACAAAGATTACCAGTGTGGGGTACGACCCATATTGGAGGCGAGCTTTGAAGCTGCTTTTCGTTAGTGAACATACTATATTCCCCTCTACTCAGGACCCTATAGGCTTGTACCTCTTCCTTAGGGATGAGAAAAGCATCATGGATCTCATCTTCCAAATCCTGTATTGCCATCGATAGCACCCACTGATACGAGGTAGGACCAGGTTTGGGGGAACGTTGCTCTGGAGAGGGGTGGAAACCTAGTGCGCTTCGAAGCATTGTTTGGTATGCTCGAGCTGACCCTTGGGAACTATACGGCAGTACCAGATATGGGATTCCCTTACCCGTAGTATGTGGCATCAACCCACACACCCAACAATTAGTAGTGTTAACCACTAACTGATGCTGATGGAGGAGCTGGATAAAGGAATTGTTGCGGAATTCTACACGTCTAGCCTGTTCGTGTTCCGGCAAAATGTGAAAGGAATGAGGAGAAGCAGTAGAAGTAATAGAAGTAAGGTTAGGGTAAGGAGTAGGAGTAGGGGTAGGAAGTAAAAAGTAAGACATAGCATAATACACCCCACCCGCCAAGAATGCAGAAGCAGTTAAAAACAGTACAAACAATTGGAATACAAAACATTTAGTACGACTGAGTTTCTGCAGTTCGACTCTGTACGCCTGAGCTCCTTCCAAATCGTTCAGCTTCGAAAATGCCATTTCCCTACGACCGTCCGCAACGTTTCTTGACGCACTTCGTTCTGTGCAGCAATGGTCAGTCCCCAGGAGTTCCTAGAAACCGACGGCCTTTAACCTAGCGTCAAGACCTACTGTCCAGAAGGAAGTACGCGCGCGGCCCTACGGCCCTCAATACACAATATGTATTTTATTTAGCACAATATTTCAGCTGAGGAAGGAAAAAAGATACAAGAAAAAAATCTTAATACATGTACAAAACAATTTGCAATGATACGAATTGTTCAAAGTTGGTCAGGGGAAACGAGGATATTGCAGTTATCAGTTTCAGCAAAGCAAGAAAAAATTTTTATTTGTCCTTAGTATGAGAACGCAAAGAATATCGATGTTTCCCGGGACGTGTCTGCTCGTCGAACAAAGGATCCGTTGAAGAGACAGCGTCCTGCTGATCAGTTTGTTGATTTGGTCTTGAGTCTTTTGCTGACAATGTTCCAACAGTGGCTTTCTGCTGCGCTGAGTGTTCACCAACAAGCTGTGCGTCGCTAAAAGGTACAAACGCCGGCAATGTCTCTGCTTCTGTTGACGCAATGCCTTTCCTCACCCACGGGTCTGCCGGCAAAGGAATAGGGACTCGTTTACAATGGGTAGCATGTACCCAATTCTTCCGCCCCTCAAGACGAACGGCAGTCCTCGTGGCCAGGAGCACCTGGTAAGGTCCAACAAAACGGGGGTCCAGATTCTTCTTGCGTGAGAAGTTACGGGTGACTACCCAATCACCCGGCTGGAGCTGGTGGCCTGGACCCTCCGTCTGCGTCGGCAAGGCGTCGTAAACCTGTTGATGAATTAATCTCAGTTTAGCAGTCAAGTCATGTAAGTAGTCAATCAACATCGGATACTCAAGATCAACGAATATTCCTGGCCTAGGAACCCCCCACACATTCGCAGGACGGCCGAACACTATTTCATAGGGACTAAGCCCTAGTCGGGAGTGTACAGTCGCCCTAGTTGACAGTAATGCTAGAGGCAAAGCGTCAGGCCACGAAAGTCCAGTCGTAGCCTGAATCTTCGCTAGTTTTAGTTTAAGGGTACCATTGTAACCTTCAACCAATCCAGCTGACTGGGGATGATTGGCGCTGTGGAATTTTTGATTAATTCCAAGGCCCTTACACACACTCTTCATCACACTTCCAACAAACTCACTTCCGTTATCTGACCACACGACTCTAGGCATTCCATATCGAGGAAAGTATTCCTTCAGTAGGATTTTCGCAGTAGACAAAGCAGTATTATCTTTGAGGGGATAGGCCTCGATCCATCGGGAGAATGCGCAAACCACAACCAAAACGTATTTCAGGTTATTGCATCGCTCCATATGGATGAAGTCCAATTGGATCACCTCAAAGGGATACGAAGGAGGAGCAAAACTGCCAGGGGGAGTTGGGGTTCCTTTGCCAGGATTGTACATTATACACACCATACAATTCTTCACCAGACGTTCAGCACACTTCATAATACCATCATTCTTCCACACATCAGCCAACAACTTGCAAATACCTTTCGCGCTAATATGTGCTAACCCATGTGCCATTGTCACAACGGCCAGTACATACGCATCAGGCAACATCCATCTTTTCTGATCCGACAAATCGATCCAGCAACCATTCGCATCCAACCTTCCCGTACTTTCTTTCCATTTCATCTTTTCAGTGTCGGTGGCCTCATTCTGAATTGCTTTCACGCTCTCTATAGTATTCTCACACATACTTGATTCTGTAGGCCACCTAACCGAACTCGTCACATACATTCGAGTGCTAAGGTTCCGGGCAGTCTCCTTAGCAATCTCGTCTGCAAACGCATTACCACGACCAACATCATCCGTCACTTTACGATGCGCACTACACTTAACAATTGCAACTTGAGCAGGTAAAGTCAATGCATCCAAAAGATCGTTCACGAGCTGGCCATGCTGTATTTTCGTGCCATGCGACGTGAAGAAACCACGCTCTCGCCACAACCGTCCAAAGTTATGCGCTACACCGAAAGCATACTGGCTATCGGTGTACACATTCACACGTTTACCTTTTGCTAATACACATGCTCTAGTAAGAGCAATCAGCTCTGCAGCTTGGGCAGAATTCTGATTCAATCTCGCAGTCTCAACAACAGTATTCAACGTCACAACAGCATAAGCAGTAGTCACATCACCATTCGGCAATTTAAAACATGACCCATCCACATACAGGGTGCCGTCAGGGTCTTCCAATGGGGTGTTTTTAAGGTCCACTCGACCTTTTGTTTCCTCCTCTGTACGCAAGTAGCAGTCATGTTCTGCTACTTCATCTGACTCTGCACTAATTGGTAACAAAGTTGCCGGATTTAGGACATTACAACGTTTTATCTGAATGTGGCTTGCCAAAAGCGTCAATTCGTACCCAGATAACCTCGCACTCGTCAAGTGCTGAGTTTTCGTTCGATTCAAAAGAGTATCGACTGCATGCGGAACCATCACCGTAAGCATATTATCCATGACCAATCCTGCTGATTGTCGGATGGAGACCGCAGCTGCCGCAGTTGCTCTCAAACAACTCGGCAATGCTCTAGCTACTGGGTCTAAGGTCGAGGAAAAATATGCACATGGACGTTGCTTACCACCAAAAGGTTGCGTTAAGACACTCAACGCACAACCTTCCCTCTCGTGAACATATAACGTGAACGGCTTGCTGTAATCAGGGGTACCTAACACAGGAGCCGAGCACAATGAGTCACGTAATTCAGAAAAACTTTTCTGACATTCTTCCGTCCATGGTAAAGGAGCTGAAACATCCTTGCACGTAAGAGCCACCAATGGTTTCGCTAGCAATGAAAAATTTGGAATCCACTGCCTGCAGTACGACGTGATACCTAGAAAGGCACGCACATCTCTCTGGGTTTGTGGCACAGCCATTCGCGCAATCGCTGCAATTCTCTCTGGGGTCAATCTCCTTCCCTCCTTTGACAATAAGTGACCTAGATAGGTTACTTCTTGACAACAATATTGGAGTTTAGAAGGTGACACCTTGTGATTTAACTCACAGAGATGTTGCAGCAACGATATCGTAGCAATTTTGCAAATGTCCTGAGTATCAGCAGCCACCAATAAGTCGTCGACGTATTGGATTAAAGCCGCACCAACCGGCAACCTAAACGCGTCTAGTTGACCCTTCAAAGCTTGACTGTAAATCGATGGACTTTCACAGTAGCCTTGAGGAGCGCGTTTGAACCGGAAGCTACGTCCACCAAGAGAGAAACCGAAAAGGTCCCTGCTCTTTTTGGCAATCGGGATGCTGAAAAACGCATTTTTCAAATCAATCACCGAAAACCACGAAGCAGTAGCTGGAATCAGAGTCAGTAGCGCCGTGATGTCAGGCACAACAGGAAATTGAGGAACCACAATTTTATTTACCTCCCGTAAATCGATAACAAAACGATAAACAGGCGGTTTGGTAGGATCAGTACGTTTAAGAATGGGCAGTACAGGGCTGTTGCACACGTTTCCCCGAGTCTCCTCAATAACATCTTTCTCGATCAAATCATAGATGATCGCTAACAAAGCTCGTTCACCATCAAGGGAGATACGATATTGGGGAATACGTGGCAATCGCACATTCGATTTCAACTGAACAACATAAGGGGAGATATCAAGTAGGCCCACATCATTTGGACCCGTCGCCCACAAAGACGCAGGAAGAGAATCCAATTCCGGTGGAAGCTTATCGAGAGACAAATACATGGGCGAGACTACGCTCTCGCCGAACGTAAGCTTTACACCCGCAGGAGAACAATACAAAGTTGCATACAAACGTTTAAGCAAATCCAGACCCAAAAGATTTTCACCACAACCAGTGGTTAGAATCAACGGAGCTTCGAGCTCACGAGGCCCAATTTTGAGGGGCAAAGGGCATGAAACAGGATTGCTAACGGGGGCACCAGAGAATCCAACGGATACATTTGTTAAGCCAGACAAAGGTGCGCCAGGGAGTTTCGAATGCATGATAGAACTTTTCGCTGCACCAGTGTCCAACAGAAAAGGCTCAACGACGCCCGATGTAGCAACTGCGACGTAAGGCCCTCTCTGATCAACCGGAACTGATACCACTCCCTCTCCTTGTCTTTGGCTGTCCTAGTAATTACTATCGTCAGTTCCCTGATCGACGTAATAATCGTCTACATTGTACTGCGCCGATCGTCCTTGTGATGATCCACGTTGATCGAAACAGTTATTAGAATTTGATGAGTTGTCAGAGCGGTCGTTCTGAGCACCACGACCTCTACCACGTGATGCATTCTGTGAACCACCACGGCCTCCTCTAGACGAATTACCACTATTACGATCATTCAAAGCAGGACAATCAAATTTAATGTGTCCCTCCTGTCTACAATAAGCACATTGATTGTACCCTAACGAAGATCTTTGGAAAGAGGAATCATTACGCGACTGCAATCGATTCGATTGCGACTGTGATCTATTCTGCTGAGACGCATTCTGATTAGAACGCGGCGGATATGCTTGTTGTAACAACACTTTAGTTTTCAGCTCTTTTGTCTTTTTATCAGCGCGGTCAGTTTCCTCTTTTTCTCTATTTTCGTAATATTGTGCCGTAGCCAGAATCTGAGCTGAGGTAGAAACGGCCCACGCACTTTCTGAATTCTTCAATTTATTGCACAAGTCGGGCAATAAGTTCGATACAAATTTATCCACAAACAGCCGTTGTCCACCCTCAGTACCCATATCCTGTCCACTATGATCAACGAATGTTTCCTCAAACCTCGTAAAGAAGTCTGAAACACTCTCATCTTTCTTTTGCTTACAAGCTGACAATTTGTCCCAATTTACCCTCATAGCTGGCATAAGCGTTTTCATTAACGTAATGATTCGCTGGGGAAGAAGTTCAATCAACTGATCGGGTTTAGTAGCAGCCGCTTGGCCAGCGTCTGCCGCTGTAATAGCAGCCCAATCACCACCTAATTCATTTGTATGATCTTGGTGACGAATCTTGGCCCATACCGGTTGCGGTACGACATTGCCAAACAACATGTCGATATCGGCAAGATTCATTACCGTAGCATCTACGAGCTGCGATAATTCCTTATAATACCCAGCAGGATTTTTGCGAGGATCGGGCAAAGTTTGTTTCACCTGAAGCACTTCCGATCGTTTCCATGGGAGGTGTATCCACACTCTCTGGAAATGCGCCGGAACTGGTTGGGCACCAGTATTATCAGCTGGTACCCAAACCGGCGGAACTTCACGCATAGGATATTGGCCAGACTCAGATTGTTGGCGTTCAAGATCCTCAACAAACAGTGCATGAGGAATAGGAGCGAGACGAAAAGACAGCAACTGCTCAATAGCACGTCGGACATTAGTATCGACTATCAGTCCAGTTGCGAACTGAAGCCGAAGATTAGACAGGGCGGTCAGCACCTCGTCAGGCGCAACGGCCGCTATCTGATCATGTAGGAGTTTACACATTTCGTCAAACACATATCTCTGAGTCGGTATGTTGAATTGACTAAATGTTTCAAGAACAACATGGGGTGGATTTCTCTGCGGATTGTCCATCCAACTCATCGCCATATTGTATAGCGCAGCGCGTTCCCTATTACCAGGAAGCTGACTACGCCTCTGCGGTGGGCCATCAGAACCAGCGGACCCAAAAACAGGTCCGAGCGACTGAAAGAAGCTAGCCGCAATGGGAGAATTACGGTTACGAGTAGAGGGACAAGAATAAGACACAGGACTAACAAGAGAAGGAGTAGAAACAGTAGCAACAACAGGGGTTAACAACACAGGAGCAGTAGTGTGAGCAGGAGTATGTGGAAGCGGAGGAGCAGTAGGAATAGAAACAGGCACAGGAGCAGGAACAGTCGGAAAAGCGGGTGCAGGTTGAGGAACAGGCGGAGGAATAACAGGTGGGAGAACAGGTACGGCAGGGACCACAGGAGCTGCGGTACCCTGTACGTACGGAGGTGGCGACTTCATAAGATAGGACATTAAAGGATCCTCAACTGCCTCTTCCTTCTTATCTGACTCCGTAGGCAAAGCAGGATAGCATTTATCTATGGTCATACGTTGTAGCCTCTCAAACACTTCCTTATCCTTATCCTCCTTATCACGCTGAAACTGCTCAGCTTTCTACACAATAGTAGCAACATTATCTCGCTCACTACGTTTATTCTGTCTGATCTCTTTCTGTCGGGCTTCTTTACGCCACAACCGAAAGGCATCAAACATGGCCGGCCTAGATTTACGTTCGAACAACTTAATTTCCAAATTATCTAAGATCGACGCTTCGAAGCTACCATGAGGTGGCCAACGAAGATCGCCGTCTTTCTTTGTATATTTTATCCAATAATCGTTAAAAGCAATCGGGCCTAGCCCATGTTTGCTATATAGGTCATAAGTAGGAGTTCCTACCGGAGGTATCGGACACGAGTCCTCCAGTAGGGAATCCGCACCACAAGGTCTAAAGCAACTGAACAAAGTACTGCGACCAGGCATCTTGCACGCTAGCCGAGTTTCACAAACTTCAAGGGTTACGGGATTTACCACGTCCCAGCAAGAACAAAACCCTCGGTCTTTGGCGGCTGCAGTCGTCAAACAAATACAACAACAAAGTACGCTTAGCAAAGTGTCACCGACAAAAACACTCACACAGCGTGTACAACAAAAACACTAGTGTTTACAACAAAGACACTCGCTAAAGTGTCTACAACAAAAACACTCGCTAAAGTGTTTACAACCAAGGATTCTGGGAGCGACCCACAAATACTTAACTCAAAGATCAATGGCGTCCTCAGGAAGGCCCGTCAATCGTCTCGCTATACCAAGGTCTACGCCAGGCGCCAAAACAGGTCTACAGTCAGGGCAGCAGTCCGTCGCAGCCGTTAGGAGGCGGGAATCTTCGCGGGAAAAGTCTTCGGGCCACTTATTTCGACAACAGGATCGATGAAGCGGGGTGCACCTTCCCTCGGAGATTTCACACGAAGTTCCTCACGATCGTCGGGCTTGGACCGGTACCACTGATGCAGCCCCACGTTGGGCGCCAACTGAAGGACTGGGTTCTTTTGGACCCAGCGGTGCCAGGGCACAACACCTGAAACCTTCGTGGGTAACCTGCTCCGGCGTACAAGTCACAGAGACACGGGACACTTCCTTCGGCGTCAAAGAGTCAAGGTTTATTTACTGCAGGGAACACAGAAGTCACGACAAGTACAACACGTGCAACTTGGGGAGACTGCTTCAAATTGGTTTTGTGGATCGCTCCTTTTATACAGTTTTTACCCATAGGCTAACATGATACACAATAGTTTACAACCCGGTTCCCACATTTAGCTCCCAGAGGGGTCGCTTTGGTCGCTTTGAAACACACAAGGTCCGGAACATAAGTGCGGAAACATTTGGCGGTTCCCAACTGTAAAAACCCATCTTCCCACCATTAGCAAATTCCAATCAGCAGTAAAGTAGATTGAAATGGGAACGAAGACAGGTGCAGAGGAAGACGGAGACAGTGGGGAGATCGGAAAGGGTGTAAAAGGGGAGGTGTCGGGAAGCACGAGATACAGGCATCAAAGGGACGTGCCTAATGAGATGCACGGCTGAGACAATAAGTCCGTGCGGCAAGATGAGCCTCGAGCGGCGCCACCTGCCTTACAGTAGCAACCCCCTTGTCATAAAGACACTTTCAAAGAACATGTGTCTTCCGCAAATATCTTGGGAGTCCCAGGGTCGCGAAGCGGACAGCGTCCGTTCGCTGACTACTTGAGGGCAAGAGACAAAATGGATGCCGTATCTAAGATGGAACCCGTGGGTACAGATGAAAAGCCCACATAACAAACGAACGGTTTAAGTTAGCACAGCGAAACTGCGCACACTTACTAAACTCGTCATTTGCGGTTCATAGATACTAGACTCGACCATATTCGTGCGAGTCGAAAACACCACTTACAATTGTCACGGAACCTCACCGGTTTAGTTGCTTCCGCTGTGGCTGTATTAGCCAATCAATTCCCTGCAACGTGAACGCCATCACGTTGAAGACTCTGTGCGTGTATCACGTGAGTCTTTTGTAGTTCTTTCTGTAAAAGAGCTACCTGTTTCCAGAGCAATTTATGCTTTATTGTGGCACCTGTGTCATCTTTGTAATCGTTTTCAATCCAACTCTGCAGTTTATTATTGTAAGAGTTGACGCATAAATGAGAATCGCACACGATTAGTGTCAGGAATTCACGTTCTGCATTTTCGAGCGCCATCTTTAAAGATCTGATTTCAGCTCTCTGAGCCGAACAGTTTCTTACTGATTCAGTCTTTGTTACTTTCGGTCTGAATTTACCCCACAGCCAACGACCTTTAACAATCGCACAGGCTGCATCGTAGGATTTGCTCTCTATGTTGAAATGATGTACAAATCTATCTGTATAAATTATACAGGCGTACTGTGGGAGAGGCAGAAGTTCGATTGGCAGAGGATATTCTTTTTCATATTCTAAATCATTCAGTTCTTCGAATTGCGGGGCGAAATAGTATTTCACATCTTCCGCTCCTAGAGAATCTACACACTGTATCCATTTCGGATCCAGTGACACTGTAGGCAGGTTTACTGGGCTGAATAGCGCCTCGAAGGCGGATTCCGCTGTGAGGATATTAATCCTTTTACCATGTGCTAGTTCTCGTTTATTTGCTAATGCAATTTGCACTGCTTCCACAGTTCTTTCTGTGTGACTGAATGTTTTTTCTGCTTGTGTGTACAAGTGAGTTTTAATTGAAATTGGTACCTTTTCTTCCTCATTAGAGGTCAGGTACGTGAATCCGCATCCTCCTGGGATGACTCGGATTACGAGATCACGTGTGTTGTCACGTGTATCTAATTTTGTTTTAGCTAACATGTCTGTTTGCAGTGATCTCAAAATTTCTGTGTGTTTTTGAGTCCAATTGATTTGTTTAAAATCAGGTTTAATTAGTTCATAGAGAGGTTTAACCCTCTCTGCGTAATTTAGAATGTATGTTCTTCCGAAATTCAGAAAACCTAGTATGGATTGTAAATTCTTCAGCGTTTTTGGAGCTTGGAGTACAGCGCACTTCTCTAAGAAGTTGTCCGCTAGGCTTTTTCCTTCACTTGATAATTCGTACCCTAAGAATAGTACTGTCAGATGGGTAATTCGAGACTTTTTAAAGTTGAATTTGTAACCCTCTGCTACGAACCCAAGTATAATGGTGTTCACTCTTTTCAAGTGAGTATCCAAGTCGTCGTCTGTGAGATAGATATCATCTACGTCGAGGAGACCTTCCTCTGGACTGGAAAACTTTTTCCTTGGGAGTGGATTGTTTATTGCCATCCCAGCTCTTTTTAGGAGTGTTTGAGTTATTTCTAATAAATCATTTTTCAGGATTTTCGAGCAGTTGGGGCTTTTCTGGTTTCCCACCCAAGCTGTCTCTACCTAATTCTTCATAGCATTTTTCTATTATTCTGGCAAGCTCAACTGGCTGATCTGTTATATCTGTTTCCTTCAACTTCTGGCGGATCGCCACAGATGCTGCTTCTCCTTTTATATTGGCTAATAATATAGCCGAGACCTGCTTGAAGTCTTTCAGTAATTTCATACCAAGATTTAAAGCGGGCTCTGGACCGTATTCATTTTGAATCTGTTTTAGCACTTCTGGTATTACCGCCATAGACGGAACACCATGTGTTTTTGTGTAAATGGAAGCAAAGACTGTACCCCAAGTGTCGCAGTCCTCCACGTGTGGTGCGATTCCCATGGGAAGGCAGATGGTCAAGATTCTGTGTTTCTCAATAGGGGTAGTATCCGGAAATACTGCCTCTATTTGAGTGATTTTCTGTGCTAACCAGAAAGGAATTTGTTCCCGTTTTACGGGTGTTTTACCAAGACATGACTGTATGTTCTGTGGTGTAATTTTATTAGTGTTCCCCTGATGAAGGGCCAGCTGTGGTACATTAACAGCTGGTTGGACTGTTGCAGTCCGCATTACATATTGGACTAATTGCCTATGTATTTTTATTAATGTTTTTAGCTGTACTAACAGCTCTTCTCTAGACATTTTTGCAATGTCCGGATGTGGTGTGTAGTTGGCTAGAACCGGCCACGTTGCTCCTGGTCTACCTAGTGGACCGAGCCTTGTAATATGATCATTATGTTTTAGGGCGCCATTAAACCAGAGCAGGTGCTCTTGGAATTTTAGTGGGATTTCAGTCTCCTCGAAAGGAGCGTACTTTTCCGGAGGTTTCTCTATTTTGTAATAGTGAACCTCTTTTGTTCTAGCGTTTGCCGCTGGAAAGTTTATCCATGAATAGAATACCTCTGTCTGCCGATATTCGTGTGCCTCTATCACGAAAATTACTGTACCACCTTGAGGTGTCAGTTCATTTTCTATAAGTTTTAAAGTTATAGATTTTCTTAAATGTGCCGGGATGATTATTGCACCCGGTTCAGTAGTATCTTCGGGACCCTGCTGAGTCGCATCTGCTGCGGCCCCAGTGGTTCCGTTTTCTCCTGGCATTTTATAAATGCAAGGTCTGCAGAGTAGGTCTCCAAGGAGACAAAGATTAGGTGCACAATATTTTGGAACACTGTATCCTTCAACGTTGAATAAACCAGAGCTTTACATAGGAATCTCTTCCTACTGAGTTCGGGCGGATTTTAACCTTTCACCCACTCCAGACGTCTATTGGAGTATTTACGGGAGAAAGGGGTCTGTGTGAAATATGCACGACTGAGTTACTCTAACGTCTTGCGTTAGTTTATCGCCTTGCCAAACGTTGGGCGCCATGTAGCGTAGTTCCTATTTTCCCAATAGGCCCTGCGCATTGGAATAACATAAACAGTAGTATCGACATAGAAGTGCGGATCTTCCAGGCCTCTACTGACTATGCTAAACTTAATTGGGCTTGTTACCAACTAGCTCAGAGGTCACTGGAAACTTTCTTGACTGAAATAGGAAGTGATCAGCTTCCCTGACACAGACAAAAAGGGATTCAGTTTTCCAACAACCGTGCAACATGACAACTTTGCTCCTCAGATCAAGAGTCAATCTCTAGGGTCGTGTGAAACAATAGACAGTTATTTTACTCAGTCAGGTTGGTGCAGTTTACTTTCACAATATGTAGAGAATAGAGAGATGGGCGTTTGTCAATAAAAGGTAACATTTATTGAACAGTCTTTCTTCTCGTACAAGAGAAATGAATTGCCACAATTGCAAGACTTGTTATTATAAAAAGTACGTACAGTAAGATAAGTATTGCGAAATAATACTGTAAAAGCATTGATATGGTTTCTTAGCCACACAATGGTTTAAAAGGAATAAAACATATATACATTCATATATACATTAGGCTAAAATACTCAACTGGTGCTTCTAACTACGCCTACCCCAGTGTACCTGACCTAAGCCTAATACTTGGGAGGGGGGTAAGTAAGTAGCTTTAAGTTAAGTTGGTTTTGCCAAGGTTTGCTTCAAGAATTCTCTCTCAAGGGTTTAGTCAACACCATACCTCTGGAATAGAATGATGGAGGTCTGGTATCTCCCTCAGGACTCGATATCCCAGTCACCCGCAAGGGTAGACTAGAAACGCCAGAGCCGGATTTCTCTGCAGGAGAAAGACAGCGTCTCTTCTTCAGCGCGTCGAGGAGGAGGAGGGGCAGCGTCCGCGGGCAGCTTGCATCTGCTGGGCTCTTGCAGGGGACGGCTGTTCAGCTCCTATGTTCACCACACCATCGTTCGCTTGTTAGCAGCGATAGCAGTAGCGATAGCAGCTATGGTATCATCAGCATGACAGCTTCTTCAGCAGCAGCGAGATAGCTGGCAGCATCAGCTTCAGCGAAACAACGGCAGACAGCAACACAGAAGCATTGATAGCTTCAGCACAGCATTAGCTTAAGGCAACGTTGGTAATATTTATACCTGAAAGGTGCCTTGTTTGACGTAAGTTTGCTGGACATAAGACGTCACTAAAGATGTCACTAGGAAGTGATCGTCTATCAGTGCTCATTAGAGTTCTATTACTAATCAAAACACAGCAAGCGGGGATTTCCAGGTTAGCTGAGTTTTTATCTTGTTGAAGAACTCAGAGTGTTAATCTAGGAATCTCAGATAGTAACTTCTGCTCTGTCATTGCACTAATTGGTCGCAAAGGAAGTGGCAGAGAAAGCTATTCTGGAATGTGGCTCTGTTCGTGTGAGGCCAGAGATGAGTTTCTGAATATTGCACTTGAACGGTTATGCCAATATAGGGAATAAATGGATTTATAGCCGATTAGGGGCATAAGGTCACAGTATCGATCAGGATCCTAGATTAGAACGCCACAATAGCAGTGGAAGGGAAAAAATGACGACATGCCCGTCAGGAGGCGGGATTACCAAGCCAAGCACCGATCACAATGTAGAAAATATGATGCAAGCCAGTCAAAAAAAAGCCTGGAAAGTGGGCGGGGCTTCCCCCACTATACTGTATACAGCATCTCTCGACGAGACAGGGCATGCGCTGCCTAGCAAAGACCTAACAAAATACACACACTTACCTGCAGCTCTGCCTCGAAGATCCCAGGAGAGGAGGCTTGGGATTGCTACCTTCCCTGGTGACCTAAGATCAGCCAATGAGGGAAGGCAGCAGTCCAACGTCATCAAAGAGTCGGATTGCTGACCCCACCGCACTGTGTGATGAAGTGTCACTGATTGATACTCAACTCCGGGCGCTTCAGGGCCTAAAACTGAAGCGCCCTGGTAAAAAGAAATCAGTGACACTCCCTCCTGTTACTAAGGGGAGGATCTCAGGGACCTTTGCTGAGCTGAGGAGGTCACGCCCATAGAAGCTATGACTTTCTCACCACAGCAAAGGTAGCGCAGGCAGTCAGGAGCCTGCACATTTAGACCATGTCTGACTTCTGGTTGCCTGACCTATAAAGAACAGTATCTGCAAGACTGACCTTTGTTCAGCCTGACAGACACTGTTTGGAGGGGCAAAAGGAGGGGGAGCGTGACCCCTCATCCCTAATGGACCAGCCGCGACTGATTGACACTGCAATTTAATACACACCACAGCGTTTGAATTGAAAAGGTTCCTTCTATAACTTGACACAGATTTGTGTTTCTTTATTTGGAGGATTTAAAAGTTTGTGGGGCAGATTTATGTTGCCCGACGCATCTCTGCAAATCAGCAGAGATGCGCCAGGAAAGATACAGCACGCAAGTTTATTCTTGCACCACCCATGATGCACCGCATTTACAATGCGGCGCACCATGGCGCAGGAATAAACACATGCGTGTCGTATCTAGCGCGTGAAGTTGGAGCAGTGCTGAAGTTGTTTTGCGTGCGGCACGCAACTCCAGCACTTTTCCAACTTGCCCTATCTGTACCGTGGTGCGTCAAGCCTTACGACTGCTGCAAGCAGGCGCAGGGTTTTGACACATCAGCTTTGGTAAAGTGACTCAGTGAAATCTTGTAGATTTCACGTAGTCACTTTTCAGGGGCGTTCCTGCGACGGGATGCCCCCCTCCTGCGTGGAAACACCCACATGAAACCTGATGCAGGTTTCATGTGACGCAGGGTCTTACACCGTGACGCATCGCCATAGATGTGTCACGATGTAATTGTGCTGCAACGTGGCGCAGGGTTTACGCCGCCGCTGTGTCACAGAAGTGACTCAACGGCGGCGCAAAAGTGGCGCAAGTCCCACATAAATCTGCCCCTGTGTGTTTAAGGAGGCTCACCTGCAGATTTGTGATGACGGTAGAGTGTCTTGTGCTTTTTTGACTTACATACAAAGCTTTGTGACAATCTGACTTGGTAGTAGATGTGCCCAATAGTCCCTTCTTCAGGGGTCACATTAAGTTCAAACTTGGCTCATCTTTCTTAGCTTTGCCTAGACTGCAGGACCATCCTCAAAGAATGTGTATGTAGGAGAGGAACTTACCACACAAATTAAAAATATAGAACTTCAATGTCATACCAAATTTAAGTAAAAATCTAAAGCAAAAATATTTGTTTGAAGAAAATATTATACGGAGTTCAAAATGTATTGAAAGAGACAGAAATTCAATCATAATGATTTAATAGAAAAAGCTTAACATACAAGATTAACAGAAAATTCCACCCCCAACATCATGAAGAGTGATACAAAGTGGTGTATAAAAAAATACATGAACATCAAGAAATACAGAACAATGTCAACAATAAATAGTACTAGTAAATTGTGTCACAGTAAAAATCAATGGAAACAGCATTCATTGACACAACAATGCTATTTAACGGTAAAACATTACGGTTAAAGTAATGGACAATGAAAAAAGGGAAAAATTATCTAAATGTCTCCAAGTGAGACACTTGGGACACAGGAAACCCCCGGGGATGGGTTTGAACATTTGTGGAGAAAATCAGTCATTACCTTGCATGCCCTCATCACGAGGACGGTGGCAGGGCTATGCAGACAGGGAATGGAGTGCAGGCATGGGGGAATCTGGGGCAGCAAGCTAACCACGTAGGGCAGAATGCTGTGGGTTGGCCAAACGTGAAGGGTACACCTCGACCAACTCCATGTCCGGCCAAAAGCTGTGCACTGTTAAGTTGGTGGCTGAATGTGATCAAACAATCCCCAGAAATTCACTGATAATAAAGGTTAAAGAGATGGTATTATTAGATATGGTAGTATGATCTTCCCTTTCATTAACAAACAACTGAAATTGATTGAAAAACAAAGGTTAAAGTGATGTTTCTGGTAGTTGTTGAACTTGGATGGAAATGACTGTTTATAAATCAAAAGAAAAAACTGCAATTCACCAGTCATCGTTCAGTGAACTAAGTATAACTTGCGCTTCTGCCAGACACTGCCATAACACTGCTTATGACTTTGTATATGACATCGCTCATGATATTTGAAATACCATTAATGACATCACTAATGACATTTCAAATGACATTACTTATGTCTTCATCCAATCAATGTGATAGTTTGCTATATGCTTTTCACACTGAGAGATGTTCAGTGAGGTACATGTAGACTCTATTTTGTATAACCTCTGTAGTGCTAAATTACTTGTAGACCCACTTTTCTATAACCTGTGTAGTACCCGCAGGTGTAACCTTTCAAACCATGTAGAACATTAAGCATTTCCCTGTAATCATACACATTTAGTAGATATTATGTTCTTTTTTAACTAGTATTTAGTTGCATAACAAACGTGATGTGTCTATGTAAACGTTAATATAACAGGCAATTAAGAATACACATACAAGTCTACATTTCTCACATGTGTGATTTAAGGGTAACAGCCTTTACCAGGAACACTGAACAACGATCAGCCTTAACAACAAAGGCTGAACTACGTAAGCCCTACCACTGATATGCGCTGTAGGGCTTGCGGACAGACGGAAGCAGGAAGAGACCGTGGTGAGGTAAGTGGGGCTGGGGGGTCGAGTTATTTTAAGTGGGGTTGGGGGGTCGGGGTTGGTTTGTGAGCTGAGGGTGAGTCGGGGTGATTCAAGTGGGGCTGGGGGCTGAGATTGGGTTATGTAAAGATGGGCAGGGTCGGAGTAGTTTTGTGGGATGGGGGTCAGAGGTTGTTTTGCGGGCTGGGGGTGTGTTGGGGTAATTTTAATTGGGACGGGGTGTGTCGGATTGTTTTGTGGGTCGATGGTGGATCAGGGTAGATTTATGGGCTGGGGGTGGGTCAGGAGTAGGTTTCTGGACTGGGGGCGGGTCGAAGAAGTTTTCAGGGGAGAGTTCGGGGTTGTTTTCAGGGCTGCGGGGGTTAGGATAGTTCTAAGGGCCTAGGGGGTTCAAGGTAGTATTCACGGCTGGGACAGGGCTTAGGATTGTTTTCAGGCCTTGGAGGACAGTTTTAGGGGCTCAGGGCGGGGGTAGGAATGGTAATACTTTTTAGGGATTAGGGAGGCATTGAAGGTTTTAGGGCTTTGGGGGTAGTTTTAAGGGATATGGGGAGCACAGGGAGAAAATATTACCATGGCTGGGAGGGTAGTGGGGTAATTTAGGAATTCAGGCCAGGGAGGTTAAGACTTACCTGTATAGTCGTAACCTAGGATATGTGTTTACCATATATAGCGTATGGGCTTCTTGAGTATGAATGGTAATATCTGTTTTAAGCTCAAACAAAAAGAAAAACGTATTGTTATCACATACCTAAGTGTTTAAGGACTGACCAGAATATATTTTCAGATCACACATTTAGACTGTTGGTCTGTTATCAAGCATGCTCTGGGATAAAAAAATTTGCTAAGAGGTTGTCTGAGTTGGATTTAGAAGATGCTGGGTGATAAACTAGGCGAGTTGGTGACAGCGTAATTTTCAGAGGCAGGGTGCAGAGACTAAATATCGAATCCCCAATATATCGACTTCCCTGAATATCATGGCAAAAATATTGTGGCTCAAGAATATCGACACGAAAAATATTGTGGTAAAGAATATCAACTTTGGGTAAGTAATATCAATGTAAAAATATCGAAGTGTTTAATACTGTTTGCAAAAATATAGATGTTAAAAATATCGATTTTGTTTTATTGTTATGTATGTTAGTATGCATTTTATGTGTGTGATGCATGTATTTTTGGTCAAAGATTTGTTTGTATTTTTATTATATGTGTAAAAATGTTAGTAGTTAAGACATTTTTTTTGTTTTGAATTTTGAGTTTTTAGTTCCGTAGTGGGTTGTGGGTTTATAGGGGAATAGGGTGGGAAGTAATTTAATTATATAAAATGTATTTAATGTTTTGAGTGTTTATAAAAAAAAATGATTAGATTTTTTTCTTTTTAGTACCGTAGCAGGTTGTGGGTTTATAGGGGAATCGGGTGGGAAGTAATTAATTATGTAACATTTATAGAATAATTTTCAATTAATAATAATTGTTGACTTGAGATGTTATAGTGTTAAATGTGTAAATTAATTTTACATCAATTATTTATTAATTAGTTGTTAATTAATCAATAATTAATTAACTTATTTGTGTAATTATTTTGTGTGTGTGTGTTGTGCTATTTATAGGTGAAAATAGTGGGAATGGTGGGAAGTAATATATTTTTAATTGATGGTTTAATAATTAAATCATTTTAATTAATTAATTGGGAATAAATTATGTTAATTGGGTAAAGAAAATAGGTGTGTTGTGGTGATAATAGATGAAAATGGTGGAAGGGTGGGAAGTAATGTATTAATAAATATTAGTAAATTAATTATAAATAATTAATTAGTAATTAATTATGGTGTTTGTGTACTTCATTTTAGGTGTGCGTTGTGAATACTGTAGTGTTAAAGAATGCATATTAAATCAATGTTTATTAATGTGTTTTATTAATAATAATTTGTCAAATGAATAATAATTATGTCAATTATGGAAATACATTTAAATGAAATGTTGACTTTTTTTATTGGTGTGGTATTTTAGGCTGGGAAATGAAATAAATACATTATTGTTTTGTTTTTTAAATTGTGTATTAATATTTGCTTCTTTTAAATAAATGTTGTTTATAAATTGATTTATTTTAGATAATAGATCTACCTTTTTGTTATATGTAATAATATATTTAATGTTAATGTTTAATATATTTAATTAGCTATTTTTTAAATATTGTTTATTTATTTTTTATATTGTTTACATTTTTTAAATTATTTAAATATTAATATAAATTATTGTTTCTCTGCTAACCATCACTTATTTTAGTAATTTTTACCCCTCCACCATCAAGCAATTTCTCTACCGTTGCACTCACTGGAGTGGGAATAGTAATTTGTATCCCTCCATTATCCAACACTTTCCCTACTGTTGCACTCACTGGAGTGGGAATAGTAAATGTTACTTCTCTGCTATCCAGAACGTTCCCTACTGTTGCACTCACTGGAGGGGGAATAGTAATTTTTACCCCTCCGCCATCCAGCACTGTCACTACTGTTGCACTCACTGGATGGGAATAGTAATTTTTACCCCTCCCCCATCCAGCACTTTCCCAACTGTTGCACTCACTGGATGGGAATAGTAATTTTTACTCATCCGCTATCCAACACTTTCCCTACTGTTGCACTCGCTAGAGTGGGAATAGTAAATGTTCACCTCTCGGCTATCCTGCATTTTTCCTACTGTTGTATTTATTGTACTGTAAAATGTATGTTTTTTGTTATAGGTGAATGTTTGAATTTAGTATGTCTTTAATTTTTATATATTTAAAAATTAAAAAAATAAAGATAATAGTTAATTATATTTAAGTAAATATATGCATATGTATACACTTTTATGTTTGTGTGTTGTTATATTTAGTTAAAATGTATATTACATTTAATTAATTTTGCAAAAAATATTAATAATATTTAATATATTTATTTTATGTTATATATATTTTTAAGTTAATATTTTGTACATTTATATTGTGCAATTCAATAATTTTTCATCGATATTCTTGTATTTACCTGTTTAAATATAAGGAGTCAATATTTTTGTAGTCAATATTTTTGCATCGATATTTTTGTATATTAATGTTTTCTACATCGATATTTCATCAGTGAATCCACAGGCAGGGATTCTACAGCGGATTGTTTAACAAGATTTACCAAAACCCCTCTAAAATGGTTCTTTAAAACAATTCTAACCCCCTTTTCGTTTCACATGATGTTGAGGATGGTCTTTGCTTAGGCAACATATTTATTGCAATTTTCTAGAGGAGAACTCGTCTTTCGAGAGTCAGTCATGGCTATGACTTGAAATAGTATGGGTCAGAGCAATAATATGAGACTCAAAGCTGCACATATCATATTTCAGAAAAAGATGACAAATGTTTAAAAGAGGAAAAGACCTTAGCTATATCTTATTTTTTCAGCGTGTGAATTTAATCATCATTGCATGCTAGACTTGTTCTTTAATTTAACATGTGTATCATTTCATACTGTGGCTGAGGATGACATTTGACCTGACCTGATTGAAACATTTCTATTTGCAAATATGGCCAAAGGATTGCTTTAAAGACTAGCCAATATTGTGGCAGCAAGGTATGCAGGTATAAAGGTTACCACGGCATTATTTATGAGGTTCAAGTCTACACTTCAATCGGACAGGTTTGGAAGACTTTTTGTTGCCCTGGTACCAGGAGCTTTGCATTCTTTGGTCTGATCCCAGCTTGTGATATGCATTGCATATTTGCAGGGACCTGCTATTGTCCTTCTGCACACACGCTGTTTATTCTTGCAGAGCTTAGCGTTTGACAGCTGTAGGCTAGTGTGCTGGTGGCCGTGACCTCCAGCTATGAGAGGTGAACAGGTTATCTTGAATGATTTTCCTTAAAGGCTATAATAGTATTAGAAATGGCCCTGTCTGTAGGGTAATCTCCAAACCTTTTTCCTTCCTCTGCCCCTTTATGATGAATTCAATATTGTTGGCTTTAAGACTCTCTTCACTTAACCATTGCTAACCAGTGTTAAAGTCCTTATGCACCAGCCTTAAAACATGGTTGAATTGTCTTATACTCAATTGAATTATTTAATTCACTTGTAAACACTTAGGGGTCCATTAGGATGTCGGGCGGTGGCACCACCGTGGTGCTGTCGGGGCGGAAAAACGCCTTTTTCCTCCCACGAGCAGCGGAACTAACGTCCGCCATATTAGTATAGTAAAACATAGGTCATTTCCAGTCCGATGCGGAGCCACGCACACCGCCATCAAAGTGCGCCCGGCACCGCGGCAGTGGGAGCCAATGGAGCCTCACCGCCGTGCGGAATGACGTCAACCCCGCTCAACAAATTAGGATGGCCAAAACATGCAGACGCACCGCAGAGGAGACGCCGCCCAATCTGACACAGCGGAAACTCGACAGCAGAGCGCGATAGCAGAGCAGCGGTCATGAACGCCATGGACCCAGCCCTACATATGCATCCGGTGATGTACCTGCTACAGTACTATCATCAAATGGGCAGCCACGGGCGCCGCCACAGGTACGCAACTACACAAACACAACACACAGGCCGACCCAGGGTATAATTTCACTACAAACACCCTGCTGGGGGTCACAACACATCCACAAGTGCAACCACACATTACCCACCTGGCACAAAGTCACCCCTCTGCATCCGGGACACACATCGACCGCCACCTAGCAGCAACCTTCCGTTCCAGCTCACGTCAACGCCGCGGTCAACACATGCACACAAAGCAGAAGGCAGGACCACTCCAAGGCATGAGCAGGGCACAAAGACCACAGGGACACACCACCCCCAACTACACAGCATCACACCCCATCAGGTCACAGGCCAGGTGCCCATCCTGTGCACCCCCAATGCACACCAACGAACAATAGCACACTAACAAGCAAGAACAATTTGCACCACACAACAACCAACCAGGGACACAGCCACTGCAGGAGTGGCTGACAAGGAACACACAACACCAGTGCCAATAACACTAAAGGCTGCCAACACCTCCCAGCACAAACACACACAAACAAACACACACCCTGGGTGTAGGTACAAACAGAACACACACACAGGGACGCCTGAACTGATGCGTGCATAAAGACAACACACAAACACCACAGGAACACACACAGAATCACATCTGAAACAGACATACCCTGACAGCCAAACTGTGGAAGGGCAATGGGAGCACAAACACAACATGAGTGCACAACATCATCTCTCAAGAACAAAACACACACAACAGACCACAAATCACACAAGAAGGGCACCTGCACAGACCCACACTGCTACATCAAACCAACCACACATGCACACGAAATCAAAAATCTACAAACACCACAGGACATCAGGGGATGCACATCAGTCAATGCCAAGGCCACATACACACACCACTGTATGTAAAACAAGCAGCCAGTGCACAACAAGCACAACAGCCACACACATACATGACTGATACAACCTTAACACACACCCCACAAATCAGTACAGCACAAATACAACCGCACACACAGGAAGTCAAGCAATACAACATCCTACACACATACATCCAACACAACAACAACAGGATGCACCACTCTGGGTCACAAGAGCACAGCCATCTCCACCAGCTCTCTGGGCAGCTCACATAGCTGTAGTGCACTTGAACAATCCACACTAGACAAATAGCACAAAAACAACACACATAAACCAGTTGGGCAAGGTCCAATGTGGAACAACACTCCAGGCCCAAGAACTGCACCACATGGCACAGTCCCACAAACAAGTGAAGTGGAGGCACATACACATGTAAACCAAAGGAATAGCTGACATTCAACTGACTAGCATGTCAGTAGTAGACATGTAAGTGTTGTATCCTACTCAAATAAAGGTAGCGCAGACCCACAATGGCCAGGCACAAGTGGCACACATAGGTGATGGCAGTGCACCACACACACCATGCCATGCAAGAGGATAAAAGGCACCATGTGCCTGCAATGCATGACAAACACAAACACAATGCCAGTGAGGAGCAGCAGGGCCACACAGTCTACACAAACACAATCCAGACACGTTGATCATCAAACTATCACAAAACTGAAGTGCAAATCACACACATTTCACACCCATATTTGACAAAAACAACAAGGAAGAGTCACACAGAACTGCATGGACACGCCAACACACTGCACAGTGCACTCCAGACAACTCACACAACTGCATACAATCATTTACACAGGGCAGGACAATACAAACAACAGGCACACACCTCCTGGGTGAGACATGTGTGGCCATCACAATCCAGGGGCACACACACATCCACAACCACCACAAAGTCACAACCTTCACACTGCACACCTCATCACCACCCAAGAGCACACATCACATGTTGTCCAGGGGACCATGACTTAGGGCCAACACAAAATGACCATACACATACACAGCTGGGCACAGATACAGGAATAATACACATACACAATGAGCTTGCCCAGCCTGCATGCAAACATGTGCACACCATCACACCCATGTCAGCTTGGGGCATTGTACCCCAAGCTGACATGGCAACAACGTAGCCAACAATAGCAAACCACCACAATGAGATTTGCATTACAGGCAAAAGATGCAACACAGATACCACAAGTATCAGTGTCTGAATGGACTGAAGACCCTGTTACCCCTGCCTAAAAATGTGATGCGGTCAAACAGCTTGGTAATGTTGAAGTCACACATAGAGCATGGGGCACAGGCAACAAAATGCACAGCCCAAAATAAATTTATTCTGCAAGGACACTTGTAAAACAGACAACAGGAGTAACTGTATTTATTGACATATTGCACAGATGTGACAGTAGAACAACAGTAGACAAGCGACGGGAGAGGTTGGAGCAATGCCCTTCCACTTTTTGTTCAGGATGAGTCACTGCCAATATGCGGACCATCAGTGGAGTCATGTTGCGCCGGGCTAAATACCCAGTGCGCGGTATCATGCCCAATGTCATCTCAGCCACCGTTTTTTCAAGCCGACTGATGTCGTCCCACCTCTTGTGGCAGTGTGTGCGTCGTCTGTTGGAGACCCCCAGGGCTCGCACCTTTGCTGCAATGGCCCTCCACACGGCCTTACACTGGTGTACCTTGAGCTACAGGTATGGGAGAGAAGAAGGGGAAATGATCAGTCACACAGTGTCATGTACTAACATCTATCACCACAGTAGCAAGATACCTACTCATGACCATTTTTAAACTCCCAACATCAAATACTGGGGGATACCTCACAAGGGCACTCTGCATGGGCCAAAACCATGTGATTGCATGCATTCATGAGGGCGTGCAGGGTCACAGATAATCACACACACATTCAGGATGACTGCACTGAACACCCTTGTTGGCTTGCAGACATCACCAGTCCCATGCATGTCTGCACACTACATACATCACATTCATACCTGTATGTGTTTTGAAGCACTGCGTGCAGGCACTGGGCCGAGTCTCTGGGTTCACAGTGATTCAGCCAACAGTAACACACAGAAACAATCTCCCAAGCAATTCCTGTCCTGGCACCTACATGTCCAACAACTTGTGGCCCTTGATGGCTGATAATGTAACACACACCACTCACACATAGAACTGCAGGCAGGTAAAACAGTGACATTGGGACACACACATTCCCTCGCCCTGGAGACAGCTTGTTTGTCAGTGTATGACACAACCCCACACCCTCAGGTATATCATGCTGCAGCACAAGTACATGTCTGACACCCCACCTGCCCTATAGCTACCTCGACAATTACTTACCACTACATTGGGGCCACCATACAGCCTTGGGTACTGTGCCAGCACCTCGTCCACCAGGAGCTCCATCTCCTCGCTTGTGAATGGACTCGCACGGATCTTCCATGTCCTTGCCATCCCTGTGGCCACGGAACACCTGAGTTGGAAGTGACTGGTGAGGGGTCCCAGGCAGCAGCAGGGGAGGGTCCCAGGCAGCAGGTGCTTCAGGCAGGAGAGGGTCCCTGGCAGCATCAGGAGAGGGTCCCAGGCAGCAGGCACTTCAGGGAGAGGAGGGTCCCAGGCAGCAGGCACTTCAGGCAGGAGAGGGTCCCAGGCAGCAGGCACTTCAGGCAGGAGAGGGTCACAGGCAGCAGGCTCTGTGAGCAGTGGAAATGTGAGGCTCACTCCCACAGATTTATAGCCCCCTGGGGTCGTTTCTAAGCTGCAAAGCTGCAACAATTGGTTGTGTAGTTCTGCCTCATTCAAATTCATCCAATGACCGCCTCCGCGGTGGCGGAGCACGCATACCGCGATTTTCAAAACTGCATCATGCCACCGCGATCGTCGCTCCCATTGGCTGTAAGCAATGCTCCATGGCGGTGATGCACCACTGGGATCAGGCGGTAGCTACTGCGATTAGGGCGGCAGAGCATGCCCACCGCCATCTACACATGTCCATATGCCAATGGCTACCGCACTTGTGAAAGGGGTGGTGCTGGTGTCGCACCGCCGGGGCCAGGTGGTAGCTACCTCGATTTGGGTGGCGGAGCATGCCCACCGCCATCTGCACATGTCCATATGCCAATGGCTACTGCACTTGTGAAAGGGGTGGTGCTGGTGTCGCATCTCCGGGGCCAGGCCGTAGCGACCGCAATTTGAGGCACATGCTATGGCAATGTCCATCGTGAACATTGCATCAGTAGACAGCAGCAACCTGGTTAAGGGCACATGATAGGGCACACAATGGTATCATCACATATGATACACAGGTCGACACACGTTATGTGTGAGGCACATTGGTCTGTGGTCCCTCCCATGTCACTTAGGCATTTGATGGTTGCTCATGCTACACAGTGTAAAGCTGCTGTCAATAATGTGTTCGGAATCAATGTGTTGTGTGGCAGTGCCGCCTTGGCAATGTTTGCCCCACTGTATGGTGTTGTCACTTACTTCTGCTTTCATTTTAAGCTCATGCACACTAGGGACATTTTTACTGCTTCTGCCATCATTGTGTTTTGGATTTGTGCCAAGTTACATATATGTATTAATGTGTGACAGGTACAACAAATGGGAATGAGACAGTCATGATCATCTTACACACGTTGTTGGATGGTATGGTACAAGGTGTACTAATGTGTAATGTGTGTTTCTGTATGTGTGCATTCACATTGACTAATGTTGTGGCACTTGTGTATTGCTAATTGATAGGTGTGCCCTCGGTGTGTCTTATATGTCCACCCCTGTGACATGGCGTGCCAAGCATATCTCATGGCAGTCTTTGCTTTACCGTCACATCCTTACATGTATGTGCAGTGTCCATCTCAGGTAGGCATGGGCGGATTTTGCAGATTGGCAATCCGTGAATTTGCGGATTTGCGAATTTGCGGATTGCGAAAATACGCAAAATCCGCGAATCCTCGCAGATTTTTTTTTTTGTGTTCGCACGGGTTTCTGCAAGTTCGCGAGGGTTTTGTACAATTTCGCAAATTGCGAAATTGTACAAAACGCTCGCGAACTTGCAGAAACCCGTGCGAACACAATGTGCCTGCTCATGTATGTACCTCTAGTGTGTATAAAAGGTCAGAGAAAGATCAGTTCAGCAGATGAAGAGAAAGAAGCTCCTGGTCACAGGAACAGCACTGGTATTGCGCTCGTGAAAGTCAAGGATGCAAAGTCTATCCAGCATCACAGCTGATTTTCCACGGTAGATTTGGGAAGAAGGCACATCTGTCCAGCCTCGACGACGCTCACGATTGTTTTTGGGCTAATGAATGAGTCACTGAATTTGAGCATCAACTAGTTCGAGCGACCATGTGTGTGTTACTATGCAATCGCCCCGAAGGGCGCAGGGGTCCCTTGAGTGAGCTGTAACTATTTTACAATGGCGCCAGCAAGCTGCCAGAGCCGTTGTAAAATAGTTACAAAGTTAGCTTGCACAGGAAGCACTTAGATAAAATAAAGCAGCACCTGCTTCGTTTTATCTAGTGGCTCCTGTGCAAGCTAACTTTGTAACTATTTTACAACTGCGCTGTCAGCTTGCTGGCGCCATTGTAAAATAGTTACATGAGTGGGGGTTCACCTTTTGAACCCGTTACGTCCGCAGATTTTTTTTTGCGGATTTTGCGGGAAATCTGCAAAATTTGCGGATTGTAGATTTCCCAAAAATCCGCAAAATCCGCGGGTGTAACGGATTTCCCGCTCATGCCTAATCTCAGGATGGTTGTCAGTGACATTTGTCCATTTACATCTCAACTAGGAAGAAGCCTAATCTCATACGTCACCTGACAGTGCTGGAGGACATGAAGGATATAGCGATCATTCGCAAATTTTGCCTTGACCAACCGACACTGAAGACCCTTTGTGATCTGTTGGAGCCCCACCTGCAGCCTCGTCGCCACTACCCAACAGCATTCACACCCACATACAAAGTGATAGCAACCCTCCACTTTTTTGCTATTGGTTCCTTCCAGGAGACAGTTGCCAGCGCTGCAGGGATGTCGCAACCCATGTTCAGCCTGGTGCTGAGGGATGTACTTGCAGCCATGATGTTCTTTAAGGATAGATACATACATTTCCCTAGGGGAGCAGAATTGGCCGGTGTGAAGGGTGACTTCTATCTTCTTGGGCACATCCCACATGTTGTTGGTGCCATCGATTGCACCCATGTAGGTGTAGTGCCACCACAGGCGAGTAAGCACATTTTCAGAAATCGGAAACATCATTCGATCAATGTGCAGGTGGGGTCACCATATCACATGTGTGTGCAAGATTCCCCGGCTCTGCCCATGATTCTTACATCCTGAGGAACAGCATTGTGTCCCGGATGATGGCAAATCTGGTACCCATGCGTGCTTGGATTGTGGGTGAGTATGCCTAGTGGTATGGTGTGCTGTGAGTGTGACCTGCTGCCCTCTGCCTGTGCAACATTGCAATGTGTGTTTGTCTGTCCTAGGTGACTCTGCATATCCCAGTCGGCCATGGCTGCTAACCCCACTACGGAATCCCAGGACCCCGGCTGACATCAGGTACAATGAGGCTCATGGCAGGACCCGATATGTCATTGAATGGACTTTTGGCCTACTCAAATCAAGATTCCGCTGCCTTGACAGGACAGGATGAGCACTGGCATACTCGCCTCGGAAGGTCTGCAAGATTCTTGTGGCATGCTGTATGCTGCACAACCGGGCCATTCACAAGGGGATCCCGCTGCTCCTGGACGATGATGAGGACCCAAGACCCCCGCCTGTTCAGGGCCATGAGTCCAGTGATGAGGACTGTGGAGAGGAGGAAAGAGTTGACGTGCGTCAACAGCTCATCAACCGCTACTTCACTTGAAGCTGTGTAAAGATGTACGACTTGTACATTGTCTGTTGTGTTTGTTGTTGTTGTGCAGGGCTATCTGCGGATGGTACAGCCAGGCACATGTTGAGTCACCTGTGTGTAGGAAAGGTGGCATTAATGTTCCATATGTGGAGGTATGCTGGACTCTATTTGTTAACCCCTGCTGCACATGGTCTTGTATGCCTGTAGTCTCATGTGTATGTTTTGTGTAGTATTATGTCAGTGATGCCACAATGACACCAGTGACCTTTGTTCTGTTGTGTCTCCCTAGGTGCTTCAGAATAATCCTGCCCTACATACTGTACATAATTTGAACACATGATGGACATTTTCTAAACAGTAAATATTGCACTGGTGAATTTTGTTGTGTCTTGTAAAGCGCACTGCTACCCGGAGGCCTCGTAGCGCTATAGACCGCTGGGGAACCCGTCCTGGCTTTCCCTGTGAGATAGTCCCTCCTGGGGGTCTCCAAGGTGAAACCAGGCATCCCCGGCGTTTGTGTGGGGCCGTTGTGGAGATGAGGTAAGCTAATGCCCAGAGTTGCCGAGTGTGCTCCCTGGTCGGAGTGGGCACCGATGCGAGAATTATCAGTCCGCTGATCCTGGTCCAAGACCCTGCCGCGTCGGGAATCGAACCCTGGTCCCGGGCCGTTCTCTGCACTCGGGTCTGCCGCCTCTAACCAGTGAGCCACACCTCTGGTGAATGGGCAGTGATTTGACAGCCATGGTAGATGAGATGCAAGAGTAGACACCACATGGATGTGGTGACCCAGTCCAAAAGATAAGTGCCATTGCCAAGGCAGTGTGGGGAAGGACAGCCCAAACAGTCAATGCAGTGGGGAAGAGGGTTGCCATCAGGGTTGGCTCTGTGTAAGCATGAGCGAATTTTGCGGATCTCGCGTTCGCGAATTTTGCGGATTTGCGGATTCGCAATCCGCAAAATCCGCGAATTCCCGCGAATTTGCGGATTTTTTTTTTTTGTGTTCGCCCGTGTTTCTGCCAGTTCGCGAGGGTTTTTACAATTTCGCAATTTGCGAACTTACCTGTCGGGTCGCAAGTTTTGCGAACTTGTTGTTTCTACGTGTCCAACCTGTTTGGGACACTCTTCTTCATCACTGCCACTCTCTGTCACCACTGCCACTCTCTGACTACTCATGCCACCCTCTGGCCCACCCATGCCACCCTCTGTTTCATCACCACACCCTCTGGTTGTCCAGTGTACATTATTTTCGGCTAAGCAAAGCACACCTTCCCTGCCTCAAGTGACCTGAATTAATTTGGGGCTGATTAATGTGTCACAGAATATTTTTTTAGCTGGCACCTGCTTCCTTAGTGCGCCCTGATTAGTGATCTTTTGCACTTGCTAAGTGCTTTCATTGTTGCAAAATTAGTTACAACACCTGCCCTGCCCCAACTGACAATAATGAATTAGGGGCTGATTAATGGATTTTAACTTCCAGCCTGGCTCCTGCTTGTCTCCCTTAGCTGTAATTCATGACCTTTGTGGCATATGTGTAACTATTCTGAGGTTCAGAGCAGGGTCACATAATAGTTTCAACTGGCAACTGAACTCTGGAGGGGCCCCTCAGGAAGCACTACAGGAAATGGCTACTAATGATGTGCCTGAACTTTTGAACCTGGTAAGTAGTTACTTTCAGTTTTGCTTAGATCATATTTCTGCAATTTCGCACTTATTCGCGGGGCGCGAACTCACGCGAACAGTGCGAGCAGTGCGAGCAAAATCCGCTGCTCGCGGATTTGCGGATTTTGCAGGAAATTCGCAAATCTCGCGGATTGCGGATTTCCCGAAAATCCGCAAAATCCGCGAGCGGAACGAATTTTCCGCCCATGCCTAGCTCTGTGACTGGCGTGTGGCTGGTGCTTTGCCTCCGGAGACACCCAGGCTCTTCTTTGGATGCCCCCTTGATATTTTTGGCGGTGGGGGGCCTACTGAATGGCCAGTGGCGTCTGAGGACTCGCCCCTCTCTGTTGGGGCAGGTGAGGATGGTGCACTGTCATCCTGTGGCACAACAGAAGGGGGCGGAGGTGTTGGTTGTGATGCAGGCCTGTCCCTCAGCAACGCCACTTGCTGGGCCATGAGGTCCACCATTTGACCAATGCGTGTGTCGATGGACCTCATCAGCAGGATGAGCTCACGTAAAAGTTCGTCTGACCGGCCACTTTGTCCCTGGACCTGTTCATATGCACCGATGACTCTGGTGAAGTGGTCCAGGTATGGTGTGCCAACCTCCTGAGGTCTGGGGGGGACCCTGGCCCTCCCACCGGCCCTGCTGCCACGGACCTGTTGCCTCGACACGGTGAGTCCTCGCACACTCTCCCTGCCCTCCACAGTTGGTGTTGTGTCCTGGTCGTCCCCTGGGACAGGGTGGTGGTGGTGGCCAAAGTGGCAGCGGTGCAGGCACAGGCCGTGACTGCAGGGGTCTGCTGTGCAGTTGTTGGTGCAGCAGACGTGGTGGTGGGGAGTATTGGGTCCTGGGGCCTGTTGGGCCCTGGCACACCAGATGGGCCGGCCTGGAGATCATCGTCCAAACTATCCTGGGAGTCAACATCTGAGAGTCCATGTACAGGGGGTGGAGACTGGCTCTGCCGGTCGTTGTTGTCATCAGCAGTGAGTTCTTCATCACCTGTGGATTAGATTGTGAATGGTCAGTGTTGGTCTCTGTGCAAGTATTCTGTTAGCTGCATGTAATCAACTGTCTGTACACTACACAATTGAGAGATCTTCACTATTATTAGTAATGACATTACTGGCGGTAATTACATGGTGGAGAGGAACATGAATAACTGGTACATGTAATGTATCGATGCATTGCATGCAACTGCTGCTGTGTGTTGTGGTAGAGGCCTCCCTCCCCAAATAGAACTCTCATGCAAGATGGATACATACCTGTTAGGTGAGGGTGGACAATGCAATGGCTGACACATGCTCCTGGGTGGTGTGGGGGAAGGGCTCCATCTTGGTAGGCTGTAGGACAGGGGGCATGGTGGGAGTAGTAGTACAGGCCTCCCTCCCCCAAACAGACCTCCCATGCAAGATGGATACCTACCTGTTAGTTTGTTTGGTGTGCTGCAATGGCTGCCACATGCTCCTGGGTGGGGGAGGGCTCCATCTTGATGGGCTGTGGGTTAGGGGGCATGTTGGGAGTAGTAGTACAGGCCTCCGTCACCCAAACAGATTTCTCATGCAAGATAGATACGTACCTGTTGGGTGAGGGTGGACAATGCAATGGCTGACACATGCTCCTGGGTGGTGTGGGGGAGGGCTCCATCTTGGTAGGCTGTGGGACAGGGGGCCTGGTGGGAGTAGTAGTACAGGCCTCCCTCCCCCAAACAGACCTCCCATGCAAGATGGATACCTACCTGTTAGTTTGTTTGGTGTGCTGCAGTGGCTGCCACATGCTCCTGGGTGGGGGAGGGCTCCATCTTGATGGGCTGTGGGACAGGGGGCATGGTGGGAGTAGTAGTGCAGGCCTCCCTCCCCCAAACAGACCTCCCATGCAAGATGGATACCTACCTGTTAGTTTGTTTGGTGTGCTGCAATGGCTGTCACGTGCTCCTGGGTGGGGGAGGGCTCCATCTTGATGGGCTGTGGGACAGGGGGCATGGTGAGAGTAGTAGTACAGGCCTCCCTCCCCCAAACAGACCTCTCATGCAAGATGGTTACATACCTGTTAGGTGAGGGTGAACAATGCAATGGTTTTTGGGTTGTACAAGGTAGTACTTATCAGTGTGTTAGTTGACATATTAGTTTGTACTTACCAGCCTCCACTCCCCCAGCTACTCCTGTGAGACTCTCAGGATGCAGTATGGCAAGCACCTTCTCCTCCCATGGTGTGAATGTTTTTAGTGAAATAGGAGGGCCACCGCCAGTCCTCTCAGCCAGCTCCCGGTTCTTGCTCCTCTTCTCCTTGACAACACTCTTGAGATCATGCCACAGCTTCACAATCTTCTTCTTGGATCTTGGGGTGGTCCCTACTGCATTGACCCTTTGAAGTATCCTTTCCAACATTTGTGTCCTTGTGGCTAATAGTGATTGTTGGACCAGGCTACCAAACAGTTGTGGTTCCACTCTCACTATCTCATCGACCATGACTGTCAACTCACTCTCTGTGAATTTGGGCATTTTCTGTGCTGCCATGGTGCATGGTGTATGAAGTGTTTGAGGGTACAGGGGTGTGTGTGGTGGGTGTGGTTTTGAGGTGTGAGGTGTGTTGTGTGGTGGGGTATTATTGGTGCTGGTGTATTGGTGGTTGTGATGGTGGTAGTGGTGGTGGTGGTGCTGTGCGTGCTGTGTTCTTTTGCTTCTCCTGTCAGATGTGGTGTATGGCCTTCTCTTCTGGAGTGTTGCAAAGGATTGTGGTCAGTAAAGGGGCTGGTTTTATTCTCAGCTGTGTGGGTGTGTCCAAATGGTATTTTGATGTCAGGTGTGTTGTGGGTGTAGGCCAATGGATTTGTATTATTTTTTGGGCATCTGTTCTTTAATTGTTATGTGCTTTGTGTATTTGTGGGGCATGGCTACTTTTCTTTGTGCCAGTTTTGGCATGTTTGCGGTGTTTTGGCATCGACCACCATGTTTTTCGTGTTTGATCCGCTGCGGTAGCTATGCTGCGGCTCATCCGCTGTTTCTCCCATTCACTCCTGTTAGCGACCGCGGCGGTCGGAAACACCGGATCGTACCGCGGGACCCTCGGGGATATACTAATTTCCCGTGCGGTGTCTCCGCTTTGCTTGCGGCGGGTTGTGAGTTTTCCGCTGCATTTCTGTCTGCCGCAATCTGTTTTTGGACGTCTCCACCTGCCTCAAGTGGTTTTTGTTAGCCCGCTACTGCCGCGGTCGGTCTTTTTTGGCGGTTGGTCCTAATTTGACTGGCGGTTTATCCGCGATCCGGTTGAGCAGTTGTTTCCCGCCTTCATGGTGGTCGGGGTGATTTTCCGCCCGCTAACCTAATGGGGCCCTTAGGGGGTCATTAGGATGGCGGGCGGACCTAGTACGCCCGCCATCCTATCGGTGATTGGGACTTCCCGCCATGGGGACTGGGGTCGCGTGGGGGGTATTAGGATGCACCCGCCACTGCATGTTTAGCATTGTGGCGGATGGTGCTCTCAGCACCTCCCACCACAATGCTAAAAATGCACTGCACGGTACCTGCCGCTTTGTTAATGCAAATGCAGTGTGCACCCCCCACCTCTCCTTCACTCCGGGGGTCTGCAGGGGGCCTCAGAAGTGAAGACCGCATGCCGCCACGGAAAGGGATCTGTTTTGGCCCATCATAATATGGCTGGCGGTGTCTAATAGACACCACCTCCGCAGCGGACCCCCCAGCCATTCTAATGTGGCGGGGTCATTTCAGTGCGGATGGAGGGTGGATTGCCACCAGCCTGGTGGGGGCAATCCGCCCGACATCCTAATGGGCCCCTTTGTAAAGAAAGTGAACTACATTTGCCCAGCGCCTGTAAATTAAATACTACTAGTGGACCTAGATGTGCAGTTTTAAACTGGCAAAATATACATTCCGCCTGGCTTAAACTTTCCTTTTTAATATGTTAGAAATGGGACTTCTTGTTGGGTTTAACCTATGCTAGGCAGAACCCACCACTCTAATCAGTGTAAGGGATTTACACACAATAGATAACCCCTGCTCACCCCCTTTGCAGAGTATTCAGGCTTATCCCCGAGGCAATGTGTAAAGCATTTACACAGCACACACACTCCAGTGGTACACTCGGCACACCACAAAAAGAGACTCCACACAATGTTATGTAAAAATATCTTTTGTATTGTACATAAACACATTAGACCACAATCACATAAAGCACTTGTTATGACATCACACAATCACTTTGCCAATTGGGCAATTGTCATAACAACACCAGTAATGCACTGAAGTAAATACTTGTAGAGTTCACACATCATAAATCAACCATCACTGTACATATAGGCATACTCTGGCATAATAATCGGAAGCCTGATAATGTCAGGCAAAACGCAACCTCATATCAGAGCACGGGCTGCAACCGAGCATACCGTAAGCAACACCAGGATCACCCATACGGTACCAACATTATACATCGCACCTGCGCTCCTATTAAAGGTATCCAGTTCCCCTGCCCCCTTCACATAGGTTCATGGGTCACCTACCCACCTACAACAGGGAATGTGGTGATTAGCTCTGAGCAGCAGCGAGCGCTCAAGTGCCAGTGAATCCCGGCCCCTCATGGGCGAAGAAGAGCAGTGTAGCAGGCGTGAAATGAAAAAGGCCACTGGTCAGACCAGCCAAGCAAGCAAGTTCAGATGGTGGTTCCTCCTAGCAGCATAACAGTTCCTTCTGCCCAGGTGTAGTCTGTAGAGCCAAAAGCGGCTGGTTACAAGTCCCACGCAGTGTCTATAAATATGGGGGTCACAGCCCCTTTGCTTATAGTGAAACGTCTTTGTACGGGGGGCACTTCAAACACTATTTAGAAGAGCACAACATCCCCATTCACATATCAAGCACTGGCCCCAGACACACTACAGGGCGCTACAAGCCTACTAATAGCATTTACTTTGAGGCTTTGGCTATATGGAATACTACTGTACAAGGGATTTACAGGTAAATTAAATATGTTAAACAGGTGTAGACCAATCTTTACAAATATAAAAGAGAGAGCACATGCACTTTAGCACTGAACACCAGTGGTAAAGTGCCAAAAGTCATAAAACCAACAAAAACAGGTCTGAAAAAAGCCAGGAGGAAGACAAAACGTTCTGGGATGAACCTGCTAAAAAGGGCCAAGTCCAACATAATACATATAAGTGATCTCTAAGGTAGGCCCTGGACAGCCCCAAGTGCAGGGTGGAGTGTATTTAAAAGGTTGGACATGTACTTTTAAGTTTTACATGTCCTGGTAGTGAAAAACTCTCACATTTGTTTTTCACTACTGCAAGGCCTAGCTGTCCCATAGGATACTATTTGAATTTCCTTATTACATTTTCTAAGAGCATTTTCCAAATGGGAAGAGATACCCCCTTCAAGTTTGGTGTCTGTGGAGTCACAGCTTAAAATCTCAATTTATGGTGAAGTTGGAATTTAAATAGTAATTCTGTTTTTATTTTTATTTTATTTTTTTATTGATTTTCTTGACAGCAAGCAGGTCAAAGAAAGCACATATATAACAGAGGAAGCACTTAACAATAAATTACAAATCAACTCAGTTCATGAAAAATACAATCCGCCATATCTTAGCGCCTCCCATCATTTGAGATTTAATCTCCTGAACCAATATCCATCTAGCAATTGGAGACCAAAGTTGTCGGCCAAAACTTTTCTTTTTTATACCTTTCATTTTATATAATGCTGTTTCAAAATAAAACATAGATAAAAGTTTTGTTTTCCACATTATAAAATTGGGTGGATCAGTGTCTAGCCAGTGAGACGTGACACAAGAGCGGTATGCCGACATGCAAATAAAAATAAATCCTTCTTCTACCCCAAATATTTGTTGATTCAACCCCTCCTCATAACCTGAGATCACGAGTGAAGCCGTGAGTTAAATTGAAATACCTAAACTCCTCAAAGCAAAATGTTCTATGTCGGCAATAAATTGACCCAGTTTTGGACATTCAAAAAACATATGAACAGCATCTGCTGAATATAAACTACAACGGTTGCACGTCATCCCACGCCCTGAGTTGCATTTTGCTAATTTACTTGGTGTGTAATAAAGCTCAAAAATTGACATGAAGTGCTGACTTATCATGGGTCCATTCAACAGTACTTTTCTAGCTATCTCGATACTTCTCTCTAAGCTGACACACCCTACACCCAATTTATTCTGCTATTTATCAGCTCTAATTGCTAAATCATCTTTTAGCGTTTCAACAAATAATTGATATAAAGGCCCTAATCTCTGCGGACTCTTTAATGCTTCAAGCAAAGCAATCTTCTCTAAGCCGATCATGGATTGTGATATTTTCATCATACAGAAACTTCGAATCTGGAGGTACTTAAAAAAGTCAAGACGGGGTACCTGGTGTTCTTTCATCAAATACTCAAAAGAGACAAACTCCTTCCCCTTAAATATGTCCCCAAATTTGCGTATCCCCAAGTTATGCCACCTCTGTATCACCCCATCTTTAAATAGATCATAGTGAAATCTGCTGAAGAATTTGGCGGGCACTCGGGATACAAATTAAATATCGAAAAGACACAATTTATCCACTCGACAGTTGGCCGTCCTGATAGTATAAAGTTTGATAATGAGGCGACCTATTTAGGAGTTAAGATTACACATAAAATGCAAGATATTATACCTATTAATCTAGACCCCATAATTGGATCTTCTATTAAACTACTCGAACGTATAAATAATTTGAAGCTTTCCCTTTTAGGGCGCAGCAACGTGTTAAAAATGCTTATTCTTCCTAAGTTTGTGTATTTGTTTCGGTCTATTCCCCTTATGATTGCATCTGGTTATTTTGTTCATATAGAAAGAATGTGCTCGAGATTCCTCTGGGGATACCATCGTGCTAGGAGAGCATATAAGTATTGTGCACTTCCTAGAGAGAGAGGGGGATGGGGTATTCCATATTTTCAGTTTTACCATTGGTGTGCATTATTGCAACATATGGGATTCTTAATACTTTCGGAAGATCCCACTGATGAGCATTTGAAGCCTTCTATATATGAAATGCTTTTGGGCACAGAGGCTAAACAGTGTCTAACCCGTGTTATTGAACCTAGCTACCACAAAAAAACTAAATTTAAGATCTTTGTAGCGGCATATTACATATGGAGGAATCTAAAAAAGAGGTTTTGTTTTGGCCCAAACATTAATATTTATACACCTTTGAGGGGTTGCACTTTTTTACCTGATCTATTTAAAGATGGGGTGATACAGCGGTAAATAGTAATTCTGAAAAGGACAATTTTTTTAAGTTGCCATTTACTTGCCATAGCCAATTGATACCTGCAACCTGTTTCTGATCACATGACTAGGTGTAGTTGGCAGTTGGGACTCGTATACTCCTCATAGACAGCCACGCACAATGGGGAGCTTAGCTGTGACTGAAGGAGTCATCACTGGCAGGATGGGAGGGAGGAGCTGGACATAGCCCTACTGACACTTGAATAGTCTGTGTCTTTCCTCCACACAAAGGGCTGAACAACCCTGCATTGTTATTCAGCCAGCTTGGAGCCAGGGCAGGGGAGGCAGGGATCTCCATGCACTTCAAAGCAACTGTAGAAGTATCACACCTTTAAGAACTAGGGCACCAGTGTATAAAAGAAGGGCCTCAGACATCACCACTTCAGTACACTTCTGGATCTATGGATACTCTGCAAGGAAGAATGACTTCTGTGCTGCTAAAAGTACTGTTACTCTGCTGGACTGCTGCTCTAAAGGAGCTGCTGCCTTGCTATGCTAACCCTCCTGCCTGGAGAGGAAGAACTCGACCTGCAACCCATCTTAAACCCAGGACGCCAGGGTGACTTAAAGGGTTAGTCTTCTGGCCTCCAGATCTGAGCCTCTGGGACATAAAAGGCTTGCAATGGGTGTCCTGACCCCCAAGGGGTGCATCTCAGGTCCTGGACCCTTAGTGTGGCTCTAGATTGCTTAATGTAAAGCTTTTGGGCTGTTCATGGTCATAAAATGGCCCTTTCACCAAGGAACAGGCATGCATGCACCAACAATCATAGCAAGCCCATCTCCTGCACCTGCAAGCATTGATTGCCCACAAAGAACCACCAATGTGAAGCGGCAGCCCACCACAATTCACATCCTGCGACAGGACTACTGGCACAAAACTTGAGAAGGCAAACCTTTATTTGGACTAATCTGGAACTTTACCTGGCCCACGCTCCATCGCGGTCTGCCTGAACTTTTGACTCAGTTCATCGTGACCAGATAATCGCAGTTCTCGCTTTATTCTTTTAGGCACTATACTGCAGTTTGTTTTACAAATGTATAACTTCAGTTCTACTGATTTGATTTTTATCGTTTTGGTTTTGTTTTATTTATTACATTAAGTTCTATGTATCCCACCTAGTTCTGGATCTTTTTGTGGGGTGTTGTTAATGTTGTACTGTTTGAAGTGTTGCACACATACTTTACACATTGCCTCTAAGTTAAGCCTGGCTGCTCTGTGCTAAGCTACTAGGGTGTTGAGCACAGGTTAATTTGGTGTTTTTGTTGTGCCTTACCCTGACCAGGATTGTGGTTGCTGCTCGACCAGGGCTCACAGCTCAGTCAACAAGTAACCCAATTTAAAACTAGTGGCATTGCATGGGCACAATGGCAGGTTCTGTATCTCCAAGAGAACCTGGGCAAAGGAGTGTTTGGTCCCTCATATTTAATATAATTGGTGAGGTCTTTTTCAATGAATATGACAGTTGTTAATATTTCATAGCTAACCCTAAATTAAAAAAATGTAGACAGAATTATGGGATGTCGATGAATAAAGAATTTCGCAACCATTTGAAAATCTAAGACTCTTTTTACATGTTACAAATTGGGTAAATTCTGCAGAGCTTCTGTGTTGTCATTTTGGGGCTCTATTCACATCTGCAAGCTTCTTAAGGCCCCAGTGTGAAATTAATAGCTGTTGTCATAGGGGCTAGTGCACGGTTGCGAGTACATTTTTAGCAGGTACGTTCTCTACCCTGAAATTGTCTTCTGAGTTCTCCTATCAATAGATTGAGTACATCGTTTTTTATGGTGGGAAAGCAGGAGAAACACCTCCAAATGTGTCTGGTCTTCTGGACAGGAGCTTCTCGATTGGGATATATATCCTTCTATATGGAGAAACAAATACAATAATACATAGTTAGTGCAACGTCGCTGTTCCGATAGATATATACACATTCAAAAGTTAACCATTAATTAGTTGTCTTCGTAGGCCTAGATACATCTTAACATTCTTTGAGAATCCTGTTTAATTTCCTTGTAACACATAGTGGACAGGAATTATCAGCCTGATTCATCAAAGACCCGTTTTGCGAGTCTATAATAGCGATTCATAAGGAATCGCTATTACAGAACGGGATTCATGTAGAAATCGCAAAAAGAATTGCGATTCCTACACAATCCTTATTTGTGATTAGCAAATTGCTAATCGCAAATAAGGAATAACTCCCCATACATTCCTATGGACCAAAAGGCCCATAGGAATGAATGGGGAGTATTCCTTATTTGCGATTAGCAATTAGCTAATCGCAAATAGGATAGCGATTTTAAGGGTGCCAGGGGTGTCCAAAGGACACCATGTAGCACCCCTTAAATGCAAATTGAAACAGGTGTTGCGCACACACATGTCCAAAGGGCATGTGTGTGTGCAACATGCAACTTAGAAAAATGCTTTTAAAAGCATTTTTCTAAGTTTTCGCTATTTACCACGAGGTTTGACCTCGCGGTAAATAGCGGGCCGAAATTGCGAATTCGCAATTTTTAAATGGATGATGAATTGCATTTAAGGAATCTCAAATAGAGATTCCTTAAATGTAATTCCTCGCTAAATTGCGAAATCGCTATTACCGATTTTTGCATTTGGGATGATGAATCCCAAATGCAAAAATAGCGCTCGCAAAGAGCAAGATTCTCAAAATCTGGCCCATTGCGAGCCGATTTCGGCTTGATGAATCAGGCTGATAGACTCGAAACAACACATTGACGCGGATTTATGAAGCCAGACCTAAATATGAACAAGGTACCAAGGAGTGTTACCCCATTGTGCACAAGGGCCCTTAACCCAGCTGCGGGATGTGAGAACTCTTGTACCGCTCATGACAGAACAGGCAGACAGCGCTACATTTCATATCTCGTTACCTGATACAGCTGCCATTGTGTTTATATTTGCATCCACTCACTTCTTAAAGCAATTAAGAAATTTGACTTACATTAATCAAAAGTAAAAAAAAATGCACCCAGCCATTACACAGAGTTGCCACTGCAGATGAAAATGTTGAACATGACTAAACACGTAAAGGCAGATGACAAAGTCCCATGTTTTCCATCAAAAAACATAATTAAACTTCTAAAACTGTGTAAATCCACCTTGAGTTTCAGTACAGTATGTATTAGCAACGACATGTAGACATGTGTACAATCCTTGTCTGGTCTCTCTATGATTATATAAGCTGACACACAAAATACAGATCATTATTGTCCTGCATTTCATTTGATATAAAGTATAAATATCGCAGGTCTAACATGTCTCCCAGTCTTCTCGCCCCCTCAAAGGCACACGCCGTAAGGTAATATTTATCATTTCAACTAGTCCTGCAAGAAAGAAACAAACGAGACAACTGACGCGTTCCCGAATCATTAAGTGAGGATGGTGTCAGAAGACTGAAACAGTCAAAGGTAAGAAAGTGTCACTGCTGCATATGACAACACGCAATTACAAGGCACAGTTAACATGCATCCGCCATGCCAGTGACAGTAGGTGATTCAACTGTCTGGCGGCAAGGCTTGTTTACCTGCTTCCTGATTCCACGCTGACTTTTAAGCATTTTGAAGTAACACCTGGCATTTAATTAGCTGGAAAATTATTAGTACTAAAGTTGGTCTAAAAATGAGTCAGAACAAAGTAATTAAGCTTTGCTAACCATATGGCGGGTGCCTTTGTGAACAACTGATTGTTTTCTTATATGTTCACTTAAGTGTAGCAGAACGCGCTCATTATTGAAATCATCACGCAAAATTAGACCTCTGAAACCGTGGCACTTTTAAAAGGAGGCATGCGAGACATCACCTTGTTAATGTTTATGTAAAGGATACTTATAGAGCGCACAGCTACTCAGGAAGAGTGTCCCGGCGCTAAGAGAACCTCGTGGCTAGGCTATTGCTGTCACTGAGTTAGGGAATGCCTAAGGTGTTGGTGAAACAGCCAGGGTTTCAGCTGCTTCCTAAAAGTCAGTAAATCAGGTGCCTATCTGAGTGGCACCGGCAGAAGGTTCCAAACACGGGCAGCCTGCACTTGGAAAAGAGCGGACGCCAGTCCGAATGCGGAAAGATTTGGGAACTGCCACCTGCTGTCAAGAAGATGACCTCAGGGTCCTGCCAGGGTCATAGTGAAGAACTCTCTTTCTAATATAGTGAGCTCCCGTACTATGTAAAGCCTTAAAAGCCAAGACTAGAGCTTTGAAGCGAGTTCTCATACGGACTGGCAGCCAGTGCAAGGCCTTCAGGTGTGGAGAAATCCGTGCTCTAGTTCCAAGCATGAGAACCGCCCTTTTGTCCACATTCTGGACCACCTGAAATCTATTTAGTAAATACTCTGGGAGACCTAGCTATAGGACATTAAAATAGTCCAACCTGGAGAAAATAAGGGCTTGGACCACAGTCTTCCTATGAGTGAGGTAACCGGGGGATGAAAACCCTAAGCATTCATAGGAGGCCAAAACAGGATCCTGTGACTGCCTGGATTTGAGCTTTCATGGATAGGGTATCATCCAACTTGACCCCCAAAATCTTGACCGTATCTACCGAAGTGTGGGGAGGTGACATGTTGGAAGGCCACCATTGTTTCCACTCAACCCGACTTAGGGAGCCGAAGACGATTATCTCTGATTTCTCTGGGTTACATTTTAATTGATTCTTACTTAGCCAGGAAAATACTCCAGTCAGGCATTTGTTTATCTTCTCCCATGCAAAGTCCTTTCCCTTTTCACATGTAAACAGAAGCTGAGTATCTTTGCATAGGAAATTATTGTTGCATCACATTCTTCAACTAAGAGAGCAAGGGGTGCCATGTATAGATTAAAACGTGTCGGGCTCGGGATGGAACCCTGAGGGACCCCCACTTTCATTGGGGGGATAGAAGCGTCGAAAGGAGGGGACCAGACTTCCTGGTGTCTACCCTTCAAAAAGGAGAACGACTTGAACACTGTGCCTCCCAGGCCGCGCTCCTGCAGTCTATGGAGGAATCGGTAATGGGACACGGTGTCGAAGGCCGCAGAGAGTTCCAGAAGGATCAACACCGCTTTACTTCCTTTATCTAGTTTCTCTTTTATAGACTCAGAAATTTCAAGCCGAGCGGTCTCAGTGCTGAAATTAGGTCTGAAGCCGGATTGGCTCTGATGGAGAAGATCATTAGTTTCTACGTAATCCGTGATAACTGAATGTACCTATTTTTCTAGGGCTTTAGAGAAGAAAGGGAGGAGTGAGATTGGTTTATAGTTTGATGCCACCAAGGGGTTGGCAGAAGGCTTTTTTACAGTGGGAGGATTTTTGCACTCTTGCAACTTTGTGGCACCTAGCCATTACTTAATGATTGGTGGTTGGGTTAATGATCTTGGCCACGGATGCCAGTATTTTGGCAGGACATGGGTCCGTAGGTGATCCTGACTTAAGGCCTTTCATAATCTCCAAGGAAGTCTCCAGTGGAAGGGGTAAACTGTGTGAGAAAAAGACCTGAAGCAGGAGCGCCAGAGGATAGGGAGACTGTTCTCCCTCCCTTAACCCCAAGAGACTCCACGAACAAGTTTTGGATAGTTATGATTTTCTCATGAAAAAATGAGGCAAGTTGGTTTGTCCATTCCATAGTCGGGGCAAAAGGTCTAGCAGGTGCACTCAGGGAGGAAAAGTCTCTTACAATTTTAAAAATGTCATTACTTTTATTTCCAGATGACTCAATTTTGGATGAAAAGAAGTTTTTCTTTTCCTCATAAATTTTATTATGATAGATTTTTAAGGCTTGTTTATAAATGTCTTTGTCCTCAGTATCAAAAATGTTCTTCCATATCCTTACTAGCCATTTGCACCCATTTTGCTCTGCCTGAGGGCTTCATTGAACCATGGAGCAGAAAATCTAGCAGATTTAGAAGGGCGAGTGGAAGAAGGTGCAAGCACCAGAGAGCGTTGCTGCAACCAATTTTCTAGGTAGAGAGTGTCCCTCACTGGGTTGCCACTGAATAAAAACGGGTGAAGGGCAAGCTCTACGCTCAGGCCTACTGGAGTAATTCGATGGAAGGGTCTTGAAAAGGTGGAACAATGCTTCCCATAAGATTGAGGGAATCTTGCCAATTTACACCCCTTAAAACCTATTATATAATGATCTGACCATGCTAAAGGGACAGGCACATATGTATGAATCTTTACATTAGAGAAAATCTGATTGAGTGTGTTGTCCTTGTCATGGGTGGGATTACAAACATAAGGGGATAAATTAGGAATAGCAAGGCACTCAATCAAAGATGTGGTCTCCTGCTCCCCCGTTTTGTCCATACGAATATTGAAATCACACAGTAGCCGGAAGTACTTGTATTTGGGGACTAGAGGTGCAATTGCATCACTAAGGGAATTGAGGAACTTCCCAGCAGGGCCAGGGGGTCTATATAATAAGGCTCCGGCCAGGGATTGGTGGGCAGAGAGTACGCAATGAAAGCCTAAACACTTCCATGGGGACTATGGTGCAAAAAATGTCCTTTTTAACATCAGCGGCGGTGAGCTTGACTCCTAGATGGTGGCCAGAGGAATTGGTCTCTGCCCCTACTCCTAAAACAGTGGTCAAAAACCTGGGAGTTCGCATAGACCAGAAACTCACGGTAGAAGAGCATGCCACCACTACTGCGGGGGCATGTTTTCACACACTTAGCCTACTAAGGAGAGTTTTCCCTTTTTTACCCTCCCTCACACGAACAATATTTATCCAGGCAATAGTGTTAAGCCGCCTGGACTACTGCAATGCCTTGCTGGTTTAAGCCAACAAAGCTTCTTTAAGCAAAGGGCAGGTGGTCCAGAATACTGCTACCCGCCTAGTAGCAAATGTCCCTCCTTGAACTGCATCTTTACCCCTTCTGCAACAACTACATTAGCTCCCAGTGTGGAAGCGGATTAAATTCAAAATCTGCTGCACTGTTTTCAAAGCTCTCTATGACCGGGGTCCTGACTATCTATCTGACAAATGTGTAAGGTACTTACCTTCTAGGTCTCTACCGTCAGGACCAAAATCACTTCTTGCACCCCTCAATTTAAAAAAGCTTACATGGGTGGCAAAGTCATTTGTCATCATGCCCCCCTTTTTTGGAACCAACTTCCCCTTTACTTACGTCAATGTCCAGACTACTTACAATTCAGGAAGCTGCTAAAAACGTATCTGTTCCAATGTGCGTTTGCTTGGTTGTAGCTAGCAGTCCTAGCGCGGAGATACCCCTGACAGGTTGATTTGGGCGCTATATAAATGATTTAATTTCAAATAGCAATAATTGCTACTCCACCACCCTTGCTCACAGCACGGTCCCTCCTCAGGATCTGATACCCTGGGGGAGTGGCGGTGGCAATAGTGGGGTTTGAGGCCCCGGTAATGCATGTTTTTGTCAGAAACATTATGTCCGGATTGGACTCTTGCAGCAAATCAAAAATGTGCAAATCGTGCTTATTTAAAGTGCGAGTATTGAGTAGAAGTGCCTTAAACTTTCGATCATTGCTGATCAGGGAGCCTGTTCTCTGAGCCCTGATACCATGTACCCCTCCCCCTGAGTTACTCTCACTGTTTCCATTGGACGCCACCCAATTGCAGTGTTTGCACTTAGAGGTGGTACCGTCTGTGTTCATAGTAGTGAGGTTATGGCTGCGCAAATGATTGCCAATCTCCAAAAGCGTGGCTCTGCTGAACATTATGTGCATACCTCGTTGAGAAGTAGATCCGGCAGCAAGGCCGTCGCCGGCTGCCACAGGGACGCTGGCGGGCGCATATGGGCTTGCGTTAGGCGCGCGCTGAGCGCATTCACGCAACGCCTCACCTTTTATTGTCCAGGGCAGAACAACTGGAACGCTCACCCGTCAAGATGGCGGCGCTCCAAGTCAGCATAAAGAACAGTCAGGTTCGATTCCCGCCCTCCCTCCAGCCGCGGCCGGTAGTGGGAGTACCTGCCAAGCGGTGACGTGGGGAGGGGCAGGGTGGGGGTAGTAATGTATGGATTTGGTGATGCAGTGCACTCAACGAAATTCGTTTTATTTATTTATATGTTTACTTACCTGTTAAGGCCCCTAATCCATACATTACTACACCCCACCCTGCCCCTCCCCCTCCCTACGTCACCACCTGGCAGGTACTCCCACTACCGGCCGCGGCTGCCTCCCTCTAACACATCAAATTCAAAAAGCAGGTGAAAGTAGGCAACAGTATTTAAAATGGTTTTCAGTTTATAAATACGGTCGAGCAGCAGGTCACCATAGCAGGGACCGAGCACCAAAACAAGCAGCACACTCGTGTGAGGCCAACTGCGTTCACGCAGCGCCCCGCCTCTTATTTCATAATTCAGCTACATATAACGTTGCTTTTATGTATGTAGATATAAGCAGCGCAGCAGATGCAGTGCACCCGGGTCCAGAGCTGTGAAAGGCCACCAGTACCCCCACGAGGGCTGTATTTTGTCACCGAATCGGGGCTCGGGAGAGAGGAATATCTCTTGCTTGCTGGACAGACTAGGACACTCTTGCTACACAATTGCGCCACTCTCCATAGGTATTCTAATTCCAGAAAATAATCGTGCATGAATCCTTGGTGACTTTACTTATTCGTCGTAAAAAAAGACTGTGGCAGGACAGTGAGAAAATACAACTTACTTTTGTGTAGATTTTAAGCCATTCCACAACTTTAAAGCTTACCTACTTTAATGTGTTACAGAACGGGAACAAATTATTGAAGTTCACTAATTTGCTAGTGTGAAGTCTGAGGTGTTCAACATAGGTCCCGGAGAGACAGGAGTGTGTCAGATTTTTAGACTCCGTTGTGCTAAACTGTATTCTTCTAAGGGAAACTGTCTTTTAGTTCGAGTAGGGTATTTTCTTTATTTCAATGTGAAGATCTGCAAGCACTTACAATGCTCTGGAAATCAATGGTTTCCATTGTAAATGATAACTAAAAGAAACTAGTCTTAGAATCTCAACTGTATGAAATGTGTACACACTGCATTTCTGCCCACCTGAGTAATCCGAGGGCGCCATCCTGACAACAAGCGCACAGCTCCTTGTGGACCATGAAAGTAAACATTGTACAAGGCGAGGCAATTTATCAATCGGTAGCACGCATGGCACCACCGCTCCTGGGAATGCAGCAGCTGCTCCTTAAAATAGCGCCTGTAAAATGGTGTTAATCCTATCAGATCTGTTATTTAAACGAATTTTTCCTGAATTAGAGAAGAGAAACTTGGGGTTCTTTTGGCGTCTGAGGCTGAATGTTTTTCACATAGGGGCTTCCAAGTGTGTCTAAATGCACCTTGGACCAGATGTACAAAAATAAGGAATTGCGATTTCCAAATTGTATTTCTGAAGAAATCACAACTCCAAATGTAAGAAATCTTAGACCTTTTGATAAGCAATTCCTAGTGGATTGCAAATGGACCTACTTCATGAATATTATTGAGGTAAATACAGTTTGCGACCCATCAAGAAAGTTAACCCTCACAGGGATGGTGGTCTCCTGGGGTCAGCATTCCTCCATGTCTATCCTTGCTTTTTAGGTTTAAATATCTTTATTGAAGGTTTGAGGCACAATACAAATACAGAACAACACAAATGGTTATCAGGCGGTAGTGCTCCAGAATAGTCGTGCATAATCTACGAGTTTAAGAGCATAGCTCAACTATTGGTATATCTCCAAATAGTGCTGCCACCAATAACATATGCAACTAAAAAAACAACCCCCCTTAACCCTCCCTCCTCCCAACTGGCCTCCCCCCCTCCCTCCCATTCCACGTCTCCTGTTAAATAGTTCAGTTTTCGTTCTGCAATTCTCTTTCCTCTTTCATATTGTCTCCTGTGGGTTAGTGACACGCAGTAGTCTCAAGTATCTGGGGCATGTTATTTCCCTAAATTCTGTGGCCAGGAGTGACAGGAAGGGTTGCCACAGTTCATTGTATTTGTTCTCCTCCCCGGCCATAGTGAGTGACAACTTTTCCATACCGAGGACGTGCCATAGGCGATGCAGCCATCCAGTGAATGTGGGGATATTGGAGGTACGCCGATGCGTGAGAATGTTTTGTGTCGCAGATCCTAACACTATTGCTATCTGCCTGCCTCTGCGGGAGCGCAGCGGGTACATCAGGGGGTTGGGGAGGCCAAGCAACACGTACGCTGGGAAGCGCGGGAGCTCTATCTCAAAGTGCTTATCCACCTCATCCAAGGCCTGTGTCCAGTCTGCCTGCACGTGCTCACATTCCCACAATAAATGTACTAGGGTACCTATCTTGCTACAGCCTCTCCAACACCGTGCCTCTTGTGTCTTGTCCATCGCATGCAACCGTTCGGAGTATAGTACCAGTATGTGGCTATCTTCGTGAGCGTGTCTGTGAGCCCCATATGGTATGCGGAGTGTCGAGCCCTGTAGTAGATGTCATCCCACTCTTTCTGGCTTAGTACTCTACTGATATCCCTCTCCCACCTCGTCTTGCCAGGATTGTAGGTATGTTTTAGGCGCCCCTGTAGCATCTTCTACAAATCAGAGATGAGCTTCTTGTCAGATGTGCGAGTGATTAACCATGTCTCGTAAGGGAGTAGGAGTCTATCGGCATTGGGTACAGATGCTTGGCTGAAGCGCCCAGTGCCTAACTTGTAGGTATTGAAATCTGTCTGCCTCAGAGACCGTAGGCCTGCTTCATCTGGGTGAAAGGAAGAGCTTCTTCCACACTGTAGACCTGGTAGAGGACGCGACATCCGGCCTGTCCCCATCTTGCAAAGGCCACCAGATCTGTGTCAGGGATAAAGTCCGGGTTATCCTGAATCGGTGTAAGTGGGGAGGGAAAGGATGTAAGTTTGTGCTTGATGTTGGTCGCATCCCACACCTCCAAGGGGACCCGGGTGATATACGAGGCATATAGGTTAGGAGGTCTGTGCGCTTTACGGAGGAATGGGACACTCTGAGGGGCCGCGCCGCTGCCGCTTGGTCTTGAAAGACCCAGTGTTTCTCCGACTCCCACCGGCTCCACTCTACCATATACCGCAGCTGGGCAGCCTGAGAATACAGATGGAGATTTGGGATTCCCAGTCCACCTCCCTCCGGGTCAAGCATCGACAGCTCCCGTCGCATTCGAGGTTTCCGTCCGTTTCAGATGAATTGTGCGAGTTCGGCCTGTGTCTGGCGTATCCATCTTACCAGGGGCCGAAGAGGAATGGCCCGGAAGACTTATAATATCTGGGGCAAAATGGTAATTTTGACCGCCACGATTTTACCAAGCCAAGATATATGGTAATGTTTCCAACTACCTAGTTCTCATCGGATCTTTTGACTCAAAAGGGAATAATTAGTGCTAACCACCTCCGGGAGTGAAGCGGCCAATTGGATCCCCAAGTATGGGGTCGTAGTCTTGGCCCAGTGTAGGGGGAGCAGGGTCTGCAGGCTCTCCCGTGTAGATTTGGACAATGAGAGGTCAATGGCGACCAACTTATCTGTGTTCACCTTAAAGCCTGCCGCACGAGTAAATGCCACTGGATTCAAGATAGCCTGGCTGATGAGGATTATGAATCCGAAACCGATCCCAGGATACTTGTTTCCGGTCCAGGGAAGATATGGCTTGGCAGTTCGGGCTGGACTGTTCCCATGAGGCACAGGGTCAGACTGATTTGCATATGGCCATGTCTGAACTGGGGTGGCTGAGTGAGCTAAAGAAAGGTGATGGATTAAACCCAGATCAGTTGACTGGGGGTGAGTGTTTGATTTGCTCAAACGCTCCGTCCATCATCCCCTTTTGTATCGTTTTGTTCGCCCTAAATTGGAAGGGTATGCTCAGACATGAGTCCCTTGCTCACTTGGCCACTGGATTCAAGATAGCCTGGCTGATGAGGATTATGAATCCGAAATCGGTCCCAGGATGCTTGTTTCTGGTCCAGGGAAGACATGGCTTGGTAGTTCGGGCTGGACTGTTCCCATGAGGCACAGGGTCAGACTGATTTGCATATGGCCATGTCTGTACTGGGGTGGCTGAGTGAGCTCAAGAATGGTGTTGGATTAAACCCAGATCAGTTGACAGAAGGTCAGTGTTTGATTTGCTCAAACGCTCCGGCCATCATCCCCTTTTTTATCGCTTTGTTCGCCCTAAGTTGGCAGGGTATGCTCAGACGTGAGTTCCTTGCTCACTTGGCCACTGGATTCAAGATAGCCTGACTGATGAGGATTATGAAACCGAAACCGGTCCCAGGATGCTTGTTTCCAGTCCAGGGAAGACATGGCTTGGCAGTTCGGCCTGGACTGTTCCCATGAGGCACAGGGTCATACTGATTTGCATATGGCTATGTCTGAACTGGGGTGGCTGAGTGAGCTAAAGAATGGTGATGGATTAAACCCAGATCAGTTGACTGGGGGTGAGTGTTTGATTTGCTCAAACGCTCCGTCCATCATCCCATTTTGTATCGATTTGTTCGCCCTAAGTTGGCAGGGTATGCTTAGACGTGAGTCCCTTGCTCACTTGGCCACTGGATTCAAGATAGCCTGGCTGATGAGGATTATGAATCCAAAACCGGTCCCAGGATGCTTGCTTCCGGTCCAGGGAAGACATGGCTTGGTATTTCGGGCTGGACTGTTCCCATGAGGCACAGGGTCAGACGGATTTGCATATGGCCATGTCTGAACTGGGGTGGCTGAGTGAGCTAAAGAATGGTGATGGATTAAACCCAGATCAGTTGACTGGGGGTGAGTGTTTGATTTGCTCAAACGCTCCGTCCATCATCCCCTATTGTATCGCACAAGTAAATGTCGCCAAGTCGTCCATACAGGCTGGCAGCACTGTCCCCGGGTTGGTGAGGGCAATCAGGACATCGTCCGCATAGAGACAGATGGTGTGCACATAACCGCCGAACTTTATGCCCATATCGGCCGGGTTTTCCTGCTGTCTCGCCGCCAGCGGATCCATATATAGCGCGAAGAGGAGGGGAGACAGGGGGCACCCCTGCCTCATGCCTCTCTCAATGGGAAACCGCGCTGATGTATGTCCGTTCACACGTACTACCGCCGTAGGATACTTATAACAATTAAGAATATAGGTAGGGAACTTCTCCCCCATCCCCGAGCGCTCCAATACTTGCGCTAGGTATGGCCAGTGAATCCGGTCAAACGCTTTCTCAGCGTCGATAGTGAGCATCATATATTCACCCGGGATCCGCGTGGCCTTCTCGATGAGGTTTAGAACCCGCTTAGTACTATCCGAAGTCTGGCGTTCGGGAATAAATCCTCCTTGATCTGGATCTATAAGACCTGGCATGAGGGGGCCGAGGGGAGCCTGCTAGTGTATAATTTTAGGTCAATATTGAGGAGCGATATCGGCCGGTAAGCTCCGCACTCAATTTTATCTTTCCTAGGTTTGGGAATGACTGCTATTGATGCCTCTAAAAGATCGCTCGGGATTGCCCCGGAGACAGAGAACGAGTTTACCAGGTTAGTGAGCAAGGGCGCCAAAGTGGCACAAAACGTCTTATAGTATATAGCAGAAAAGTCATCCGGCTCTGGTGCCTTAGCCGGTTTAAGATGTGAGATGGCCGAGATGACCTCTTCCGGACGTGTGTCCCGATCCAATTGATCGGCCTGCGCTTGGGTGAGAGTCGGAAAAAAGTGACAGAATCTAAAAAGGTCTGTGCTATCTAGGGGGAGCCGGTGTAGAGGGTGGTGTAGAAGTCACGAAATGCCCCAGCTACCGCAACATCCTCTGTAACGCTCAAGCCGTCTGCCCTACGGATCTCTCGGACCCCTGCTTCTGGCATGTCTCTCTCAACCGATGACCCAACAGGCGGCCACATCTATCACCACCCGTATAATAGGAGTGTCTCAGGCGCAGCGCAGGGAACTCTGCTCTATCCTGATCCAGCGCTGCTAACTGAACGTGCGCGGCTTCCAGCTGTTTCCATACCCTCGGAGCTCCCGTCCTCTGGTGTATCCTCTCTAGCTCCCTAGTTTGTTGCGTCAATTCTTCCCTCTTACATTTGCATTCGACATTGTCCGCCACCGCAATGGCAATAAACTCTCCCCTCACCACTGCATTCAATGCTGCCCACTGTGTCGCCAGGGTGGTGTCCGGATAAGCGTTATGAAAGAGGTATTCAGTAATGGAAGTCTGAATACGCTTGACCACATCTGCCCGATGAAGGAGTGTGTCTCGAAGGCGCCACACTCTAGAGAGTAGCGTTCTAGGTGGAAGGGTGATGGTAGCAATGACCTGCGAATGATCCGACAGAGAGGCCGGTCCTATCTCAACCCCAGCTGTGAGTGCGCGGACCGATGTGGACGCTAAAAAGTGGTCTAATCTCGCGTATGTCTTGTGTGCGTTGGAATAATATGAATACTCCGGCTCTTGTGGGTGTAGTTCATGCCAGAGATCACATAGGCCCAGCTCACTAATGCGGCGATTCCCTCCCCAGAAATAGCGCCCGCTTGGTGTGAGCGTTGACTTGATCTATCTCTGTGATCAGGTTCAGGTCCCCACACCCAGAATGATGTGCCTGTCCGTGGTGTCTGTGGCTTTCACTAGGGATTTCCGTAGGAATTAAGCATGGGCTGAAAATTCGTTCCGCTGGCGGAATTTGCGGATTTTCCGCGATTTTGCATTCCGCGAATCTCGCGAAATCGCGGTAAAATCCGTGAATCAGCGGGGACGAATTTTCAGCCAAGCACTTACAGGGTTACAGCAGGAGGTGCAAAAGTTGAAGCTAATTTTTTGTAACCTTTTACAAAAGGATTACAAAGAAATTAACTTCAACTTGGGGACCTGCTTCTGTAAGCCTGTAAGTGCTTCCTGGCGCCTCGTTGCCTACTTGCAACTATTCTCTGACCCTGCTCTGACCCTTGAAGCAGGGTCAGAGAATAGTTACAAGTAGGCAATGAGGCGCCTGTCACGGAAATTAAACCTCAACATGACAGATATAAAAACAAGCATTTGCAATGCAATAGGTCTCGCATTGGGAAAGTTTGAGCTATTGGTCTTGTAAATAACAATTTTTTTATTTATGTGTTGGTTTTGAAAATAGCTAAATTATTAGCTTTGTCATTTACAATGCCAATAGTTATAATTTTCGCAAATGTGACACCTATAGCATTTGTAATGCAACATGTTTTGTATTTACGTGACTTAGATGTATTGATATTACAAATTACAATGGCTTTTAATTTTTAAAATAATTAATACTTAAATAAAAGTGATTTTATTTATAATGGCAATAGCTTAAACTTTTGTAAATAACTTTTGTGAAGATTATGTTCAGTGTATTTTATTGTGACGAAAATCCAAGAACAGAAGTGAAATATTAACATCTTTTTGTGACATTTGTAATAAAGCTTGAAACATTGAGAGAACATATTTGAACCAGTTGTTGTTGAATGGTTGCGCAGATTGATGCTGGGGTGGCGCTGAGTGGTGCTGTGGTGGTGCTGAGTGGTGCAGTGGTGATGCTGAGTGGTGCTGTGGTGGTGCTGAGTGATACTGGGAGGGTGCTGAGTGATGCTGGGGTGGTGCTGAGTGGTGCTGTGGTGGTGCTGAGTGATGCTGTGGTGGTGCTGAGTGATGCTGTATTGGTGCTGAGTGGTGCTGTGTTGGTGCTGAGTGGTGCTGTGGTGATGCTGCGGAGTGTTGTGGTGATGCTGTGGTGATGCTGAGTGGTGCTGTGGTGGTACTGAGTGATGCTGTGGTGGTGCTGAGTGATGCTGTGTTGGTGCTGAGTGGTGCTGTGTTGGTGCTGAGTGGGGCTGTGGTGATGCTGAGGAGTGCTGTGGTGGTGCTGAGTGATGCTGTGGTGGTGCTGAGTGACGCTGTGGTGGTGCTGAGTGGTGCTGTGGTGGTGCTGAGTGATAATGGGGTGGTGCTGAGTGATGCTGTGGTGGTGCTGAGTGGTGCTGTGGTGGTGCTGAGTGATAATGTGGTGGTGCTGAGTGATAATGTGGTGGTGCTGAGTTATGCTGGGGTAGCGCTGAGTGATGATGTGGTGATGCAGAGGGCAGAAGGGCAATAAAAACAAGAGAAAAACGAGTCTAACAGAGGGCAGAAGGGCGCAAAAAAACAGTCTAACAGAGGACAGAAGGGCAGAAAAACAAGGGAAAAACGAGTCTAACAGAGGGCAGAAGGGCACAAAAAATGGGTCTAACAGAGGGCAGAAGGGTACAAAAATGAGTCTAACAGAGGACAGAAGGGCAGAAAAACAAGGGAATAACATAGGGCAGAAGGGTACAAAAAACGAGTCTAACAGAGGGAAAAAGGGCAGAAAAACAAGGGAAAAATGAGTCTAACAGAGGGCAGAAGGGCACAAAAAACGAGTCTAACAGGGGGCAGAAGGGCAGAAAAACAAGGGAAAAACAAGTCTAACAGAGGGCAGAAGGTCAGAAAAACAAGGGAAAAACGAGTCTAACAGAGGGCAGAAGGGCACAAAAGACAAATTTAACAGGGGGCAGAATAAATCCCGCCCTGCGTGTTTGTCCACGAAGATGCAACCGTTTTGTGCAATACCTCTACTCAACTGGAGTACTTTCTACTGTCTAATCAGTAAGTGCTCCCTCGTTGGCTAAATGTATAGTGGCAGATTTACGATAACTGGTGCATCCCCAGGGATGCGCCAGTTATTGTGCGCCGCAGCTGCGCCACCCATGGTCCGCCGCATTTACAATGCTGCGCACCATGTGGCAAAAACGGCACAGATGCGTCACGCATCTGTGCCGTAAAAGCAGCGCATTGCTGGAGCTGCGTCGCAAGCGCGACGCAGCTGCTTCAAGCAGGCGCAGGGTTTTGACGCAGCATTGGCCTAAAAGTGACTGAGTGAAATCTTGTAGATTTCACTCAGCCACTTTTAGGAGGCGTTCCTGCGCAGGAACGCCCTCCCCTGCGCCGGAACACCTCCTGATGGCGCAGGGCTTTACAACGTGACGCATCTCTCAGCATTGCTGGACGCAGCTCCAGCAATGCTCTGGGGGCCCTATCTCCCTAATGCTGCGTCAAGCCTTGTGCCTGCTTCAAGCAGGCGCAGGGTTTTGATGCAGCATTGGCCTAAAAGTGACTGAGTGAAATCTTGTAGATTTCATTCAGCCACTTTTAGGAGGCGTTCCTGCGCAGGAACCTTCATATCCTGCGCCGGAACGCCTCCTGATGGCGCAGGGCTTTACAACGTGACGCATCTCTCAGATGCGTCACATTGTTAATACCCAGCACCATGGCGCATCTTTTGTGCTGCCGGTGCGTCAAAAAAGTGACACAACTGCGGCGCAAAAGAGGCGCAAGCGGCTTGTAAATCTGCCCCATAGTGCTTTTACTACACTGTAGCTGCGTAAAGGGCCAGAAGATGTGTCTCCAGTGACCATGTGTGCCTGTTCCTGTGTTACAGGCACACATGGTCACTGGAGACACGTCTTCTGGCCCTTTACGCAGCTGCAGTGTAGTAAAAGCACTTACTGGATTAGCCAGTAGAAAGTAATCCAGAGCAAATCGCAAAAAATCTGCGATTTCGCAGGAAAATTTGCGAATTCGCAGATGTTTTTTGTGATTTCACAGGGAAATCCGCGAATTTGCGGAACGCGAATTCGCAAATTTCGCCCATGCTTACTAGGAATCTTTCCTGGCCTTCGTTGGGTGCATATATGACACCAATGGTGAAAGTCAAGCCCTTAATTGCAAAACCATACATCAAGAGCCTCCCCATAATTTATGCTCTATTTTTGCAAGATCTCTCCCCAGAACTTCCGAGCCACCAGAATCGCTACTCCTGCTGCCTTAGTGGGGCTGGAAGAAAAAAATTGAGAGGGAAATTTCGGGGAGCGCAGCCGCTGGCAGTCTCTCTCTAGGAGGTGAGTTTCTTGTAAGAGGCAAATATCCACCTGTGTATTTTCTAGGCAGGACAGGACTGCTCTGCATTTTATTGGGTTATTAAGACCCCGTACATTTAGGGTCACTATCCTAAGTGTGGAAGACGGCATAGTCAGTGTTCAATCAGGACAGCAAGATGCTGACTCTATACAGTGACGATCCTGAGGGAGGGCTATAGCTTACATTTTTGTGAATAACTTTTGTGAAGATTATGTACAGTGTATTTTATTGTGACGAAAATCCAAGAACAGAAGTGAAATATTAACATCTTTTTGAGACATTTGTAATAAAGCTTGAAACATTGAGAGAACATATTTGAACCAGTTGTTGTTGAATGGTTGCGCAGATTGATGCTGGGGTGGCGCTGAGTGGTGCTGTGGTGGTGCTGAGTGGTGCAGTGGTGATGCTGAGTGGTGCTGTGGTGGTGCTGAGTGATACTGGGATGGTGCTGAGTGATGCTGGGGTGGTGCTGAGTAGTGCTGAGGTGGTGCTGAGTGATGCTGTGGTGGTGCTTAGTGATGCTGTGGTGGTGCTGAGTGGTGCTGTGGTGGTGTTGAGTGATGCTGTGGTGATGCTGAGTGGTGCTGTGGTGGTGCTGAGTGATAATGTGGTGGAGCTGAGTGATAATGTGGTGGTGCTGAGTGACAATGTGGTGGTGCTGAGTGATGCTGGGGTAGCGCTGAGTGATGATGTGGTGATGCAGAGGGAAGAAAGGCACAAAAAGCAGTCTAACAAAGGGCAGAAGGGCAAAAAAACAAGGGAAAAACGAGTCTAACAGAGGGCAGAAGGGCGGAAAAACCAGTCTAACAGAGGACAGAAGGGCAGAAAAACAGGGGAAAAACGAGTCTAACAGAGGGCAGAAGGGCACAAAAAACGAGTTTAACAGAGGGCAGAAGGGTACAAAAAACGAGTCTAACAGAGGACAGAAGGGCAGAAAAACAAGGGAATAACATAGGGCAGAAGGGCACAAAAAACGAGTCTAACAGAGGGAAAAAGGGCAGAAAAACAAGGGAAAAATGAGTCTAACAGAGGGCAGAAGGGCACAAAAAACGAGTCTAACGGGGGCAGAAGGGCAGAAAAACAAGGGAAAAACAAGTCTAACAGAGGGCAGAAGGTCAGAAAAACAAGGGAAAAACGAGTCTAACAGAGGGCAGAAGGGCACAAAAAGACGAATTTAACAGGGGGCAGAATGAATCCCGCCCTGCGTGTTTGTCCACGAAGATGCAAACGTTTTGTGCAATACCTCTACTCAACTGGAGTACTTTCTACTGTCTAATCAGTAAGTGCTCCCTCGTTGGCTAAATGTATAGGGGCAGATTTACGATAACTGGTGCATCCCCAGGGATTCGCCAGTTATTGTGCGCCGCAGCTGCGCCACCCATGGTCCGCCGCATTTACAATGCTGCGCACCATGTGGCAAAAACGGCACAGACGCGTCACGCATCTGTGCCGTAAAAGCAGCGCATTGCTGGAGCTGCGTCGCAAGCGCGACGCAGCTCCAGCAATGCTCTGGGGGGCCCTATCTCCCCAATGCTGCGTCAAGCCTTGCGCCTGCTTCAAGCAGGCGCAGGGTTTTGACGCAGCATTGGCCTAAAAGTGACTAGGTGAAATCTTGTAGATTTCACTCAGCCACTTTTAGGAGGCGTTCTTGCGCAGGATTGCCCTCCCCTGCGCCGGAACGCCTCCTGATGGCGCAGGGCTTTACAACGTGACGCATCTCTCAGCATTGCTGGACGCAGCTCCAGCAATGCTCTGCGGGCCCTATCTCCCTAATGCTGCGTCAAGCCTTGCGCCTGCTTTAAGCAGGCGCAGGGTTTTGACGCAGCATTGGCCTAAAAGTGACTGAGCGAAATCTTGTAGATTTCATTCAGCCACTTTTAGGAGGCGTTCCTGCGCAGGAACCTCCTACCCTGCGCCGGAACGCCTCCTGATGGCGCAGGGCTTTACAACGTGACGCATCTCTCAGATGCGTCACGTTGTTAATATCCAGCACCATGGCGCATCTTTTGTGCTGCTGCTGCGTCAAAAAAGTGATGCAACTGCGGCACAAAAGAGGAGCAAACGGCTTGTAAATCTGCCCCATAGTGCTTTTACTACACTGTAGCTGCGTAAAGGGCCAGAAGATGTGTCTCCAGTGACAATGTGTGCCTGATTCTTTGTGTTACAGGCACAGATGGTCACTGGAGACACGTCTTCTGGCCCTTTACGCAGCTGCAGTGTAGTAAAAGCACTATCCATTTACCCAATGAGGGAGCACTTACTGGATTAGCCAGAAGAAAGTACTCCAGGGCAAATCGCAAAAAAATCTGCGAATTTGCAGATGTTTTTTGTGATTTCACGGGGAAATCCGCGAATTTGCGGAACGCGAATTCGCAAATTTCGCCCATGCTTAGTAGGAATCTTTCCTGGCCTTCGTTGGGTGCATATATGACACCAATGGTGAAAGTCATGCCCTTAATTGCAAAACTATAGATCAAGAGCCTCCCCATAATTTACGCTCTATTTTTGCAAGATCTCTCCCCAGAACTTCCGAGCCACCAGAATCGCTACTCCTGCTGCCTTAGTGGGGCTGGAAGAAAAAAATTCAGAGGGAAATTTCGGGGAGCGCAGCCGCTGGCAGTCTCTCTATAGGAGGTGAGTTCCTTGTAAGAGGCAAATATCCACCTGTGTATTTTCTAGGCAGGAGAGGACTGCTCTGCTTTTTATTGGGTTATTAAGACCCCGTACATTTAGGGTCACTATCCTAAGTGTGGAAGATGGCATAGTCAGTGTTCAATCAGGACAGCAAGATGCTGACTCTATACAGTGACGATCCTGAGGGAGGGTTTCGGGGCAGAAGCCCCACAGAAGCGAAGTGTGAACCAGAACCTCGGGTGCCGGATGTTGCTAGAGATGTAAGGGATGCGTGGCCTATGTCCCCTATTGTATCAGGAAAACGTGCAACTACCCCCTATCCCTGACCCGCAACCCCCTCACCCCCCCAACAGCAAAAAGAAAAATATAGCAAACCAAACCATAGTCCATCATCTTCATAGGTGATTGGCAGTAATATAGCATGGGGTAATGTAAGTCAATCACTTCCTCTCTCCCTCCCGCCACCAACCGTGTATGAACATCTAACAATCCTCAGTCTCTAAGGATCCGGGTGGAGTATTCAACTTGGATGTGAAGAGGCGAGGTCCAACGCCACAGCTTCCACTGCTGCCTGCTGGCCATCCTCGATCTCGATATTCAGGGGTTTCTTGACGCGACATCTTCTGCCTTGTTGACGCCATTGGGAGGGCGGGCCCCCAGGGCGGGTGGTCAATTCCTCCTCCTCCGTCGGTGGGTCAATACCCAACAGGTGGCATGCTTCCTTCAGGGAGCGGAGCTGGTAGAGCTTGTTTTCCAGTTTGAATACGATACGGAAGGATGGCCCCAACTGTAGGGAACATTATGTTGTTGGAGATAGTTTGTGACGGGCTTGCAACGTAAGTCCTGACAGGTCTTGAAATAGGGTCCGCGATTGATTCTTGAAAGCGATAAGGTGCAGGTGTCGCGCTTTCGGGAGAATTTAATCCTTTGTTCAGAAGTCCTGTATACAGACTAAGATGTCCAGTGGGGGAGCCGTTGCGGCCCGCTGGGGTCCTGCCCTATGTGCTCTGTCCTACCTCAGTTCTGCCTCCAGGGGCCGTCCCAGGACATGGTTGAAAAATTCTCTAGAGAATTTGAACAGGTCCTTGGTATCCTCCGACACGGTCACTCCTCAGATGCGTATATTGTGCCGCCAAGAGCGGTTTTCTAGGTCCTCGAGGTGGGTTTGCAGGTCCACCTGTTGATCATGAATTCTTATGATCTCTTGCTGCATTGCCTCAATCTTGGCGTCTCGACCGTCCTGTTTGATTTAAAGCTCCATTACCCGTTCTCCAATGCCATCCATGTCCCTGCGCACTTCCCGGATCTCTTCCAAAATTTCCTTCTTGAGAGTGTGGATGTCATCCCTCAGGGCCGTGAAAAGAGATTCCAAGAAGACTTTCGTGATGGGTTCTGCACCAACTGTCACAGTCTCGGCTGTCGACTTGTCTTTAGATGGCGGGGACAGTTGGGCTTTAGCAAACATCTCTTTCACCTTTTTATCCATTCCAACCCTCGCCCCTGACATGACGCTCACGTCGTCGCCCTGGGATCACTGTCCTAGGGATATCTTTTAGCTCTGAGGCGCCTCTGGGCCCATGGATTCCTGGCGGTCCTACTCTGGGAGTGCAATCTTGGCCATGTGGGGAGCTTGGCGGTTAGTTGGGACTTAGGGTGCTATGGTGGGGGGTGCGTCTCTGCTTGTCGCGCTCTGTGCTGGCCTGATCACTTCGGTATAAGGCCCGTCTCGCCAGCACTGGACGCATGAAACCTTTCTGCAGGGCTGAGCATTTCAAGGTCTCTGTCGCTCCTCCAAATAGTGCCCACATCAGGCCGAGTCCCCTAGGTGCTCGCCGCTGTAAGCAAATGCCCGCCGACTACACCCCTAGGCCACCACCTAAACTGTCCCCCTGGGGTGTATTCAGGCCACTGAAACTGGCTCCGCGCTATTGGGGCCTGTAGCCCGGCCGCTGTGACCCTCCGCTGCTTGGCCTGGAGGTGTAGGTCTGGCCCCCTGGTAGTAGGCTTCTTCAAGTTGGCCCTGCCATCCACTGCCTGCTCAACTCTGTTCCCTGGCTGCGGCCGCTCAATTTGAGGGACGCAGGGTCGCAGGTAGATTCCTCGCTGGCCCCCAATGGACTCCAGCCACACCACAGTTTGCCGCACGCCGTGTCAGGTGGTACGCAGTGATTTCTCCCCCAACTAGCCATGGCTCTCATAGGCCTCCCGTGCCGTGGGCTGCGCCGCCAATGTCCACCCTCTTTTGCTGCCACGCCACCCCTCACCTCCGGTCTGCTTTGTGGTGTCCGAGGCGCCTGCCGCCACTCTCCGCCGCAGTATGGGTGCAGGCCAGTCCTCGCTGAAGTATCCGTGCTGACCCCTCGCGGGGCCGGGGCAGGCCGTGCTCAGCCCGCTGCCGCACTCATCTCCTCCACTCCAGGGCTGTCGGCGGGGGCTCACACTGGGCAGGCCTCCCAGCGGGCGGAGGGTCTGCAGTAGCTACCGGGGAGTGCCAAACCTGGCGCCTCGCGCTACATGCACGCGCGGGCCTGACCCACTGTAGCCGCACCGGGCCTCGGGTAGATCTTCCCCAGGCTGCCGCTTCCAGACCCGGCTGCTCCTGGGCTTAACTCCGGCTCCGCCCCCTCGCCGCCCCACACTCGCAGGCCACACAGCAGGCCGTGTGGGCGTCGCCGCCGAAAGACCCCGCTGTTCACCGCCGGCTCCACTCACGCCAGGGGCCACTGGGGTGCCAGCTGGACAGTTAAGGTGGCTGATAAGGGGCTTCCAGATAGCGAAAGCTGTGTTGAAAAAGGCCGGCGGCGGGAGCTCAGGAGAACAAGTCCACTCATGCCACCATTTTGGCCATGCCCCCTATCCTTGCTTTTTAATCAAACGCTGAAGTTTAATTTTTTAAGAGTAGGCAGTGGTCTGTGGGACTACTGCCTAGTGTTCAAAATGTTTTGTTAAACATTCTCAAACAGGAAGGGGGTCCTATGGAGACCTGTTTCCATTTGAAATGGTTACCACTATCTTAAAAGTGGCAGTAAAAAATTAATTTTTTGCAACCATAATTCAATCGCAGAACATTATTGCATACTTCTTTGATTCAGTATTTAGAAAGGATGCCATAAACACACCCCTTCCAAATACCAAAACCAAATTGAAATTTGGTACCAAATTGTAATTTGGGTTTTGCACATTTCAAAATGCTTTTTTGCCATCGCAGAATCGGGCCATTTGCAATTTCCCAAAAAGATTTGCACATCAGGCCCCTATCCTTTTGTTTATCATGTCAGTTAAAAGAATAAGGGCAGTCACAAGAGAATCTAAAACTATTGCAGCTCCTAGGCAATGTTTATCCAAAATATACCCTGATTTGAAGTACTTTTTCCCCAATTGATTACCCGATACCTCCTGTTTGTACTACTTCTGGGGACCATCTCTCTTTTTTCAATAATGAAGTTAAGAATGAGACAGAGGCTTGCAGTATTGGGAAACCCCGGGCCCGATGGTGTCCCAGTGGATTTTTTCTTTGAGAAAATTGGACATATGGGTCTCCCTTTTAACCAAGGTTTTTAATAAAATCGCTAAAGTTGGCCCCCTCATGTCTTGGAAAACCAGCATAATCGTCCTGATTCACAAAAAGGGAGTCAAAAGTAATCCAAACAATTATCGAGCTATCTCATTGATCGATACGACAGTCAAACTAATGGGCCGCCTTCTTTTGATGAGATAGGAGGCATGGGTGAGGAGCAAGAACATTTTAATGGAATCCCAATATGACTTCCAAGAGGAAAAGGGCACGATATACCATTGCCTGAACTTCTCATTGATCATGGACAGATATGTCAGAGCCAAGGGTGAGAAGATCTAGCTTGTCCCACCCTAGACTCTGGCAAATAATGGAACTGATGGAATAGATCAGGCATCTGTATTCTGATGCCTCCTCGTCAGTCCGTTACGGGAAGAATAAAGTGTGTACCCGATCATTCAAGATCTTAAGAGGGGTAAGGCAAGGCTGCGTCCAGGCACTGCTTTTATTTTCCATCTATACCAACGGTGTGGAAAAACATCTTGTGGTCGCAGCCTTGGATGACCCTGTGCTCTCTAATCCTCAGCGGTTACCAATTTTGGTGTATGCTGATGAAGCCGTTTTGACGGCCCGAACTGGGATGGGGATCCAGAATCTTATATCCGCCTATAAAGTTCTTATGAATTCACTAGATTTAAAGGTCAATCAGACCAAATCTTTTATAATCATTGCTGGGGCAGGGAAACACAATAGAACTCCTTCTTTTTTTATGGACTCTGGTAAAATTGATGTGGTGGACTCGTTTCCCTATCTAGGAGTTCTCTTTGATAAAAATCAATCATGGTCCAAACTGCTAGAGGGAAGAGCAATGGGTATGCAGAGAAGCTTAATGGCATTGAAAACATTCTCCGAAAGGTTGGGAGCCAAGCCTCTAATTCCAATTAAATAAACTTATCACGCGAAAACAAAGGCAGCAGTGGTGTATGGGGGAAGAAGTATTGGGAAAGGCTCCCAGTGATTCCTTTCAATCCATTGAGAATACATTTGTCACTTCTTTTACCTCCCGTCCCAGTCATACTCGAACCACGTGCCTCACATAGAAATGGGACTACCATACATTATGGACTCAATCAAAACGGCACCACTCCTGCTGTGGCTCTCCATTTAGCGCAGGGACACAGTCCCCCTTACGCGAAATGTTATAACAACTATTTTAAAATCAGACAACCACAGCAGGATTAGGTGGCCAAAGTATGTGGAGTCTGCATTAACTGCAATTGGTCTAAGTCACCTTTTTAAAGATACATCTACCTGCAAGTCCTAAACAAAGCGGAAATTAGCTGAGATATTCACTTTGAGGGCCCAAAATGTAAGAAAGGAAAAAAACTTCCACACCCAGACAGCTCGTCTGTATGAACTAACTCGAGCGCTGGAGGAAGGAAGTTATTTTTACCTGGCTGGTGTCACATTGCTACAGCACAAATATATCTTATTAAGATTTCGTCTAAATCTGACTCCACTGATGGTAGGGAAATCCACAGAAGAAATACAAACATTCTGACATCCAAGGTAATAACTATTTGCAAATAATCATGGGGCCTTTAATTTCCTTCCTGCCACTCATAAAGCAGTGTTAGCTCTCCTGGTCCACTACATCTCATACAATGGAACAAAAGGACTGTTTGATTTTTGTGGATGTTTAAACAGTTCGGGGCCATGTGTACCACTCATGTTAATCACATTTGTCCTCCAAGTACATATTGAAGCAATTGTGAGTAGCACACACAATGAAGGTTGTAAATGTTTGCTATGTTTACCCCTCCCAGGGGTTTGGACAAAATATTTAGTTTTAATGTCATAATACATAAAAAGTTAAAATATTCACATTAGGTACTAGTTTTTTAAGCATCATTGTTGGTGCTATAATTTGTAAATTAAAAGGTTATTTTATTAAATTGAATTAGTAATTAATGATGCAATAGAGAGCTGTTGGGTTAGTTAGGATAATAGGTGTAAGGAATGCAAATTATAATTATTATAAATTCATTATCGATACCTTTTTTATTGTAAATAAAATAATGAATGCATTAAAATTATTTTACTGTTAATATATAATTATTTGATGTATTTAACCTTAGTGTGTTATATTTAAAGTATATGCATTTTTTTAATGTTGCTTACTTATTTTTATAGTGTTAGTGTTTTTTGGGCGGGGAATGAATTGGAAAGTTTAAGAAAATTACTAATAGTGTTATATTAATGATAATTAGTAATGGTTTATTAATTATTGCATTGATTATTGTTTGAAATGTTTAATATTTTAAATGCTGATTTTTTAAAACATTTTTTTAGTTTTTTTAAATGATTTTATTTTTGTGTGTAATTTGTACTTTAGTAGTGGGTTGTTGGTTTTGTAGGGTAATAGTGCGGAATTTCTTTAAAGTACAAATAATTTTATTTTGATACTAATTAATATTCAATTTCTAATTAATTATGCAATTATGATCAACTATCTATAGTGTTTTATTTTCTAATTGTTGGATACGTCTTTTACTTTAATGTGTATTTAAACGCTAAAATCACTTACCTGTATTGTGGACATTGCCGACACCGCCAGGAGTCACGAGAGGGGTCAGGAACGAACGCCGACACCGCCAGGAGTCTCGTTGACCACAGCATCGCGCCGCCGCCCCGGGTGACTACAGTACCCGGCAGGCTCAGCGGCGGCGCGTCCTACACGCAAGGAGAGCGCCTGAAGGCGCATTTAAGGAGCACAGTTCCCGGCAGGAGCGGGGGACGCTAAAATCACTTACCTGTATTGTGGACATTGCCGACACCGCCAGGAGTCACGAGAGGGGTCAGGAACGAACGCCGACACCGCCAGGAGTCTCGTTGACCACAGCATCGCGCCGCCGCCCCGGGTGACTACAGTACCCGGCAGGCTCAGCGGCGGCGCGTCCTACACGCAAGGAGAGCGCCTGAAGGCGCATTTAAGGAGCACAGTTCCCGGCAGGAGCGGGGGACGCTAAAATCACTTACCTGTATTGTGGACATTGCCGACACCGCCAGGAGTCACGAGAGGGGTCAGGAACGAACGCCGACACCGCCAGGAGTCTCGTTGACCACAGCATCGCGCCGCCGCCCCGGGTGACTACAGTACCCGGCAGGCTCAGCGGCGGCGCGTCCTACACGCAAGGAGAGCGCCTGAAGGCGCATTTAAGGAGCACAGTTCCCCGCGTCGCGGGACGCCGGGCGAAGCCCGGGCCAAGGGTGGGCCCGTTTAAGCCCGTTCAAGACCGAAGAGGCTGGGTCGGGCCACCCCCTTTCCATCCACCAACAAATATATCTGAGTGAGTACATTGCCACTAAAATCCCCTGTAACATTTTGCGACATTTGGCATGCCCCCTAAAGAGACTAAGGGGAGGGCGGGTGCTGCAACATTCACAGGAGCTATGGACCAATTCATAACCAAGATGAACAGTGTTGTTGATGAAGGGATCACCATAATGGAGCGATGTGTCTTGCATGAATTAGCCATTGCAAGAAGATCTTCTATGGGACTAATTGCGGACGCTCGAACTCCTGATAACCTGAATGCTAATAATCGCTTGAGTGCTTCCCCTATTTTAGAACTCCCTATTCCACAGCTCCCTCATTGTAACTTGTCACTAACAACCCTTAGCAGCCAATCTACAGCCTCTGAATCATTGTTGTTGTCACCTCAGATGCTCCCCACTGCAGCTGGCGTACCTAGCGTAGTAAAGGTGCATAATACTAGGCAACAATGTGGGAAGGACCCAGGGGCAATACCTAAAAAGACCCACCAGTCACCTAATAAAGCAGGTGGGAGGAGAAACAAAGGCCGCAAGGGCAAGAAAGCGAATTCACCTATTGCGGTGCATGGAGCCGCTAAATCACCTCTTGGCCCGATAGACCCCGTTCCACAAAGTAGGGTTGCAGTGGCCTCAAGGGGGTTACCAAACCAGGAAATGCCACAGAGGGTGTTGGAGGTGGAGCCTAGTGCTGTCCATGACACCATTAGGCTCCTGTTAGCTCCACTAGAAGAGAGGTTGATCGAGGTCCATTTAAAAAGGATCGAACGTCATGTTAAGAGCCTTGTCGAACCCACTCTCAGAGTTGTTCCACCCCCAGTTGCAAAACTGTCTAAACCCCCTAAAAACCGTAAAGAAATAGTTCCCATTCCAGTGACTAACAAGGAATTAGTAAATTCAGGTTCAGTCCAGACGACTATACCTGTTCCTGAAGCTATCCCTACCCCCAAAGAACTAGCTTGTCCCAACGTGAATAGCTTATCCCAAAGAAAGAAAACTCCAGATCAAAACATGCCTGGTGGGGGGGAATTGGTCAACCAACCCATTTCAGGCAAAAAGATCTTAAATTTACCCTCGGAGGTTTGTCCATTTGTGGTGGTGCTAGCGGGAGCTCCAGAATTGGCCGCAAATGAAAGGGAAAGCCCCATAAAATTATGGAACAGAGTGATACACTGGCTAAATGTGAATAGACCATTGCCCCCATACCTAACAGGCAAAATACTTATGATTCGCAGGACTCCATGGGTAGGACATTTGGCTAAAAACATAAGGGGAGATTGTATTTTGATTAACTTCAGCAATCCTAGAATTGTTGATTTCATTTGCAATTGGAGATACCCTAGCACAGGCACGACTGTTCATTCCCTCCCTCTAACTTATTTCTACCCTCCCGGTCATTTTTCCGCTCAAGCTGACGGATGGACCTTGGTTCCTGGGCGTAGGAGGGGAGTAGCACAAGGAGATTGGTCCATGCCCCCTGCAAACTTTGATAGCTTTTTTCACCACAATCGCTATGATTGCCTGGACGCAGCCGATTGACCAGATGCAACTGCAAGCGAAATAAGTATCTCTTCTTCCCCCCAGGGCGATCATCCTATAGAACTACCTGTATTTCAAGCATCAGAGGATATAGAACCCACTGGCATAGCCTTGGACCCGGTGGTTAGTATTATTACTAAGGCCTCCCCAACCTTGACTGACATTTCAAACGTTGTATCCCATGGTAGAGATAATGCTAGTATGCTTAAAATTGTTTCGTGGAACGTGGCAGGTCTGCGAAACAAGCTTTTGTTGCCTGACTGGGTTGACTTTATCAATGGGTTTGACATCTGCATGTTTCAAGAGACCTGGAGCTTAGAACCGTTGCATATGCATGGTTTTTCCTCCTTTTGTGTGCCTGCTACATCGGTTGGTCGTGGTCGTCCCTCAGGGGGGCTCATAACATGGGTAAGGGTTGATCTCAACCTTAGGATTACACACCATACTCTCCCCTGTCCGGACATCATGAGACTATCTGTTGAAAGTATTAATGGTGACCCTGGCTGGGATTTTTTCAATGTTTATATAAGAGGAACGCAGGGAGGGGGCAAATCGCCCACAGTTGAGATATTAATTGACTTGTTAAGGTTGTGTGCTCCTGATTCTTTAGCCCTAGTAGCTGGAGATTTTAACTGTTCATTCGAACCCATGGCAGTAGAAGATATTTTAGGAACACATGAGGATGACGCACAATGGGGCGTTCCGTCCTTAACTCTCAAGCCTGTGAGGAGATGGTCTCCTGTAGTTATTCAATTAAACAGCTTAATGATAGAAACAGGTTTACGGGCTGCCAACGGCCGCACTATCTCCGACACTCAGGGTGCTAATACTTATGATAGAGTATTGTGCGAGAGTAGGATTGACTACATAATGATTGATAGGAGAACCTGGAAGTCTGTAGTGGATATGGTCATTATTCCATCGGTTGAGAGTGACCACAACCCCTTGTCCCTCACATTGCAAAACCCATGGGACAGAAAGGAGCGCATGTCCTCAAAATATAGGAGTTTATTAACAAAAGAACATATTCCATCGAACTGTAATAGATTCCTAAAATGGCCAAAGTTCTGCCTGGACGATTCTAAATTGTGCCAGTTGGACGGAATTCTTGCAGAGCAGTTATTAAGGCTGTCTGTAGTCTGTGGTGAGGAGGCAGGGTCAGTAGAGAGAGAAAACATTTACACTGCCACAATGGACCACATTGGCAAGTTGTTTATGGTCCCCCCTAAGAAGACCCTGGCACATACTAAGCCACTGCAGAGCTGGTTTGATAGTAATTGCAGGAGGAGGAAAACTGATTTAATCTCTGCCATCAAATCTTCGAACCCAGTATCTGTGCGCTCGGCAAGATTGCATTATAGAAAGGCAATTATAGCCGCAAAAAGGGCTTGGGAAGAGTCCCACTGGGAAAATCTCAGAGATGCAAGTAAAAATAGGGATTCTGAATTGTTTTGGTCATTAGTTAGAAAATCATCTGGGTGCAGCTCGAACCAAATTCCAAACCATATCACGGATAGTGAATGGTTTGAACATTTTTCTAGGCTATATGGAGGGATTGACCTGCCCGGAGTCCCCGGGCATTTGAGCGGTGCCTCGGTTGATGGTTCCGGTCAGCTCACGCCAACCATAGTCAACAAAAAAGAGGTTCTCGCTGCAATAGCCAAAATAGTTTCTGCCAAAGCCCCAGGACAGGACGGAGTGCCTGGTGACCTTTTTGAAGCCAACCCCGAAGGATGTGCAACGTATTTCACCATCTTTATAAATGCATTGATGGCAGGCTCTCCAGTCCCTAGTTCCTGGAAAGCGGCCGAAGTGATTCCCATTTATAAGAAGGGCCCCAGGGAGAACCCTGCCAACTACCGTCCAATTAGTCTGATAGACGCGGGACAGAAGTTGGTTGGCAGAGTTCTCCTTGAAAGGATCCTCTTGTGAGCAGAGGAAAATAAAATCATTTCCCCTTACCAGGCTGGTTTCAGGGCATGTACTGGTACAACTGATCAAGCATTTAGGTTGCTCCTCCTCCATTGGAAGGTGGTCACTATCGGCAAAGGCGGTCTTTATTTGGCATTTATTGACTTGAAGACCGCCTTTGACCTGGTTCCTAGAGATCGATTGTGGACTATACTGGAGGAGATGGGGATCCCGCTTCCAATCCTAAACCTTTTGATACGTATGCATGAAGGCACCTATGCCCGTATTAGATGGGGCTCTCAAGGGCAAAAAACCGATAGGATTCCTGTTAAGCGAGGGGTTAGACAGGGGTGTGTGTTAGCCCCAACACTTTTTTCTTTGTTTGTAAATGGTGTTGTCTCTTTTTTACTTGAAATTGACGCAGATGCCCAGGTTCTGGCAGGCGATAAAGTGCCCACCTTACTTTTCGCAGACGACACCTTGCTGGTTTCAAAAACTCCTGTGGGCTTGCAAAAATTGTTGAATCGTTTTAGTCTGTTCTGTAAACTTAGAGGCCTAGTCATTAACACCACCAAAACTAAGCTTCTCTATTTCAACCCAAGTAAGTCCTCCAGGTCCACCCTCTATCTTGATGGAGAACCATTGGAGCGCATAAAAGAATTTGATTATTTGGGAATCAGAATTTCTTATAATCTGAAGTGGCAGCCCCATATTGATAAAATGCTTTTGAACCACAAAAGGGTGACTGATGTTCTGGGGCGGGAACATTGCATGTCCATCTCTAAGCCCATTGCCCCGGCCCTAGATATATATGCTGCAAAGGCTGTAGGCAGCGCCCTTTATGGTGCCGAGCTGTGGGGTTTCGAATGTATTAGTGCACTTACCACTTCTGAAAATAAGTTTCTTAGAGAGCTAGTATCCCTTCCGATGGGTACCCCTATCAAACCACTATTGAGTGATCTGGGCCGCCGCCCTATTCGGGATTTAGCTAGGCTTCGACCTCTTTTATACTGGGCCAGGTTATGGCGGACCCCTGAGCTCTCTAAGTACCTTGATGGCTTGATAGAGGTTATGAACCTCAATGGTTCCCATAAAGTCAGTTGAATCCGCAATATTAAGAAGCTTTTGAGTGAAATTGGCTTGCCAATCGGTTGGGAGCGTGGAGCTTCCGTACCCAAGCTTGAACTTAAGTGAGTCTACTGGAACTGGGTGGATGAGCAAGATCTAAGGGACTCTAACCAGGGTAGGCTGACCGAGGAGTTTAAACAGCATAAAATTGAGCCTCGTTGGGAGCCTTACCTGGACCTTATTGTAAAACCAAGGGATAGATCGCTGTTCATCCAGTTCAGGTTGGGAAATTTACCTTTACATGATTATACTTGTAAATGGAAGCCCCCGTACCAAACTTCATCTGAGTGCCCTACCTGTAATGGCGTTACCGAAACTATTGCCCATGTTTTTTTTGTGTGCCCAGCCTATGCAAAGCCTAGACAGAGATGGCTAAAACCTACATGTTTATTGCTCGGTACCAGGAATCATTCCGTAGCTTTGAGAATTCTAAAGACTGACACCAGCACACGTCTAGTTTGTGGGGTTGCTAAATTCTTGAGTTGGGCCAGGGTAATAAGAGCAAAATCTCTGAGATGACTCGCTTTTTAACCAAACATTCTTAATTTTTTACTTTTACAAAGCTTTTACTGGTTAATATGCCTCTTAATCTATTTATTGTAGTATGGATGTTTTTATTGTAATTAATTCTGCAAATTGTAATGACCTATGAATTGTGGTCCTTTTTAAAAAAAAATTATCTTGTGTATGTGCTTTTATGATATCACGTGTTTATCGAAATAAAGCTTTGATGATGATGATGATTTAAATATTTGTAATTTTTTTGAGAATTTATATTTTAGTAGCAGGTTGTTGGTTTTGAAGGGGAATAGGATGGGAAGTTAACTAAAGTATAAATAATTGTATTTGAATGCTAAAAGAATTTAATTGGTAAATATGTAATTGATGATTCATTATTTAAGGTATTTAATTTTGTAATTGTTCTATTAGTTCTTTACCATTTTACAGCATATTGAAATATTTATATTTTTGCTAGTAGTTTGTGTTTTAGTTTAGTAGTAGGTCACTGGTTTTGGGAGGTATTAGGTAAGAAGGTATTGACTTTATAATATTTTTAGCATTAATTGTGAAGAATAAGAAATTAATTGATAATTATTTATGCATCATTATTCATGTTGGAAATGATACATACGTTAATTGTTTCACATAATATAGTGTTGTGTTTTTTAATAATAATGTTTGTAAAAAGTATATTTTAAATCAAATTTATAGTTTTTAAAAACAAATTATTATATTTATTTGGAAAGTAATGTATTTTGGTAGTTACTAATATTTTGGTAGGGCAGTAAATATGAGTTTAATAGCTTTATTTTATAGTAGTTGTTATCGCTATTTAAAATTGAATTTTTTTCACATTTTTTTATTTTTGGGGTTTTAATTTATTTTTATAAAAACAAACTTATATTTGACATATTAATTTAATTATTTCACAGTTCTATGTTAGTATTTTATATTTTATTTAAAGCATGAAATAAAAGTATTTGTATATGTCAATATTAATATTTTTGATTAGTGATGTATATATTTGATTGCACTTTTTTTACATTTCATATTATTTCACTATTTGAACTTTATTACATTTGACCCAGTACATAATTGTGTATTTAAGGAGAGCTTGGAATTCAGCTATGTCTGCATAAACCATATTTACAATTGGATGTACTTAGAAAATCTTCCTTTGCTGTGTGGTCACTCCTGATTTGCTGGTATTAGACCGGTCAGCCTTTGGGTGATCTTCCTCTAAACCTTGTGCCTTCCTCCTCCATTTTTTGTTGTTCTCATTATGCTGGCCTTAGGATTCTGCACACTTTAGCACTGCTAACCAGTGCTAAATTGCTTGTGCTTTCTCCTCTAAACATGTTAAAATTGGTTATTACCCAATGGGCACATTTAGTTTACTTTTAAACACCCTGGTTACGTGGTACCAACTGCACCCTGGGCCTGTGAATTAAAGTATACAAGTAGGCCTGCAGCATGATTCTGGCACCCACTTAAGTAGCCCTCTAAGCATGTCTCAGGTCTGCCACTGCAGCCAGTGTGCAGTTTTAAACTGGCATTGTTACCTGACCCTTTCCCAGGACCAGCCTTTCTTTTTAATGCATATAAGTTACCCTGAAGGTAGTCCCTACACAGCCCATAGAGCTGGGTGCAGTGAATTAAAAAAAAGTAGGAAATGTTGCTTTACGTTTTACATGTCCTGGTAGTGAAAAAACTCATAAATCTTTTTTTGCTACTGCAACACCTAACTCTTCCATAGGATAACATTGGGTTTCCTTATTCCATTTAATAAGTAATACATTTCAATTGGAAGCAGGTGTGAATGACGAATTTGGTGTCTATGTGTTCAAAATTAAAAGCACTCATTAATCGTAAAATCCGATTTTTTGTCACAGTTTTGAAAACGTCACTTTAAGTTAGTTGATATTTTCTTGTCCTGACCATTTGGTATCTGCCGTCTGTATCCTGGGTCACATAACTACGTGTAGTTGGCAGTCGGTCTTTTAGTATTGATCCCTGACAGTGAGACATAGGGAAGCTAGGTGTTCACAAGATGGGTCACTCTTATTTAACAAGTGGGAAGAGCTATCACCTACCACTAGTGCACATCACAAAGGCCCTTCCTGGGCACTCTCACAAAGATTTTTGCTCTAGTCGATTATGACCACAGACAATTTGGGGTCAGGCTGGTAGGCAGGATATTCCATTCACCTCTGGGGAAGTGGAGTAGAAACCACTAGAAGATTCACTTAGTTCAAAGTAGACACTAGGTATAAATATTGAACCTCAGACCCAAACTGTTCTGTACACTACTAGACCTGTGGACACTACCAAGAAAGGCTAACCTTCTACTTTGTTGCTCTGCTGCCTGTTGAGAAGGAAGTCTGGCCCTACACCCTTCATCCCAGGCTGAAGTGACTCTAAGGATCCGCCAGCTGACCCCCTTGCCCTGAGCTCCAGAGACATAACAAGCTAAAGCAGTTTCCTGCAAATACCCAGATAACTTGATGCATGGATCTGCAACTGGACTGGCCGAACTCTACTGGCCTCTGCTGGTGTGAGATCCTGACTCCAAGTGGTGCCCCTTAGGTCCTGGACCCTAGGTGTGGCCTCAGTGAGTTCCCCGGACATTTTGGGGCTCTTTGGGAATGGTAACAGGCTTGTTCATGAAGAGATCTTAATGCATGACAAAGCTAAGTAATACTGCCAGACTGCTCATTGCCTTTTAGAGCTATTGCGCATTGCTCGCACTGCTTACTATAATTATTTGTGCCTGATTATACTTATATCGTAGCGCTATACTGCTAGACTGTTCTTTACTTATTATTCCATTGTGTATTGCTCGTTTTGCCTGCTTATACTATTGGTGCCTGATTGTGCCGGTGCCACTGCCCATTTCATAGCGTTTATTAAGGTTGTGCCCCAATCCTGTTTCGCTTTTGGCTTGCTGCCATTTTGTTGTTTGTTGTTGTGCCTCCCAGCCCGGCTCTCCACCCCGCTCCCGCCTCCCACCTGCTCCTCCCTCGCTCCGCCCCCCTCCACTATCCACTTATGTCAGAACAGCCTACGCGCTGCGTTCACGCGCAGCGGACGCGCACCATGCGCGCCGAAGGTGCGCCAAAGGTAAGCCCGTCTACGCCCGTCCGCGCCTGGACCGCGCCCAGCGCCAAACCCCCTGGCCCCCGCAAAATCCACTCCTCCCGCATTACGTACAACGCCGCAACCCTCTCAGCACTCAACCCCGGCCGTCTCCCAGACTGCTACCAAGCCGCCCCAGGACACTCCCATGGACCCTTCACCTGCCACTCCTGCAAGTACGACTGCATCAGAACCCACACCAAATCCACAAACTCCAAACAGAGCTCCGTAACTAACCACCTGAAGTGTATCCTGCTCAATACCCGCTCGGTTCACAAACCCGCAACTGAACTATGGAACATACTAGACACCACATCGCCGGAGGTCGCATTTCTCACAGAAACCTGGATGAACGCCTCATCAGCGCCCGACATCGCCATAGCCATCCCGGATGGCTACAAGATCATCTGAAAGGACTGCATCAACCAAACAGGTGGAGGCATCGCCATCGTCCATAAGAACACCATCCTAATCACGACCAGTTCTGACAACACCCTCGCAGCTGCCGAGGACCTTCACTTCCAGATTCACATCGACCCCAAGACCACACTCAGAGGCACCCTCATCTACAGGCCACCAGGACCCCGCAGACAATTCAGCGAAGACATCACTGACCTCATCAGCCCACACGCCCTTCCCTCCGAGGAATACATTCTACTGGGAGACCTCAACTTCCACCTGGAAAAGAACAACAACAGCAACACCACCACCCTTCTGGACAACCTCGCCAATCTCGAACTCAAACAACTTGTTGACACACCCACCCACTATGCCGGGCACACGCTCGACCCAATCTTCTCCTCCAGCAAACACATCTCCTTCAACCACGCCACAGGACTCCATTGGATGGACCACAGCTGCGTTCACTTCAACTACAAAAAGACCACGACCCACAACCACCCACAACCAATTCCCCACAGAAACTGGAACAAAATCACCACCGACCAGCTCTTCACATCGCTTCACCAAAACCCTCCTGCCAAATCACTGGACCCAAATCAAGCAGCCATCAACCTCACACAATGGATCACCCACAGCACTGACGAATTAGCTCCCTTGAAAAACCATCAAATCAAACAAGGTAGTAAAAAAGCCCCCTGGTTCAATGATGACCGTAAGAAATCCAAGAAGACCTGTCGCACCCTTGAGAAAACATGGTGAAAAAACCCAACCACAGACAACATGACCACCCTCACGAACGCCACCCGCAAACACCACCAACTGATCAGATCCACCTAGAAATCAGAATTCAAGGATCGACTCGACAACAAAGCCCACAACAGCAAAAGAACTATTCAACATCATCAAAGAGTTTACCAACCCCACCGCCGGAACCAACGACATCACTCCCTCTCAAGACCTCTGCAACTCTCTAGCCTCGTTCTTCCACAACAAAATCGCTGACATACATAACAGCTTTGGCGACCAGCCAACCCCACCCACCTCCGAACAAAACCCCCCCACCAACAATCTTTGCGCCTGGAACCCAATCACCACTGAAGACACCATCCGCTTGATGAACTCCATCCACTCAGGATCGCTAACCGACCCATGTCCCCACCACATTTTCAACAAAGCAGACTCCATTATCGCACCCCATCTCCGAGATGTCATCAACTGCTCCCTCAACTCCGCCACCTTCCCGGAAAGCTGGAAACATGCCGAACTCAGTGCCCTCCTGAAGAAACCTACAGCAGACCCCACCGAACTTAAGAACTACCGCACCATCTCGCTCCTCCCATGCCCTCATTGACAAAACCGTCAACAGCCAGCTCGCCACCTTTCTCGAATCCAACGGCTCCCTCAACCCTTCACAGTCCGGCTTCCGAGCCAAACACAGCACCGAGACCGCCCTCAACGCAGCAACAGACGACATTCGAACTCTACTGGACAACGGAGAAACAGCTGCCCTCATCCTACTTGACCTCTCCGCAGCCTTCGACACAGTCTGTCATAGCACCCTTATACAACGCCTCAGCAACGTCGGAATACAAGGAAAAGCAGTGGACTGGATCATCTCATTCCTCGCCGGAAGAACCCAGAGAGTCCGCCTCCCCCCTTTCAAATCGGAAGCCACTGAAGTCATCTGCGGCGTTCCACAAGGATCATCACTGAGTTCCACCCTCTTCAACGTGTACATGAGCCCCCTCGCATCCATCGCGCGCCAACACAACCTCAACATCATCTCCTACGCAGACGACACCCAGCTGATCCTCTCCCTCACCAAAGACCCAAACTCCGTCATAACCTACACGATGGGATGAAAGAAGTGGCCGAGTGGATGAAGAACAGCCGTTTAGAACTGAACTCAGACAAAACGGAAGTCCTCATCTTAGGATCATCCCCCTCCGCTTGGGACGACTCATGGTGGCCACCGGCCCTGGGAAACGCACCCAAACCAACGGACCACACACGTAACCTGGGCTTCATCCTAGACTCCTCCCTCTCGATGACCAGACAAGTCAACGACGTCTCATCATCATGCTTCAACACCCTACGTATGCTCAAAAAAATCTTCCGCTGGATCCCCACCAAAACAAGAAAGACGGTCACCCATGCACTCGTCACAAGCCGACTGGACTACGGAAACACCCTTTACGCCGGAACCACAGCCAAACTACAGAAAAAACTCCAATGCATCCAGAACACCTGCGCTCGACTCATCCTAGACATCCCCCGCCAAGCTCACATTTCCGGCCACCTGAAAGACCTCCAGTGGCTCCCCGTCAACAAGAGAATAACGTTCCGTCTCCTCACTCACGCACACAAAGCCCTTTACGACCTAGGACCCGAATACCTCAACACGCGCCTGACCTTTTACACCCGCCAACTATGATCATCCAATCAAGCCCTCGCCGCGATTCCACGCATCCAAAGATCCACCATGGGTGGAAGATCCTTCTCCTACTTAGCGGCCAAAACCTGGAATTCTCTCCCCACCCACCTCCGCCTTACACGAAACCACCTCTCCTTCAGAAAACATCTAAAAACCTGGATATTCGATAAGTAACGTACCCCCCTCCCTCAAGCGCCTTGAGACCCTCTAGGTGAGTAGTGCGCTATACAAATTTTTTAACTTGAACTTGCGAACCCAACTCTTCGCACTATATTGATCACTGACGACATCCAGCAGCACAAGATCTGCACTTGACTGTACAGCATCTACAGCTCATTGTGCCCACCAATGAGAAACTCCAGCAATGGCAGTCCACAACCCTGGCACAAACGTCGCACTACAGTGAAGACCATCCACAACGCCTGTGATGCTTTTCTCGCTACATCGATGACCATCTGCATCGCTCCCCAGGCACTTTGCATCCCCTCATAACATGTACAGAACTCTTTGCACTAGATTTTGAAAGTAAGTCTTACAGCAAGGACTAACCTGTCCTCTGTATCTAGCCCCTGCTCCATCACAGTCGGGCTGAACTTTGGCTTTCACCAAGTCTTGCACAACCAGATAGCCGTGAGTGGCAATTTGTGCTTTTTCGTGCTTTCCTCACTTAAATCTTAAACTGGATTTCTCCAGCTCTACTGATTGGATTTGTGTCATTTTGTTTCAAATTATTTCTTAATGTTTCTCTATTTTTCTAAATTGGTGTGGAATTTCTGTAGGGTTGTGAATTCCCTTCATTAGTGTTTGAACTGCTGCATAAATACTTTAGTCCTCAAATCAATCACTCATCAGAGTAAACACAAATTACATCAATTTTAATTTAAGAGCTAAATTAATACCATGCTCTTTTTAGGTAAACCATAATTTACACACGCAAAAAATGAGGGTGTGCAGCACCCAGACAATAATGTAATATATAGTAAGTTTAATTTCATTAGGTGGTAAGAATATATACCTTTTCAAATTTGCAACAGAATTAGAAGAGGTTGCTCTGAGGAGAGCGTACAAAGGAGAGATGTGCTCAACGGTTTAGTGGGCGGGAAATTATCCCAGAGTGAAGTAAAAAGAATTAGAAGGGATGGTGTGTTATTGATTAAACATATCAATCTTGTTGGCCTGGCCCAAAAATATATTTTACAGGGTCTATTTACATTGTACACAATCATAGATTATTATCTTGTGAGGCACGTAGGGGATATGTACTAGTGGGGTCCAGGTAAAGGGGGAAATAATGTTCGTCGACGTATCGACTTGCCTTGTGGCACTTAGGCTAGTTGCACCTGGGCCTGCGAGTCTTCCTCAGGACAGGGGTGGAGGGGGGCAACCAACTTGTGGAATGGAATTCCTCATTTAAGGAGAGAAAGGCTGCTATTAATACTAATACAGGAATATGGCTTGCACATCAACCAAGCTCCTGGACAACAGATGCATTAGAGGAGCTTACCCGTATATCATCGAGGTGAGGATGGTAATTATTTCACTCATTTGGCAGGACAGCCATTCCACTGGCAGGTATATTCAACACGCTGCAGCTCAAACGTCGGGCAGGTTAGCAACAGTTAATGACGGTCTGTGAAAGACTGAAAGGACCACCCCTTTAGTGGTGAGATTAAAACCAGAATAAATAGCTTAATACAATGCAACCAGGTGATCAGTAATTATAATTATTGAGCTTTTCGGCTATGTAACCGAGCGTATACAAACCGGGTGGCAAACCGGTGATCTATCAATGCACCGGCACAAGTTTATAGTTAACGTGCCTCGAGGATCCCCTCCAACCCCCCAGGAGAACCGCGGGGGCTGCAAAGATGGTAGAATCTCTAAATTAGGGAATACCTGGTCCGTAGCGTCTTTGTGATAATACAACGCCCTCTGTGTGCGACTGGTTCGGTGAGCGATTGTCAGAGTCTCACGCTTCCCGCGTTAGGACCTCAGGGGTGGAAACACAAGAAAGACTACCCCTGGTGTAGTCCGGTATATTGGGCGTGGCGAAGAAAAACTAATGCTTGTTGCTTCCTCGCCCAAGAACAGCAGGGGGATAGTTATAAAGCCCGCCGATAAGGGCGGGGCTATAGTCATACAAAACACTGAGGACTATGAGCAAGAGATTCTATCACAACTGGGTGTAGAGGGACACTACCTGAAACTTAGGAGGGATCCGACAGAAGACATCAGCGAGGCCATCAAGAGAATTACATCAAAAGGTCTTCAGAGTGTTTTTTGACTAAACAGGAATATGACTATCTCAACAACAGCCACCCTAGAACACCGACTATATACACACTCCCAAAAATACACAAGCGGATGCAGGACATACTGGGTAGACCCATCACCTTGGGTTGTGGGTCCCTGATTGAACCGCTGTGCAAATACATAGATGTGTTTCTCATGCCCATTGCCGAGAACACAAGTATGTATCTGAGGGATACGATGTACACTATTCAATTAGTAGACGAACGCCCACACAACATAAACAGTAACCTACTGGCTAAAATGGATATACTGGTGTTATATACTAACATCCCCCGAGACCAAGCTCTCATTTGCATGAGGTCGGTGCTAAATAAACAACCACAACCATATCTGGTACCCTCTGAATTCTTGATTGAACTCCTAGCGATCGCCATGACTAAGAACTTCTTTTGCTTCCAGGGTACATACTATTTGCAAGCCAAAGGCGTGGCTATGGGTGCTAGCTTTGCCCCCAATCTAGTCATCATATTTATGGACGAATTCGAGCAAACACATATCCTGAGTGAGACTAACCCCTTTAGGCAAAACATTGACCTTTTGCATTGCTACATAGACAACGTGCTGATCATCTGGAAAGGTAATGAGGAGCAATTACAGTCATTCCACACCTGACTGAACACACGGTCCAGTGATATCCAGTTTACTCTAGAGTTTGACAGCTCCTCTATACATTTTCTGGACATAACCATAATCTTTGAACAAGATAGACTATACACTTGTCTTTATAGGAAGCCTAGCGACCGGAACACCTTACTCAGATACACTAGCCACCATCCACGGAACCTCAGGGACAACCTCCCATTTGGGCAGTTCCTGAGGCTGCGGAGGAATTGCTCAAAGAAGGAAGATTTCTTCCAGGAATCAGCGGACCTACCGACTCCCCTTAAGGAGAGGGGATACCCTCTCAGGCTTCTGAAAAGGGCACGTAAACATGTGTGGTTTAACCACAGAGAGTGTCTCTTGACACCACGTCAAAAGCCAACTGAGGAGAATGAACGCATTGTTTGCATTACCACTTTTTCTACCAAGAGTAATGCCATTAAGAAGGTAATTAACCAGCATTGGCACTTGATCCAAGATGAAATAGGTGGTCTACCACAGCCTTTACATGCTTTCAAAAAAGCTAAGAATGTGAGGGAACACGTTGTCAAATCCTTGTTACCCCAGGCCGAAACATCTCAGGCAGCCACCCTATGGGGGATGCCACCCTTGAAAGGTCACCAAAAGTGTGACACTGCAAGGCTTGCTCTAAGACAAGGGAATGTAAACAATTCAGCCACAACAATCGCACTTACCCCCTACAGGAGCACAGTAACTGCATCACATGAGTAATGTATGTAATCACATTCCCCTGCAACTTCATGTATATTGGACAAACGGTCCAAATGGTTAAAAGCAGGACTTTGCAACATTTCAGTCGTATACGCTGCAAGGTCCACGGGGCACCCCTGGTGGACAATTTCATTGCCTTTAAACATACACCTAAAAGTCTGGAATGGTGGGTCATTGAGAGAGTGAAACCAAACGCCAGGGGTGGGGACTTCACTAACATTTCGAACATAAAAGAATGTAGGTGGATACACCTTCTAGACACAGTGGCAAGGGGATTGAATGAATCGGAAGAAATAGGCAGACAAGTAGCAATACTTACAAATGTCTGAATGTTTCTCTATCTCCCCATTTTTGATTTTACTGCAGGCGAGCCATCACCTGCCCATCTTGTGTAAGATTATGTTTCTGTTGATTTGACCTTAACCATGTGATGTTTTGTTAAGGAGGAATGGGAGGAAAACCGCAGGCACGTGACTAATATACACCAATCAGACACAGTAGGGCGGGATACTCATGTTCAAATTGAGTGAAGGACAGGTAGATGAGGGAAACGGAGGTTCAATATGGAGGACGTTACGTGGCAGTTTTACATCAGGTACGAAGGGAAGTGAACTAGGAGGAGTAAGTGTTTTGAGAGGGCAAGAAGAGCCGGATGGCTTAAGTACATAACAAGATAAACAAAGATGGTGGGCTACACCGGGATAGAGTAAAGTTACGTGACAAGTGAGGGTATAGTAGGGGGGATGTTTTGAGGTTTTGATAAGCACTGAGAGGATACTTTTGATGATTCAGTACAAGAGGGTGATTTTAGTAATGATGTTTTATCACGTTATGGGGGTTACATTAAGTTTATTATGGGCGTCGTGGGGCATTTCTGATGAGTTGGGACACAATGGGCTTCAGTTAAAGTCACAAATGCGTAATGGGCATATCAATCAATTGTATTTTTGAATTATGTTTGATTTTTTTAGAAGCAGTGACTCATACATGTATATTTTAACATTATAGATACCCCTGACGAAGGTTTTTCAGAAATGCATTGGGTGTGACGTAATTCTAGTATAATGTGGAGGACTCGAGATTCAGAGCATTGTGCATGTGTAGGCCTGGATGGGCAATTATGAAGTAATTATACGCATAAGTTCATATGAATTTCTTGGCCCTGGCGTGACAATGAAACTTGGACAAATCATGAAAATAAAATATGGATAAATGTTGAAAAACTTTGGTGAAAGTGAATCATTAGCGACACTAAGTACATACGGCTGTGCAACTCTAAATGAACTGCATGGTGCGGGACATTGATCTCTAAGGACATGGTCAAAACAAACCATGAATATCAGAGTGGGATGTTCGTAAACCTAAAAAATAAAATTATAATCTCTTGTCCAAAATAAACACACAAAATTAATAACACATCTGTTGCAAAAAGGTATTAGAAGTAGTTTAGTATAAGTCAAACTGTCCCTTTGGCTGTGGGTTCTGGTAGCAGGTGTGACATCAGAACTCAATTGTACTAATTTATTACAGTTGAGCAGCAACATCATTACTTTTATACTTGGATTGCAGCCTCCCAAGCATTATAAAATGTTTAACATTGACTTGCACAAATTATGACTACATAATATTATGAATAATATTGGCTTGCACTATACTTTGAATAATAGATGTGGAGTTAGAAAAGTAGACCCATATTATGCTATATATAGTCAAGTTGATTGTATAGTAGTAGTTAATTTGACACAGTAAATCTTTGTGTGGGACAATTTTTCTGTCCTAGATATTGTGATTTACAATCTGCTTAAAGTGAAGTTAGAGAAAAGCAAATGATAACTGTGCATCATGCATTTATCCACATTCCACTCCTTACATTGCTTTCTTGAACATGTACATCTAATTTCCACATTACAAGCACAGCAGTGGAATTACGGCAATACAAAGAGCAAAACCAGTAAAACTGCTCCTTATGTCGGACAAGTAAGCACCTGATATCCTTGAACAATGCCATCATAGCACAGCAAAAACATTGAAACATATACAGTATAGGAAATCCAGTGCAGTGCCACTGACATATTATCATTTTTTAATTTTTGCAGCACAGAAAACTGAAACTAATATAATGAATTGCACACTATTTACCTTAAAATTCTAAACCAGCACAGTCCAATTAAATGTGCCCTATCCCAAAGTTAATATGCATATCTTGTTCCAAGATACTCAGATTGAGAGCCCTTCTCACTTTCCATGACAGGCCCACAGATTCCCAAAAATCAGTTTTGGTGAGCTCATCCTCCAGTAAAAGCCATTTAGCATGCGCCTTGATCAGGCGCACTAGGGGCCATATTACATAAAGTGCCCTGGGGGCGCAACTGGCGTTTGTGCACCCAAGGGCATTTTGCTATTACATAAGGGGCCACAGATGCCTATGCATCCCCTTCTGTAATATTGATGGTGCTGGCCCATGTAAAGCGCCAGCGCTGCCTGCATGGAGCGTTCCCTCCTTTACATGGGGACGTGCCACATGCAAATGAGGGTATTATCGATGTGGGTGCAGAGGCCAAGAAGCTCTCAGGGGCACACTGAGAGTGCGCCACTTTTTAAAAGGTGGCTCACTCTCTGCACCCTCTGAGAGCAGCCCTCTGCAGGGGGAAAGGGGATCCCATAGACCCCCTCAGACATTCCCAGCCTGCAAGGGTATCTCTATTCCCCTTTAAAAGTGCCGCCTGCACAGTAAAACACAGAGTGACTCTAAAGCAGCCCCTCTATATTTCACGTGAGGGCAGCACAATTTCGCAGTGCCCTGGGGCAGTGCATTCCCCATAATGCGGCACATTTTCCTTCATTGCACCAGACACACCTTTTTAAAGTCCGGACCAATGAAGGAAAATGAGCCGCATGTTTAATGTGGCCCTAGGTAACAATTACATCTTATTTAAAGCAGAAACTGACATCTATGAGCAAGCAGAGAAAATGAATGCTCAGCAATTCATCACCTGGCCTGGAATCGCGAATAATAATGAGAGTATGCAAAATCTAGAGGAACCAGGGGTGATCTCCGTTTTAGGAGATTCTGCTGTCCATTGATTGTTTACAAATATTCCAAAAGTTATAGACATGGAAAATGTTAAATTGAAATCCTTTAGCAACTTTTTTTCTCCACAATATTGCTAGTCGTTGACAATTCTCCTAAATTGCCATTTGAGACGGTCGTCTGTGGTTATCAGGAAGGGGTCAGCAGTGTATACATTTGTATTCATGTAAGTATTTATGTGATATTTATATAACAAAAATCTACTAGAAAGTCAGCAGAGTGCTGTAAATGGGGAATAGCAAAGATATAGTCAGCAAGTGATTGGAGGGCTTCTGTGGGCACATTGGACTGTTACTGCATGGTGATGTAGTGTTTTTTAACCCTTTCGCTGCGGCGGCTATTCCGCCGCAGCGCTAAAGGGGCGGGGCGGCCGCATGCTGGTGACAGAACCGCTCCGTCACCAGCCGCGGTTGAGCTGTGCTGGTGACGGAGCGGTTCTGTCATGACCCGCCCCGCTCAATACAACTGCCGCGCAGGCGCGAAATCAGCGCCGCGGAGGCCGGGCCATGACGGAACCGCTCCGTCATGAGCACAGCCCAACCGTAGCTGATAACGGAGCGGTTCCGTGATCAGCAGGGGAGGGGTTAAAGATGTACACCTTCTGCTGTTTTTAAGGTTGGAGCACTGTTATAGCAGCATTGATGGATATGCAAATGACGTTCCAGATCCTCTGTGTATAGAGCGATAAGGCCCATTGCCTTTCTTGTTCTGTTTTAAATGTATTGATCTCCAGTCTGGTGGTGTCATAGTTGCAGCTGTGCCGAGAGGTACCAGAGGATATCAGCTATCTACGGATGGGTGCCATTCGGGATGGCACTGTAAGCCTTGTATCTGTAAACCACGAACAAATAACCTGTAAGGGTCTCAAGGCTCTGGGGTTCGTCAGGGAGATTAAGTGAGCTATTGCTCAGAGTCACATGATGCTGCGCTGAGCTGCCTCCAGCGTTGGGGATCGAACCTTGAGCAGTTCATTTAGTTATAGAACAGGTCTATTGTGTGGGATCGAAACTTGAGCCCTTGTCTCCGGAGTCAGCCAGCTGCGCTACACCTCTCCCTCCTTACACATTCCAGGCTTATAGTGTGGGAGCCTGGGGAGCAGTGCAATACCACTCAACAGATGCAGAATTTGGAGGGCTTGAGGAGCCACCCGGAAGTCAGTTTATGAGAAGAACAGTTTTTAGTAATGAATGCTGGTGAGAGGCAGTCTTGGTTTCTTGCCATTGTTTTCTTTGAGTATGGGACTGATGTGGAGGAGCCCATTGCAATCATCAGATCCATGATTTATGGCACAGGTCATTTGACAATAAACTATTTATTTATTTATTTATTTATTTATTTATTTATAGCATTTGTAGAGCGCTCTGTAACCCTACGGGCATCCTGGCGCTTAGGTACATAGCTAAGGGTTTTAGGAGGATTTTTTGGGAAAAGCCAAGTTTTCACCTTTTTCGGAAAGGTCAGGATATCATTAGTTTTTCTGATGTCCAGGGGGAGTTTATTCCATAAGTGGGCTGCAGCAATGCTGAAAGCTCATCCACCACAGGTGGCTTTCTTGATCCTGGGGATACTGATGAAGTTCAAGGATGAGGATCGAAGAGACCGGCTGGGCTCATACCACTTAAATTTGTATGGGAGTGGTCGGGGGCCTAGCCCATGAACTGCCCTGAAAACAATACATAGGGATTTGAAGCAGATCCTTTGGTGTATGGGCAGCCAATGTAGGTCAGCCAGGGCAAGAGTGGTGGAAGATCTACGTTCACGGGAGAGTGCCAGTTTGGCTGCAGCTGCCTGGACACTCTGGAGTCTGGAGATGAGATAGGCAGGGGATTCCAGCAGGAGAGCATTGCAGTAGTCCAGGCGGCTGAGGATAGTGCTCCTGACTATGTCCGCTCTGGTCTGTGGGGGCAGGAGAGGTAGCAGTCTTCGGAGTCCTCTTAATAAGGCGAAACAGCAGCTAACCTGCTTGTTGACGTTGGTCTCTAGGCTTAGTTTGTTATTAATAGTGACTCCTAGGTTTTTTACAGAGCTCACTGGGGTGGGCGAGTCCCCTAGCGATTGAGGCCAGAAATCTGGCGGTAGACTTTTGGGGATTTTTCCTACTGTGCAATGTAGTATTTCAGTTTTCTCACTGTTGAATTTTAGTGAGTTCTGACTGAGCCAGAGAGACATGTCCAGCATACAGGTGTGGAAGGTTTCCGTTGAGCTTGCTCGAGTTCCGTCCAGCGAGATTATCAGCTGGGTGTCGTCTGCATAGTTTGTCACGCTGATGCCATGGCTTTTGATGATCCGCATCAGGGGTTGCATGTAAATATTAAAGAGTATGGGGCTGATGGCAGACCCCTGTGGGACTCCGTGCGGGACGTTCGTGAACTCGGATTGGTAGGGAGGGATAGATACTGCCTGCCACCTGTCCTTCAGGTAGGAGCGGAACCAGTCGAGCGCGACCCCTCTGACTCCGATGTTCCTTAATCTTTCAATCAGGATGCCGTGGTTCACCGTATCGAACGCGGCGGACAGGTCAAGCAGAATCAGAGTTGCTGATTCTCCCCTGTCCGCCCTCATTCGCAGGTCATCCATAACTGTCAGCAGGGCTGACTCCGTTCCATGAACTGGTCTGAAGCCAAACTGCTCCTCTTCCAAGATGTTGTTGGTTTCTAGGAAGAGGGCTAGAGCTCTACTGACCCATCTCTCTATGATTTTTATAGGATATGGTAATAGGGATATGGGTCGGTAGTTCTTTTGGCTGCTTGGGTCCAGGTTAGGTTTTTTTAATAGCCGGGTGACGATCGCTAGTTTCCAGTCTTTAGGAACGGAGCCTGTGTGCAGAGATTGATTACATAGTTGGTGCAGGGCTGGTAAAACGTCATCCTCGAATTTCTTGGCTATTCTATGGGGAAGAGGGTCTAGAGGGGAGCCTGAGGACGTATGGAGGGCTGTTGTGATGAATTCCTGTTCCGAAGGAATCATAAAGTTTTCCAGGGTGGCATTTGAGAGGGGGTACGTATCAGGATCCGCCTTTCCGTCTTTATTTGTTGGGATGCTGTTGTCTTGCAGTGGGGAGATAGGATTACTCTTCATTCCCTCAACAATTCTGCTGATTTTATCTTGGAAGAACACTGCTAGGTCGTTGCAGAGTTCTTGTGAGGGTTTGATTTGGCTATTAGCACAGGCGGGGTGGGAAAGCTCTTTGATGAGCCTAAAAGTATCCCGGGATTTATTAGGGCTTTTGAGGATTACCTCAGCAAAATAGTTGGATTTGGCTGTGATTATTTCCTTCTTGTATTGTGAGATAGTAAGCCTCCATCGTACTTTCTCCTGGTCTGAATAGTTTTTTCTCCAGAGCTTCTCCGCCTTTTTGCAGGTATTTTTTAGTTCTCTTAGTTTCTCTGTGTACCAGGGGGCGGAGGGTTTTCCCCTTTTTGTGATTGTTTTCAGCGGGATGACGGCGTCAAGTTTTTTTGTGGTTTTATGGAGAAAGGAAAGATAGTTTGTGGTGACATCATTCTCTAATTTGAACGAGGCCCCAACATGGCGTAGGTCGAGCTTTCCCTCCTCTTTCCTCTTCAATAAGTTCTTCCAGTCTCGACCTACGAAAGTTTTGACTTGCGAAATCGTGGCTCCTGTGTGGGACGGGATGTGGGATTTGAACCTGATGAGGTAGTGATCTGACCAAACTACTGGAAGGATAGTGTCTAGGGTCAGTAGGTCTTCTGCCGCAAAGATAAGATCTAGTGTGTTTCCTAGTATATGTGTGGAGGTGTTTATCCACTGTTTCAGCCCTATATTGTGGCAGGATTAAGTAATATTGTGCAAGGCTGCACGTAGTTGGTCATTGTCCCATATGTTGAAATCGCCCAGTATCAGCAGCCTGTTGTGGGAGATTGACATATTATTTATGACCATGATTAATTCCTGCTGTTGTGAGGCTTTGAAATGCCCCGGAGACCTGTAACATACAAGGGCCGTGAGGCAGTGTTCAGAATCATATTTTACGAAAATCCCGAGGATTTCCACACAGGAGATGGTGTCAATGTCCAGGGTAGTGATGTTAAGTTGTTCCCTAAAAATGATCCCCAGGCCTCCTCCTCGACCTGAGGGTCTGGGTTTCTGGATGATCTTGAACCCGTCTGGACATGCAATGCCTAGCTCTGATTCTGTTCCTTCAGCCATCCATGTCTCGGTTAGGAACAGGATGTCGAGTTTATTAGTCTCAATCAGTAGCTGTATTTCAGTAGCGTGTTTTGGAAGGGAGCGGACATTTAAAAGTCCGTTGGTTAGTTTCCCTTTGGTGCTGCGTTTAGCTCCTACTTGGGCTGATGGGGAATGGGTCATGGTGTTGTCAGGGCTTGGATAAGGCATCAGGATTGATTTGGGGGGAGGGGATTAATGTGAGGAAGCCGAGCTTGGCAGTGAGAGCAAGCTTTGTCGTCCTGGTGTACTGCGTGAGGGAGTAGGTGTGGGCATTCAATTTTGTCTGCCTGTGTGTTCAGTAGCATGAGTGTTTCCCTGCTATATCTGAGCACATCATGTGCTGGTGTGCAGCGGGTAGAGGGGGGTGCCCTAGGCCCGGCCTCGGCGCGGACGAGCGCAGACGAGCTTGCCTTAAGCGCGCCTTCGGCGCGCAATCGTCGCGCCCGCTGCGCATACGGATACTGGAAATCCATAGTTCTTGACTACTTACATCTCTACAATGGATTTTACAGCATTTAGCAGTAATGGTACATTACTATCACCTAAGACGTACATTGCTTCCTGTATCAGGGGTGGAAGGAGCTTGGACAACCACATCCAGGAAACTTACCAGGGTGCGGTGGACATCAAGAAATTGATCTTGCCAGCATTTAGTTCCTTTCCTGGTTCCGTATGGGACCTCTGGTGAAAGGAGACTAAGTTAAAGTCAACCTACTGGTTAAGCTAAGGTTTACCTTCAATCATGGGCCTCAGACACACTGTCTGGAAAGCAGATCTAAGACCTTGTCTAGAAAGTGAGCTTGCCAGTAAATAGTAAATTGGGTCACATAATGTAACGAGGACCGATTCCTCGACTTTGGGTGCCAAAAAAAAAAAAGAGGGCTCTTCCATTGGAGTCCACAAAATTAAAATATTCAGCCCACTGCAACCCAGACGTTCAGAAGAGCAGACAAGGTCAAATGCAGACTGAAGGTTTGCACAGATTACATAGAGGTAACCACCTCTCAGAGTGACATGTTTCCATAAAAAAATTGCAATTGGAGCACTTGGCCAGTAATGCTGGTTTCTGCCCTAAACCCTGCTTGCAGGGGCGTTAACAAGCCTCCATCCTCCATCCAAACTTGTGGTCTAATTTGAAAAATCACTGGATAAACAACATTATGCAACTGTTTTTACTGGTACAACTGTGGCACCTTTATGGCATGACAGAGCTGCAACTTTGGACACTCCACTAAGTGAACCCACAGCAGCAATTTACCCAGCTCATTTGACCCCAAATCACAGGCATATTAAAGACCTATGAAGTGGTCAACCCAAGCATCAGACATTTTATTACAATTTATAGATGCAGCAGTTTTTGGAACCCTATCAGCTCAGATCTGCCAAAAACAGTGGTCTGTCCCTTTTATGACCCGCAGTAGTGAATCCCCTATGGCCATTTCAAACTTCTGTTTGGCCTTGACTATTGTTGCCTTGTAAGGGGCTCTGGCTTCCTGAATTAGAGATCTGTCTCCACCTTTAAAAGCAACTGTCAAGGCACTCCTTGCTAACCTGCAAGCGTTAATGTACCATTGGCCACATTGGCGGATTCCAACCTAAAAAGCTCCTTAAAGGAGCAGCACTTGGCATCTTTGGCGTGGTTTCCCCTGACATTTTGCCTCTACCTCGTGTAATTTTGATGCTGTGCTGGATTTCGTTTTTGCAGGCTTAGATGCTTTGGACACTTTGCCACTGCTGATCAGTGTCAAAGTGCAAGTGCTCCCTGTGTAAATTGCTGTTACAATTGGTTCACCGTGATTGCCATGTTTGGTTTACTGGTAAGCCCCTTGTAAAGTGTACTGAAGTGTTCCAGGGCCTGTAAATCAAATGCTACTAGTGGGCGTGCAGCACTGATTGTGCCACCCACAGGAGTAGCCCTGAAAAGGTAACCCAGGATTGTCACTGTAGTGTCTGTGCACAGTTGTTAACTGCAATGTCGAATTAGAAAGTGCATCCACTTGCCAGGCCCTAACCTTCCCTTTTTGTACATGTAAGGCACCCCTACGGTAGGACTAAGGTACCCTCCTGGGTGGGGTGCAGTGTATATGATAGGTAGGTCATGTACTGGTGTTTGTGACATGTTCTGGAGTTTATTTATAACATCTTATAGATATAACTTTCCTTTGGAACAAGATAGATAAATAAAGTTTAGGCCCTCTGAACTCAGAATTTAATATCACATCTTTTAGTAAAGATAGTTTTAAATTGTGTGTTTGAAATTACATTTTTAGAAAGTAGGCATTTGTTAGTTTAACCATTCTGTGTACCTCTGCCTGTTTGTCTATGGACTGTCTGGTTTTAGAGTGACAGGGACTGTGGATGTGCATTCACTGTAGAAAGCCACTGGGGGTTAGAGGGTGGGGGTTTATGTATGCCTGGCCCTTCTTGGAAGACTAAGAGCTAAGCTGAACAGGGCTCTGCTGAATTTAAATTAGTGGAGGGAGATTTCCTTGCACCTGACTGGGGCCTGTCTCCCTTGCACAATGCTTTCTCCACTCCTTTTGGCCATACTGCATCAGTGAGGACAAAACTGGTTTGAAGAGGGTTCAGAGACTCTTGCACAATGAGAACAAAGAAATTTTTGGGTTTAAGTATTAGACCTAAAACACCAGAACTTTAGATCATTTCTGTAATCCAAGAGTAACCTTTGCCAAGGAGAAAAGCTGGAGAAACTAAAGGAGAAGTACTTCCCCATTGCTGTGTGCTGTCTGGGGTTGGCCTGCAGTTCCTGATTCTGCCAAATAAAGGATAAGGACTTTGCTATGTGCTGTGTCCCCTTCCTGAGGAATATCTCCAAGGGCCTGTGTGTGCTGGCCTCCTGTTCTGAAGTTTCAGGAGCACAAAGACTTCACCCCCTGATCTTCCTTGCTGGGAGGTCTGACCTACCAAGAAGTGCCTGTGATTGTGTTGGACCTCTGGAGGTTGCTTTGCTTCTGCTGTTGGGAGCTGGAAAAGCAACACAACTACAAGAAAATTAACACATCGCTCTTTTTGTGGCAGTTTTCCCAATGCAGCACCGCGTTGTGAGAAGAATCTCCACTCATAGCCGCGCCGCTGCTGAAACCGATGCAGTGCCTGTCGCCGATGCAAGAAGCAACACATCAAGGGATCGCGGCTGAAGAAAATGACGCAGGGCCGCTCGATCGCCGACGTATCCTGGATTTCCACGCAACGTACCTGTGCAGCAAGTTTTCCCAATGCATCACCTGCGGACAAGAACAAACTCGGAATCGATGTATCACTTCCCCCTACAGGCGCATCTCTTCTCCTGCATGCAGCGTACCTGTTGCATCGCCTCCCCATGTTCTTAGGAACAAATGCATCTCTTTGGTTTACAACGCTTCCCATCTCTGCCGCTGTTTGGCCTTGTGAATTTTGACATAACTGCAGGTACTTTGAAAGAATTCACGCATCCATAGTTTTCTATGGACTAAGTTGTTTGAAACCTTTTTAACGTCATATTCTAATTACATGTATGTTGGATTTTCTTGTTTAGTTTATTGCTCTAAACTGGTGTGGTGTCCATTTGTGGTGTTATAACTGTATTACTGTGTGTTTTGAGTACAAATACTTTACACATTGCCTTTGGGATAAGTCTATCTGCTTGTGCCGAGCTACCCAGGGGGTGAGTGGGGGTTATCTAAAGTCTGTATTCCCCTTACCCTGACTAGAAGCAAGGGTCCCTATTTGGACAAAGGTACCACCTCTGGCAACTAGAAACCGCCATTTCTAACAGATGGCATTATATCCCTCCCAAGAGGCAGCTGCAAGAGAGTTCCTTTTCAAGGTCAGAATTGTTTCCAGGGTAGTAACGAGTGCCTACAGCTGTATCTGGATTGTCAGTGAGGTAACAATAACACTCCATTTGAGCCTACAGTGGTTGTTAGTATGAAAAAGCCTCCTATCAAATAGTTCATAATCATGGGGTAGAATACTACAAACCAATGAACTCTAGGAAAGATCCAGGCGCTAGGGTCACTATTCTGCCATGGAATCACCTCCATATCTGCCACTCACTGCCATAACCTAATATCAATCACTATGTAATCAATATAAAGTCCTTCCCTTCCTTGTCTGACAGTGTTCTCTTATTGCCAGCTCTCAAACCATTGTTTAGGGTAAAAGCATTTAATTGCCGGGCAACAACAGGCCATTTTCTTCTTTTTAATGTATTTTATTGCATTTTTTCCATGAGAACAGTCAATCAGGAAGTGCATTTCAATGTCCAGTTTGTGCAGACCATATAGTGCCGTACGAATAATATATAATTAAACAAAAACAAGGGAACCCAAGGCGCAATAGGCTAAGGACCATGGGTAGGTACTTTATTACAAAGACAGGGGTCCTTAGACAAGGAAACAAATTTAGGCAGAAATGAATATAGACCAGATGGAACTATATTTTTGGGGGAATGTCCAGCCGGACAATTTATTACCCTAATGCAAAATAGTCATAACACAATAAAACACTGCGTGTGATAGAGGTGGGACACCAGCCGATGTCCGACTAACACACTGAAAGAACATAAACAAGAAAGAAGTAGTAGGCAATAACAGGTCATCTGATTATTGTAAATCATATAACAGACAATCTTTACTATACACATATGCATGAAAAGTATAAATCAACTATGCATTTAGTGCATTTGTGTCGACGACGTTTCGAACCACAATGATAATCGGTTCATCCTCAGGACAGAGGGTAATTGCCTTAAAAATTCAAATTTACAGTAGTATTACTTATGTAGACGTAAATATGCCGTACCGTAGAAAAAATGCAAATAAAAGGGAAACACAAAAAGAATGAAACATGTCATTAAAACTTTAATCCATTGATACAACTGTGTATACCATGCATGACTCATACCATGCCAAAGTGACGACGGCAGCGGAGTGTATTGCATGCTACATACAAGCAGTGTGCAAAACTGTAGCAGTAAAGCTAGTGGCTCAGCGTCCAATTAATGAATTTAATTACTCTGAATGGTCCAGGAGAAGATTAAACAATAGTGCATGACTGTGCAAATAACGAGACGTCGGCAGGGTGGAGGGCCGTGGAAGTATATATCAGTGCTAAGGGGGTGAGGACGAGTGCACGAGTAATAGTCTCACGTAACAGTTATAGGCAGCTTACCGGTTGAGTGAAACTAAAGGTGGGGAGGGGAGGGGTTTTACCTAGAAAATGATATTCGACAATACTATGTTGGGAAATAAATTAAGAGAATCAGACAAGCCGATCTGATAATGACCGGAGCAATGGCCGTGACAACCAATATCGTACCGTACCATGGAATGGTATCCAAGGGATGACAGGGATCTATGAGTGAAATGTAATCAGGTGGAATAATGCTAGCAGCAATTGTGGTGAGTCGCTATGCAGAAACCAGCTTAACCAAGGAAAAAAGGCCTTCAATATCGGGGTCTGTAGAGACAGAAAAATGCAAGCGGCGGAAATGCCGATACAAAGGACTGAGAGGGAAAATAACAATAACCAGCCAGAGAGCGGGGGGAGTTCTTACCTGGCGATACAGACAGCAAGTCCACAATGGGAGAGCTTGCGGGCATGAAGATTCAGCGCGGCGTCTCCTCGAAACGGTAGACGCGAAGTAATGAAAGTGTATGGTCACGTGGGTACTATGGACCAATGGGTGCTGGGCGCAAGCCGTCGGCCATTTTGGATTGGGTAAGGATTAACGAAGGAATAATCACAGTGAATATATCGTGATCAGAAAATACGTGCTGCTAAAATAAACGAGTGAATAGCGGGCATTTACAAGGCAAACACACCCAACATGCAGTGACAGGGGTAAAAAAACAATTATTACATAGATGGCTAAAAAATTCCAAGTCTTAAAGAATTATAGATTGCTGACATAAAAACAGTGCAGAAAAGTTATGAAAGAACCAGTCAGAGCATCTTGAGAAGAGAAATTCAAACCATGAAAGCGAATTGTATCAAAGTTCTAGTTCATGATACTTAGATCAAGGAGGTCCAGTCCTCAGTCCGATTAAGGCCTGTATGCAGACTTTTTGTCTTCAGTATCCAGCGTAGTTCCTCTTTATTCAGCAGCTTCTGTAGATTGCCTCCACGGGTAGGGAGTTTTACCAAGGAAATGATAGTCCATTTGAAGTCCATTTCTGTGTGGGCATGTTCAGTGAAATGATGTACAATATGGTAATGATGCTCTGACTGGTTCTTTCATAACTTTTCTGCACTGTTTTTATGTCAACAATCTATAATTCTTTAAGACTTGGAATTCTTTAGCCATCTATGTAATAATTGTTTTTTTACCCCTGTCACTGCATGACCAGGAGTCGTCCCAGGCGGTGGGTGATGGCCCAAGGATGAGGACTTCCGTCTTGTCTGAGTTCAGTTTCAAGCGGCTGTTCTTCATCCAGCCGGTGGCGTCTTTCATCCCTTCGTGGAGGCTGGTTCTGGCGGTTTCGGGTCTCTGGTGAGGGAGAGGATCAGCTGGGTGTCGTTGGCGTAGGAGATGATGTTGAGGTTGTGTTGGCGTGCGATGGCTGCGAGAGGTCTCATGTAGACGTTGAAGAGGGTGGGGCTGAGTGATGATCCTTGCGGGACGCCGCAGATGACTTCGGTGGCCTCGGAGCAAAATGGGGGGAGGCGGACTCTTTGTGTTCTTCCAGCGAGGAACGAGATGATCCACTTCAGTGCCTTCTCTTGGATGCCGGTGTTGTTGATGCGTTGGACTAGGGTGCGGTGGCAGACAGTGTCGAACGCGGCGGAGAGGTCCAGGAGGATGAGTGCCGCTGTTTCCCCGTTGTCGAGAAGGGCTCGGATGTCATCGATGGCTGCGATGAGGGCGGTCTCGGTGCTGTAGTTGGCTCTGAAACCGGACTGCGAGGGGTCGAGGGCTCCATTCGTCTCGAGGAAGGCGGCAAGCTGTCTGTTGGCGATCTTCTTGATGACTTTGGCAGGAAAAGGGAGGAGCGAGATGGGGCGGAAGTTATTGAGGTCGGTGGGGTCCGCTGTTGGTTTCTTCAGTAGGGCGCTGAGCTCGGCATGCTTCCAGCTCTCCGGGAAGGTGGCGGTGTCGAAGGAGGTGTTGATGACGTCTCAGAGTCGGGGTGCGATGGTGGAGTCAGCCTTGTTGAAGACGTGGTGAGGGCAGGGGTCAGTCGGAGATCCGGAGTGGAATGTGTTCATCCTGCGGGCTGTGTCTTCGGTGGTCACTGCGGTCCAGGTGCGGAGGGTGGCGGTGGGGTGCATTGGTTTGACGGTTGGTTGCGAGGATGGTGTGCCGAAGCTGTTGTGGATGTCGGCAATCTTGCGGTGGAAGAACGAGGCGAGGGAGTCGCAGAGATCTTGTGAGGGGGTGATGTCGTTGTTGCCGGTGCTGGGGTTGGAGAACTCCTTGACGATGCTGAAGAATTCCTTGCTGTCGTGGGCGTTGTTGTCCAGTCGGTCCTTCAGTGATTTCTTCTTGGTGGTGCGGATGAGCTGGTGGTGCTTGCGGGTCGGGAGTTTGAGGGCGGTAATGTTGTCAGTGGTCCGGTCGAGGAGCCAGGCTTTCTCGAGGGTGCGGCAGGTCTTCTTGGAGTCCTTGAGTTCGTCGGTGAACCAGGGGGCCTTCTTGCTTCTCAGTTTGCTGGGAGGGTTCTTTAGTGGTGCGAGGTCGTCGGCGCAGGCGGTCAGACATTGTGTGAAGTTGCGGGCTGCTTCGTTGGGGTCCGGTGTGCTGGCAGGTGGGTTCTGGCTGAGGGAGGCGGTGAGCTGGTCGGCGGTGATCTTGCTCCAGCTTCTGTGGGAAACCTGTTGCGGGTGGTGGTGTGTGGTGGTTTTTCTGAAGCTGAAGTGGACGCAGCTGTGGTCGGTCCAGTGAAGTCCAGTGGAGTGGCTGTAGGCGATGTGCTTGCTGGATGAGAAGACGGGGTCAAGCGTGTGGCCGGCGTAGTGGGTGGGGGTGTTGACCAGTTGCTTGAGTCCGAGGTGGGCGAGGTTGTCCAGCAGGGTGACAGTGTTGCGGTCCTCGTTGTTCTCCAGGTGGAAGTTGAGGTCCCCTAGGAGGATGTAGTCGGCGGAGGGGAGGGCGTGTGGGCTGATGAAGTCTGTGATGTCTTCGCTGAATTGTGTGCGTGCTCCCGGTGCTCTGTAGATGAGGGTGCCTCAGAGGGTCGTCTTTGGGTCGGTGTGAATCTGGAAGTGGAGTTGTTCGGCGGCGGTGTAGGTGTCGTCGGCGTCGGTCGTGATGAGGATGGTGTTCTTGTGGACGATGGCGATGCCTCCTCCGGTCTGGTTGATGCGGTTCCTCCTGATGATCTTGTATCCATCCGGGATGGCGATGGCGATGTCGGGGGCTGAGGAGGCGTTCATCCATGTTTCAGTGAGGAAGGCGACGTCTGGTGATGTTGTGTGGAGCAGGTTCCAGAGTTCGACGGCGTGTCTGTGGACGGAGCGGGTGTTGAGAAGGATGCACTTGAGGTCGCTGCTGGGGTTAGGCTTGGCGGGCGCGGTGCATGTTCGGAGGCAGGTGAACTTGCAGGTTGTGCAGGTGAAGGGTCCGTGGAAGCATTTCGGGGCGCCCTGGCAGCAGGCGGGGTTACGGCCTGCATTGAGTGCGTTGAGGGCAGCGGCGTCGTAGGTCTGTCGGGTCGTCTTGCGTCGGTGGGGGCCAGGGGTTCTGGCGCTGGGCGCGGTCCAGCCGCGGACGGGCGCAGACGGGCTTACCTTTGGCGCGCCTTCGGTGCACAATCGGCGCGCCAGCTGCGCGTGACCGCTGTGAGTCTGCGCGGTTGCCGTTTGTGGTGAAGTGGGAGGGAGGGAGGGAGGAGCAGCTGGGAGGCGGGAGCGGGGAGGGCACAGAAGTAAAAGGGGGCGTGGCCGCTAGCACGGCCGCGGGAAGCGGGGAGCGGGGCGGACAGGGGGAGAGACACAGTCAACAGTACGGCAGTGAACAGAAATCAAAACAGTAATGGGAAATAAAAAGTAGATTAGCAAGCTGCAATGAGACAGAGAGGAGACAAGGAGAGAAAAAAGAAAATTAGCAAATTAGCACAACACGAAGATACGGCGGGGGCCGAGGTAGGCTCAGTGTGGCTGCGGGCAGCAGCGTGGCGGGTTGCACACGCAACAGCTGGTGGCCGTGTGGCGCTGGGGTGTCCTGGAACAGGGGGTAAGTATGCAAATAGTTCTCTGGTGGTTGCCAAATGTCACAAGGGTGTGAGGTGGGGGTAATAATGTGGCACAGACATCACTGATGGTGTCACAGTGAAGAAGGTCCTGGAGTCAGGCCTACATCGTTGGTGTTTGTGCTCTGCTTCAATGCAAAGAAATTTGATGTTTCTCAATGAGTATGGCAATTGCGGTGAATCTCCTAATACCTCTCTTTAGTGGCTTAACATATCCCAATAATGCCATCAGTGTTGTGGGTTGCATAATTTGATTCACCATGAGAGACAAATGACGAAAGATTTCTTCTCATTACATCCTCAATGGTCCACAGTTCCATTTGAGGTGAGAAAAATCAGCCTCAGAGTCAGCTCACCTAGTACATGAGCTTGATACATTAGGGTTCATTTTGGCTAATAACTGCGGAGTTACATGAACTCTATGTAGATATTTAAAATGTAATAATTTGTGTCCATGATTATTCGAGACATATCGCGACTTTGCACAACAGTAATGCCACATGCTGTCAGTTATTGGTATGTCAAGGTCCCGTTCCCAGGCTGCTCATGCTTTGGCACCTACTGCAGGGCGAAGGGATAGCGATAGGTGGTATATGTGTGAAACTAGGTGAGTACTATCTGGTGAGCTTATAACTAGCAATAGTGGGGGAAAGCCGTCTGGTTCCATCAATGCATTGGCATTGCTTCCAGCAGGGATCCCTGGACTCTATGGAGGAGGAATCTGTCCATGTACATGGGGTCCTTACGGGCCGCAAGTTCAGCTGGTACATGGTCTTAAGGCTTTAAACAAGTCTCTCCCTGTCTGGAGTCTATGTTTGGCTAACGTTCTTTTGGTAACAGTTTCAGTGGCAGGGGGTAACCACGGATTATCTACCAATGGTATGTATGGCAAGTATAAGGACTTTTTTGTAAGTACCGTTGCAATTTGGACCATGCCGATCGGATCATGGACAATGTTTGGATTTCAGAAGGGCAGCGTGGTAGGCCTTGCGGCAATATCACAGAAAGCAAGTTAGGATGTATTTAAGAACTTTCGGGTTTGAGATATTGAAGATGGGCATCAGGGTGATACCAGTAGTATGGTAAAGTGAACTTGAGCAACCAGGTAGTACAAATATAAATCAGGGACCCCGAATCCCCTCCGCTCGTAAGGCATAGTCAAAGTGGTCCAGCTTATTCGCGCCTGTTTCCCCACCCAGATCGGACGAATCAGCAGTGACCGAAGTGTATTGAAAAATTTCACAGTCAGGGCAATGGGAAAGTTTAAAAAGAGATGTAAAAAACCTTGGCAGAACCACCATTTTCATTATGGCAATTCTGACAGCCATGGAGAGTGGATGTTTCGTCCACTTGTCAATCTGTATCTAGAGCTGGTCTATTGTGGGGCCATAATTTAGACGTATGACGTCAGGGGAATTACAATGCAAGTAAATTCCAAGATATTTGGGGGGGTTGGTACACCACTGTAGGGGGAGCTCGAGAACTTCTCAGGTAGTCGCTGGGGTCAATGGAAACATTTCTGATTAGGTCCAGTTAATACCCAGCCCCGAATACACCCCAAAGCGCACCACCTCTCTCAAGAGCAGAGACAGGTTCTCAGCAGGCTTCTGCACAAACAACATTACATCATCTGCATAGAACGACTCGGCGAATGGACCTGTGTGTAACTGTAGTCCACAATGAAGGTCTCACTCCTGTATGTGGCGTGCAAGATTGTCCATAGCTGCAATGAATAATAGGGGTGAGAGAAGGTACCCCTGCCTGGTGCCACATGATAGAGGGAACTGAGAAGTTGTTACTCCATTTACATTCAGGCGGGCTGCTGGGCTAGAGTACAACAAGCGGACTAGGTTTAAAAAGCCAGTAAGAATGCCTAATTTCTGCATAACTGTATACAGAAAAGGCCATTCTAATGAATCAAAGGCCTTTTCGGCATCTAGGAGGGCGACTGCTGCAGGGCTCCATTTGATTCATAACCAAGAAAACTGCTTGGAAGTGTTGTAGATCTGCCGGGGTTTAAACTTGCTTGAAAGGGGCACAATGTGGTATCTACTAGTAGTGACAGATGAGTGGCTAATATTTTAAAGAGAATTTTATAGTCCCGATTGAGTAACAAAAACGGCTTATAGGACTGACATTGACGTGGTGATTTGCCCAGCTTAAGCAATAATGTAACTATAGCCTCGCGCATAGTCGGAGACAGGGATCCACTCTTCAAAGCTTCATCGTACACCTCCAATAGGCGCGGAGCCAATTTGTGTTGGTAGTCTTTATAATATTCCCCAGAAAGGCAGTCAGAACCAGGGGCTCAGCTACTAGCCAGGTCTTTTATTGTTTGTTTAATCTCATCTACATCTATCAGGGAAGCCAGGAACTCGCGGTGCCCCTCCTCCAACCAAACTATAGCTTGTCGTGTATAAATGTGCATAGTAGTCAAGAAAGGCAGCCGAGATATCCGCCCCTTTTGTCAACGGAACGTCCTTGTCGGTGTCTAGATGTGTAACAAAGGACAATTGATATTGAGGTCTGAGGAGCCAGGCGATCATCCTCCCGGGCCTCTCACCCTCCCCGTACACCCGGGCCATTGCATATTTGTTGAGATATTTTACTTCTCGAGTGGCCGCATTTTTGATTTTGTCGTTAATGTAGCACGGTCACATAGCGATTCCCGTGATGGGGCAGTCTGTGTGGTTCTGTCTATGTCTTTTAGTTTCTGTTCTATTTTCTCCAACTCTCCCCGTATAGAGCGAAGTACAACTGCTTGTTTTGAGATGCAGACCCCACGAATGAATGCTTTAAAGGCATCCTATAGTACCAGTTGTGAATCCACCATCCCTTTGTTTAGTAGAAAGTACTCCCTGATGGTGTCTCCCACATCTTACAAAGCACCAAGGCAAGCAGGGCAGCAGTGGAGGGCAGCAGTGATGAATCACCACAGTGGTCGCTGCTTGGGGATCATATGTAAACCCACAAAAGAAGAACAGGTGCATGATCACAAAACATGCGGGTCAAATATTCAACCCAATGCACCTCCAAAAGTAGTTGTGGTGTAAGCTACCAATGATCGATTCGGGACCATGAACTGTGTGGGGCAGAGTAAAATGAAGTTACGGACTCGTTGGTGCTTCGTAGGCCAGGGATCTTCAAGTAGTGCTGTGTTTAGTAAATTGATAAGTCCCTTCATGGCGTGTGCTATCGTAATGCACTCAGGACCAATGGTGTCAGTGGTGGGGTCTAGTGTGATGTTGAAGTCTCCCACCATCAGTATATTATCCACGCCTAGGTGGTCAATATGTGTGGTTATATTAGGAAAAAAGTCAGAGGTGTCGATATTTGGTGCATATATGTTAATAAAAAGAACTGACTCTCCTCCTAGTAATCCCTGCACAATCACATGTCTGCCTTTCGGAATCAATCACCACTTTTAAGGCCTGAATAGGGAGGGAACGGTGAACCAGTATACACACATCAGGTGAATACGAACTGTAGCAGGAGAAGAAGCGATTACTGCCCACGATGCCGCAAACCCATGTGTTGGGAGAGGTGCGTAGTGTGTCTCCTGCAGGAAGGCGATTTGAATAGAGTGTCTGACCAAGTATGCAGGACCTGTCTATTTTTTTTTAGGACCTGATAACCCTTGCACATTCCAAGACAGGCACCTGAGGCTCAGTCCAGGGTGGCATTTCTCATTGAGACACAAACTCCAACTTAAGAAACCCAAACAATGGAAAAGAACAACTCACGACATTAACTGCAATGACCCAACATCCCTCACCAGCAATATTCTATCACCACCAGTGGACCTGTGAAATGTCCATGACCTCACAACCCACTACAACAACTCGATGACTAACATTCTCGACACAGTGGCGCCCCCTCAGCTAAAAAGGCCCTCCTCTAAAGACTCCAAACCTTGGTATAATGGGAGCCTAAATGATCAACGCTGCAACCTAAGACTAGCGGAAAGGGCCTGGAGATCTGCACCGTCCCTAGAGCACCTTAAACAACTAATATCATGGAGGAGTAATTACAACAAACACATCAGAATCTCAAAAGTTAATTCCTTCAAATATCAACTAAACAATGCTACAAATCAACCAAGAAAACTATTAAAAATATTAAAGTTCAATCGGCTCAACATCACACCGACTCCTTTGTAGGCCCCAACCCGCAACCTAACTGCAACATATTTGCCGCTCATTTCTTGGAAAAATCCAAAATGATAGAAAAAGAGCTCCTTACAGCAAATAAACAACTCGCATTGTCGCCCCACCTAACCCCAATGTGCCACAATCGGCATAAACCCTTATCGAACATGATCTCAACCTAAAAAACAATGCGTCCTGGAACACTTTCAAAATCTTTGACCAAAATGACATCCTCAAGTGAATAACAACACTGAAACCGTCAAACCACTTCTGTGATGCGCTTCCAGCCAACATCTCCAGCGAGATAAAAGCTGCTCTTATACCCATCTGGACAAAGATAGTGAATGCATCTCTATTGCAAGGAATCCTGCCAAGCCGCTTAAAAGAAGGACAGGTAACCCCCATTCTAAAAATAAAAACACTGCTGACCACACAATTCCAGATAACTACCGTCCAATATCCACCATTCCTACACTAGCAAAACTACTGGAGAAGTGCGTCCACTCCCAACTATGCAACCATATAGCCCAATTCCACCTTATTGACCAGTTCCAATCATGCTTTAGGCAGAATCAAGGAGAAAATTACAAAAAACAATTTGATGGACAGAATGTAGATCAATGTCTTACATTCACCCCAGTACAAGGATCTGGGCCTAAATCCATCGTTTTTTGCACTCCACACCACCATGGGTTAGATAATGGCTTTATGCAAATCAGCTCTGACCCTGTGCCCCATGGGAACATGCCCAGACGTGGGTCCCAGGCACTCCACACCTCTTGGAGTCAAGCTAGCCGGGCTGATGAGAGGTGTTACCTCGAAACCGGTCCGGTCCTCGGATGCTTGATTCCGTTCTGGGAAGGACATGGCTTTTGTAGTTCGGACTGGACTGTTCCCATGGGGCAACAGAGTCAGAGCTGATTTGCATATCGCCATTGTCTAACCCAGGGTGGTGTGGAGTGCAAAAAAACGATGGATTTGGGCCCAGATCTTTTGACTGGGGGAATGTGTGACATTGATCCACATTCGGTCCATCACTTGTTGTTTTTGCAATTGCCGCCCTAAGTGTGCTGGGGATGCCCAGACGTGGGTCCCAGGCACTCCACACCTCTTGGAGTCAAGCTAGCCGGGCTGATGAGAGGTGTTACCTCGAAACCGGTCCGGTCCTCGGATGCTTGATTCCGTTCTGGGAAGGGCATGGCTTTTGTAGTTCGGACTGGACTGTTCCCATGGGGCAACAGGGTCAGAGCTGATTTGCATATCGCCATTGTCTAACCCAGGGTGGTGTGGAGTGCAAAAAAACGATGGATTTGGGCCCAGATCTTTTGACTGGGGGAATGTGTGACATTGATCCACATTCGGTCCATCACTTGTTGTTTTTGCAATTGCCGCCCTAAGTGCGCTGGGGATGCCCAGACGTGGGTCCCAGGCACTCCACACCTCTTGGAGTCAAGCTAGCCGGGCTGATGAGAGGTGTTACCTCGAAACCGGTCCGGTCCTCGGATGCTTGATTCCGTTCTGGGAAGGACATGGCTTTTGTAGTTCGGACTGGACTGTTCCCATGGGGCAACAGGGTCAGAGCTGATTTGCATATCGCCATTGTCTAACCCAGGGTGGTGTGGAGTGCAAAAAAACGATAGATTTGGGCCCAGATCTTTTGACTGGGGGAATGTGTGACATTGATCCACATTCGGTCCATCACTTGTGGTTTTTGCAATTGCCGCCCTAAGTGCGCTGGGGATGCCCAGACGTGGGTCCCAGGCACTCCACACCTCTTGGAGTCAAGCTAGCCGGGCTGATGAGAGGTGTTACCTCGAAACCGGTCCGGTCCTCGGATGCTTGATTCCGTTCTGGGAAGGACATGGCTTTTGTAGTTCGGACTGGACTGTTCCCATGGGGCAACAGGGTCAGAGCTGATTTGCATATCGCCATTGTCTAACCCAGGGTGGTGTGGAGTGCAAAAAAACGATGGATTTGGGCCCAGATCTTTTGACTGGGGGAATGTGTGACATTGATCCACATTCGGTCCATCACTTGTTGTTTTTGCAATTGCCGCCCTAAGTGCGCTGGGGATGCCCAGACGTGGGTCCCAGGCACTCCACACCTCTTGGAGTCAAGCTAGCCAGGCTGATGAGAGGTGTTACCTCGAAACCGGTCCGGTCCTCGGATGCTTGATTCCGTTCTGGGAAGGACATGGCTTTTGTAGTTCGGACTGGACTGTTCCCATGGGGCAACAGGGTCAGAGCTGATTTGCATATCGCCATTGTCTAACCCAGGGTGGTGTGGAGTGCAAAAAAACGATGGATTTGGGCCCAGATCTTTTGACTGGGGGAATGTGTGACATTGATCCACATTCGGTCCATCACTTGTTGTTTTTGCAATTGCCGCCCTAAGTGCGCTGGGGATGCCCAGACGTGGGTCCCAGGCACTCCACACCTCTTGGAGTCAAGCTAGCCGGGCTGATGAGAGGTGTTACCTCGAAACCGGTCCGGTCCTCGGATGCTTGATTCCGTTCTGGGAAGGACATGGCTTTTGTAGTTCGGACTGGACTGTTCCCATGGGGCAACAGGGTCAGAGCTGATTTGCATATCGCCATTGTCTAACCCAGGGTGGTGTGGAGTGCAAAAAAACAATGGATTTGGGCCCAGATCTTTTGACTGGGGGAATGTGTGACCTTGATCCACATTCGGTCCATCACTTGTTGTTTTTGCAATTGCCGCCCTAAGTGCGCTGGGGATGCCCAGACGTGGGTCCCAGGCACTCCACACCTCTTGGAGTCAAGCTAGCCGGGCTGATGAGAGGTGTTACCTCGAAACCGGTCCGGTCCTCGGATGCTTGATTCCGTTCTGGGAAGGACATGACTTTTGTAGTTCGGACTGGACTGTTCCCATGGGGCAACAGGGTCAGAGCTGATTTGCATATCGCCATTGTCTAACCCAGGGTGGTGTGGAGTGCAAAAAAACGATGGATTTGGGCCCAGATCTTTTGACTGGGGGAATGTGTGACATTGATCCACATTCGGTCCATCACTTGTTGTTTTTGCAATTAGGCAGAATCAAAGCACGGAAACTGCCATGACCCACATTATCAATGACATACTACGAATAGTAGATCACAACGAATCCTGCCTCCTAATCCTCCTAGACCTATCATCAGCCTTCGATACGGTCAAACATATCAGTTGCCTAGACCTACTTGAACACAGAATGGATTTATCCTGAGCTATCCTAAAGTGGTTTACCTCCTTCTTAGACAACAGAACTCAAAGAATCAAGATTAACTAATTGCTATTCTCGACTACGCCGGTCAGCCTTGCAGTCCCTCAAGGTTCTGCCCTATCTCCTACACTCTTTAATCTAGTCATGGAACCCTTAACTGAAATTCTGAAACTCTCCAATATCCATTACCACATGTACACGGATGACACCCAACTATACCTACAAATATCGCTGGATGACATCCGCCCACTCAACACAACTTTACAAAAAACACATCTGGCTAACAAAAAACCACCTCAAACTCAATGCGCTCAAAACTAACTTTCTCCTAATCTCCCCACCACAAGGACAAAGTGACATTATAAGCTGGATGACACACCTAACAGCCCTGAAATGCAAACCTCACATTATATACTACACAAGATCACTGGGATTATTACTCAACAAGAATCTCAACATGAGGGAACACATCAGCACAGCCACCAGAGGAGCCAACTTTCATATGAGCATTGTTAGAATTGGGGGTCTCTAGTTGGGAGAGGTAGGTACCTTTGTCCAAATAGGGACCCTTGCTTCTAGTCACGGAAAGAGGGGTGCACTCCTGGATAACCCCTGCTCACCCCCTTGGTAGCTTTGCCTGAGCAGATAGGCTTATCTCAGTGGCAGTGTGTAAAGAATTTGTGAACACATACAGTAATACAGTGAAAACACTACAAATGGACACTACACCAGTTTAGAAAAATAAGTAATCTTTACCAGACTTAACACAAGACCAAACAACTAAAAACCACAATATTGTAATAAAAAATAAGTCTTTAAAATGGTAGAGATAGCTTAGTTCAATGTAAATGGTAAATGCAACACTTTACTCTCAAAGTACCTTACGTGCGTCACGCAATGCAAACAAAAGGGTCACAGGGAAGTTGATGCGCTGTTCCTCACACCAGGGGGAGTGGATGCATTGGTTCCTTACTGCTACGCAGGGGAGGTGATGCGGCGCTTCCTTAAGGTGTGGGGAGTTGATGCGTTGTTTCTCACTGTGGCCCGGTGACGATGCAACAAGATGGCGCCTCGATGCGATGTGACGATCCGATGCGATGCGATAAAATGGCATCTTTGAAGCGATGCAACAACATTGGATGAGATGTGTGCACGCCTGGCGGCTGTGCGGCGAACTCAGTAACTTCTGAGCTGTGACAGGCCCTGCAACATGCTTCTCAGGTGATGCAACTGCGACTTCTGCGGCGGCGACACTCGTCTCCTGTAATGCGATGTGCTTCGTCGGTGATACAACGGCAAACAGCTGCGGCACGCTTCTTTGTCGATGTGACGGCAACTGCTGCAGCGCCGACATGCTACTCCTCGTTGTGACGCGCTTCCAGCTCCCAGCGACACGCAGTCTTCTCAGAGGACCCAAACAACAGTAGGCACCTCTCAGCAGGTAGAATTCCCAGCAGGAGAATTCCGGGGACCTGGTGGTGGAGTCTTGTATCCCTGAGGCTTCAGGTAGGAGGCAAGCACACTTCAAGCCCTTGGAGATTCTTCTTCAAGATGATGAAAAGTTCAAAATAGTTCTCTTCCCCTTTCCTTGGCAAATACAGTAACCACTGCAGGCCAACACCAGAAATAGCAAACAGCACAGTCTCCTCCTTCACCTTGGTTCTTCTCCTTGGCAAAGGTTTGTCTTAATTCCGAGAAGTGATCTAAAGTTCTGGGGTCTGGGCCCCAATATTTATTCCTGCAAAATCCTTCATTCTCTGAAGGCAGAGAGTGTCTGTACCTATTCAAAACCAGTTCTGTCCTCCAGGGTGCAGCTTCCTGGCAGGAGGTGGAGACAGCACTGTTTGAGAGCAGACCTGGTCCAGGTAGCTGAAAGAAAAGCTCATCCCCCTACTCTCTATTCTGTGATGGCTCCGGTCAGTGAAAGGAAATCTACACTCCCTACTCTCTATTCTATGAGGGCTCAGGGCAGTGAAAGAAAATCTCCTCCCCCTACTCTCTATTCAATGCAGGTCCTACTCAGCCCAGACCTGACCCATCAGACTGTTGGAACCAAGGCCCTCTCTAGGCCCCTGTCACCCACAAACCAGACATAGAATACACAAACCCAGCAGAGACAACTGGATGGTTAAGCAAGAAAATACCTACTTTCTAATGGTAATAAGTTCAGGCATACTAAACTCGAATTTCTACCTTGTTCGCTGGGTCACTTAAGATTATAAGATGCTATAATCAAAAGGCCCATTCTGACCTATGGGAACAGGTAGCCTTGCAATAGTGAAAAACGAAAGTGGCTGCAATTCACTATCAGGACATGACACTCACATCAGGGCATGTCCTACCTTTTACATACAATGCACCCTGTCCATGGGGGTACTTTGGGCCTACCTTAGTGGTGACTAACATGTAAAAAAGGTAAGGTTTATGGACTGGCAAGTGTGTGCACTTGCCAAGTCGACATGGCAGTCCCAGACTGCACACAGGCTCTGCAATGGCAGGCCTGAGCCATAGTTTACAAGCTGCTTCTGTGGGTGGCACAACCAGTGCTGCAAGCCCACCGTCGGCATTTGATGTACAGGCCCTGGGCACACATGGTGCACTGCAATAGGGTCGGATAAGTAAATCAAATAAGCCAATCATGGAGTCACTAATCCCTTGCAATCATTTACAATAGAGAGCATGTGGACTTTAGCACTGACCAGCATTGAAAAAGTGCCCAGAGTCATAAAACCACCAACAACAGGTCATAAAAAATATAGGAGGAAGGCAAAAAACTCAGGGATGACCCTGAAATAAGGGCCAAGTCCAACGAGCCTTCTCAGGGAACTAAAACCCTGCCTCAATGACAATGACCTAAAAACAGCTGTTCAATCTCTTGTTCTACCCAGAATAGACAATGGGAATATAACCCCCTATGTAATTTGCCAAGATACAGTCTGGCTCCTTTAAGAGCCTCACTTAACGCGGCTGCAGGACTCATCACAGGTTCCAGAAGGAACAACCACATCACCCCTGAGCTAAAGGAACTGTATCGGCTCCCTTATGAGGCAAGAGCACAGCTAAAAATTGCATGCATGACACAAAAAACCCTGCACATCAATACACCAAAGTATCTAGCCAATAATCTCGAATTATCAGACAATAGCAGAAATCTGAGAAGCACCAACACCCGCTATTGAAACCACAAACATTTAGGAAAAAGAAAACCTACACACGCTAAGCGTGGGCGGAAAATCCGTTCCGCTCGCGGATTTTGCGGATTTTCGGGAAATCCGCAATCCGCGAGATTTGCGGATTTCCCGCAAAATCCGCAAATTCGCACGCAGCGGATTTTTTTGGCGGCGCGCGGCGTTGGTGATACAATTTTTGCGGCGCGCGGCGTTTATCATCGTTTGCCGAGTTGTTTTTTTCGATAGTTTGCGAGTGCTGCGCCATTTTGGATCTTGCTGTGTGATCCCGCGGGAATTGGCGAGCGCGATTACGTCATCGCGGCTTGCCAGCGATAGTTTGTCAACGCGAGTACGACGAGATCACGTCTCGCGGTACTTCGCAATTGCGAGATTTGAGATGCGGCGCGCGAAAATATAAATTTGCAATTCTGCACAAGAAATCCACCAGCAAGCAGCATAAACCTTCTAGAAATGATGATTTTTATGTGAATAACTCCTTAGTTTGACATTTGCCTGCACTTTTTTAGCGAGGAGTCCATTTTGGGGAGGGGGGCAGGGGGGTGGGAGGAAGGAAGTGCCCCATAGTCTTCAACTTCCTGTTCCTGTTCAGCAGGCTCCTCCCAGTGCTTTGTCCATCTCCTGGTCACTTTTCATTCGGATGTGGACCTGGAAGGATTACCTTTTGTGGATGCTGCTGGATCTTTGGATTTGAGGCCTTTTTGACTTTCTTTGGATCACTGTTGGATTAGAAATTTTACAAGTAAGTTTGTTTGGGGCATTACAGTTGCTGCAACTAAAATTTTGGGATTTTCGATTTTTGGGCTGTTTTGGGGCCTTTTCCCAGGGGTACTCAGTGGTGGGTGGACTGATTCTTTCTGTGGGTTGTCTTGAATTTAAACATCATGGAGGCCATAGATGAATTGGGATTGTGCTGATTTTTCTGTGTTTTTCGATTTTTTTTTTTTGTAAAATTTTGTGTTTTTCGATTTTTGACCTGTTGTTGGGGCCTTGACCAGGGGTAGTGTGAGTGGTGCATGGGCCTAGTCTTTCTGTGGGCTGTCTTGAATTTAAACATCATGGAGGCCATGGATGGAATGGGATTGTGCTGATTTTGCAGTGTTTTTCGATTTTTGGGGGTGTTCATGGGGAGGGACATGCCATGTGGCTGGTGGCCATTTTGAGTGCAGCTACAGGCACTGGCCATGTGCTGGCAGGCAAGTGGCCATTTTGAATGCAGGCTTTGTTGTTAGGCCTCCAACCATTTTGCCTACTTTTCAACCTTTATTTATGCCAGGGGTAGTGAGTCTTGCATGGGCCTAGTATTTCTGTGGGTTGTCTTGAATTTAAACATCATGGAGGCCATGGATGGAATGGGATTGTGCTGATTTTGCAGTGTTTTTCGATTTTTGGGGGTGTTCATGGGGAGGGACATGCCATGTGGCTGGTGGCCATTTTGAGTGCAGCTACAGGCACTGGCCATGTGCTGGCAGGCAAGTGGCCATTTTGAATGCAGGCTTTGTTGTTAGGCCTCCAACCATTTTGCCTACTTTTCAACCTTTATTTATGCCAGGGGTAGTGAGTCTTGCATGGGCCTAGTATTTCTGTGGGTTGTCTTGAATTTAAACATCATGGAGGCCATAGATGAATTGGGATTGTGCTGATTTTTCTGTGTTTTTCGATTTTTTTTTTTTGTAAAATTTTGTGTTTTTCGATTTTTGACCTGTTGTTGGGGCCTTTTCACCAGGGGTATTTGAGTCTAGCATGGGCCTAGTCTTTCTGTGGGCTGTCTTGAATTTAAACATCATGGAGGCCATGGATGGAATAGGATTGTGCTGATTTTGCAGTGTTTTTCGATTTTTGGGCCTGTACTTGTGGCCTTTTCACCAGGGGTATTTGAGTCTAGCATGGGCCTAGTCTTTCTGTGGGCTGTCTTGAATTTAAACATCATGGAGGCCATGGATGGAATAGGATTGTGCTGATTTTGCAGTGTTTTTCGATTTTTGGGCCTGTACTTGTGGCCTTTTCACCAGGGGTATTTGAGTCTAGCATGGGCCTAGTCTTTCTGTGGGCTGTCTTGAATTTAAACATCATGGAGGCCATGGATGGAATAGGATTGTGCTGATTTTGCAGTGTTTTTCGATTTTTGGGCCTGTACTTGTGGCCTTTTCACCAGGGGTATTTGAGTCTAGCATGGGCCTAGTCTTTCTGTGGGTTGTCTTGAATTTAAACATCATGGAGGCCATGGATTGAATGGGATTGTGCTGATTTTGCAGTGTTTTTCGATTTTTGGGGGTGTTCATGGGGAGGGACATGCCATGTGGCTGGTGGCCATTTTGAGTGCAGCTACAGGCACTGGCCATGTGCTGGCAGGCAAGTGGCCATTTTGAATGCAGGCTTTGTTGTTAGGCCTCCAACCATTTTGCCTACTTTTCAACCTTTATTTATGCCCAGGGGTAGTGAGTCTTGCATGGGCCTAGTATTTCTGTGTGTTGTCTTGAATTTAAACATCATGGAGGCCATGGATTGAATGGGATTGTGCTGATTTTGCAGTGTTTTTCGATTTTTGGGCCTGTACTTGTGGCCTTTTCACCAGGGGTATTTGAGTCTAGCATGGGCCTAGTCTTTCTGTGGGCTGTCTTGAATTTAAACATCATGAAGGCCATGGATGGAATAGGATTGTGCTGATTTTGCAGTGTTTTTCGATTTTTGGGCCTGTACTTGTGGCCTTTTCACCAGGGGTATTTGAGTCTAGCATGGGCCTAGTCTTTCTGTGGGCTGTCTTGAATTTAAACATCATGGAGGCCATGGATGGAATAGGATTGTGCTGATTTTGCAGTGTTTTTCGATTTTTGGGCCTGTACTTGTGGCCTTTTCACCAGGGGTATTTGAGTCTAGCATGGGCCTAGTATTTCTGTGGGTTGTCTTGAATTTAAACATCATGGAGGCCATGGATTGAATGGGATTGTGCTGATTTTGCAGTGTTTTTCGATTTTTGGGTGTGTTCATGGGGAGGGACATGCCATGTGGCTGGTGGCCATTTTGAGTGCAGCTACAGGCACTGGCCATGTGCTTGGCAGGCAAGTGGCCATTTTGAATGCAGGCTTTGTTGTTAGGCCTCCAACCATTTTGCCTACTTTTCAACCTTTATTTATGCCCAGGGGTAGTGAGTCTTGCATGGGCCTAGTCTTTCTGTGGGTTGTCTTGAATTTAAACATTATGGAGGGCATGGATGGATTGGGATTGTGCTGATTTTGCAGTGTTTTTCGATTTTTTTGTGCTCTATAACTGAACTGATGTTCCTCTGTCTTCCATTTTTTTTAGGTGCACAAGACTCAAGAGAACCACCAGTGCCAGGAAGAAGTCCTGCAGCGGTGTGTGTGTGCAGCATAACGTCACGCGACGTCACGTCTGGCCTCAGACAACTCTACAATTCGTGCAACTGCGGCCTGCTGTCTGACCTGCTCTGAAGAAGATGGCCCCAAAGAAAGTTCTCCGTAGCTCCTCTAGCAAGAAAGTTGCTAGTAAGGAGCAGAAGAAGCAAGTTACCAAGGAGGCTGGTGTGCCACCCGCCACTTTTTTTGGGAGCAAAAAAAAAAGTACGCCTGCAGCAGCAGGATCTGCTGGGGACCAACCTGAGAGCAGCACCCCTGCTCCATTGGGTTCAGTGCCTCCACCACCACGCCAACTTAAGTCAAAGCCCTTGAGTGCTTCAGAGGCAGTCAGTGTACTTCTCCAATCACCATCGACCAGTGATGTTGGCTCATCGCAAGAAAGTAGCAGCAATGTCCCTGAATCAACACAGGTTGTTGTAACTCATCTGACAAGTGTTGAACAACCACAGCCGCAACAACAACACCATGTGCAAGTACACGCCCAAGTACATGTGGAAGGAGAGGCAGCAAAAGGAGATGCGCAAGCAAAGGTGCATGGACGTTCACAAGTGCCCACAATAGTTGTTCCTCCCGAAGTAGGGGCACATTTGGAAATCGACAATGAAGCTGAGGTATCATTGGAAGCCACTCCTCCTGATGATCATTCATTGTCTTCCACATCCCTAGCAAGGAAAAGATCAAGGGGGGTGTCTACATCTTCTTCAAGCCCACCTCGTTCTGGTGCAAGTGATCTGTCTTGGGAACCACCACAACTGCGGTCTGACAGTGAGGCAGAGGCACACCATGATCTGCCACCGGTACCTAAGCGTAAAAGGAAGGTCGTCCAAAAACTCAAACCTATGGAGTGTGATGAGGCTCAACAAGAAGTGACAGATACTGCTGGTGATGAAGCCTCTCACGATGACGACGAGCCAGTCATCACAAAGGTCACTGCAGCCCCACCGGGCATGCAGCAAAGAGACATTTTGACCCTATCCCGAGAAGCTGCTGAGCGTGATGATGATGTCGGCGAGGAGGCAATGGAAATGGAATCATTAGATTTGGAGTTAAGTAGTACACCAAAACCTACCGCTTCCATATTTCTTCGCAAGAAGGTACCCACCTCGTCCTCGACCTCAATTCGTGGTGGTGAAAGTGCAAAACGTACTGAAGTTCGGCAATCCACATCCTCCACTTCATCTGTCATTAGCAGCAGGACCACCACCACCAGTATCGCCGCCTCCTCCGGCCCCCGAAGACATTTCAAGTCTCCAGTTTGGGACTTCTTTAGTGTTTGCCCAAAAAAGGAAAACGTAGCCATTTGTAGCCTTTGTAAGCTTCGATTTAGTCGTGGTAAGCTTGGTTCTAACTATGGTACCGGAGGCCAGAGAGGTCATCTTGAGAGAAGGCACCCTGTCGAATGGTTTCCGCACCTAGAGGCGGTCAAGAAAGCCGGAATTGCACGTAATGAAAACGTTGATTTGTCATCTGCTGATGACGAGGAGGTAGAAGACGATTCAAACACTTCACTTACACCCAGTTCCCATGTCAGCAGCACACCCCATGGGAGCCACACTAAGAGTGTGGGAGAGAGTGAGACATCAATGCGGAAAACTTCATCAGCGAGCGTAACTGGGTCGAAGAGATCATCATCATCCCGTAAATCATTGGTCCAGGGCAACATTAAAAAGATGTTGTTTACAGAAGCGCAATATGAACGCAACCACCCAATGACCCGTCTGTATAACACTAAGCTGGCTAAAATGCTAGCTCTGGACCTTCTCCCTTTTTCTTTTGTAGAAGGGGTTGGTTTTCTAGAATTAGTGACAGCGCTCTGCCCTAAATGGAAGGTTCCTAGCCGGTTCTATTTTGCCCGAGTTGCGGTTCCAGCACTACATGAAGATGTTCTGAAGGTGATTGGGGCAGCTTTGCAGAAGAGTGCTGTTCACACTATACATCTGACAACAGACATGTGGACCAGTGGCGCAGGCGCTGATTACATGTGCATCACTGCACACTGGGTCTCTTTTTCAGGGGCTAAAGCAAAGCTAAACTCAGGTGTTGACACTAACATTGTTTTTAAAGGTGCTCGGAAACATGCAACACTAGCCATGTTTGGTTTGGAGAAACGTCACACAGCAGAAAACATTTTGGATGTCTTTAACACAAAGGTCCTTAACTGTCTGTCCCCACTAAAACGCAAGGTTGGTTATGTTTCCACAGACAATGGCTCCAATATAGTTAAGGCCATGAGGGACGGTTACTATTTCAGAGTGCCGTGTTTGGCGCACTGTATAAACCTGGTTGTCCAAAAATTCTTGGGTAATAAACGCAGTGCAGCGTACAGTGTATTGGAGAACTGCCGAAAAATTTGCAAGCATTTCAGGCATTCTTTTAAGGCCCGCAAGCAGCTGAGGAGCATGCTATATCAAAGTCAAATGCCAGTGAAAGCACTCATCCAGGAGGTGGTAACACGTTGGAACTCAACCTTCTACATGCTTGAGCGTCTGTATGAGCAGTATACGCAACTCGATCAATATTTCTTGAAAGAGGGTATAGAGGAGCTGAGGATGGGTGGGCCGCAATGGAACATAGTTGAAAGCCTAACACGCATGCTTCGTCCTTTTGAGGTCTTCACACGTGCAGTCAGCAAGGAGGACTCTAATTTGGGAAAAGCTATCCCATTGTTGTACATGCTGGAGGACCAACTGAAGGAGGTGTGTTCTGTGTTTCGAAAAGATGACAAAAAGAAAGACTCTTTGCTTCTGGCTGAGAAATTATTAGAGCTCCTACAAGGTGATGAACGTCTTCAAAAGATCCACTCAGAACAGCATTACATTTGTGCTACTATTCTGGATCCACGCTACAAAAAGGCGCTGGCAGGCAGAGCATTCTTTCCTTTTGCTGATGAAGATGTTACAAAGTACAAACGTTGGCTAGCCTTGTCAGCCAAGAAGTTTGAAACAGAACGGCTGGAAATTGAAGGAAATGGCAGTACATCAGCAGGCCATCCCCAGTCAAAACAATCCACTTCTGCACCTGTGGCTGTGGCACAAGTGACCTCTCAGCCGTTAAAGACACCGGCAACCGCATCATCTGCACGAAAGACAGCAGAAACATTGGAGGCTGAAGAGGATTGGCTAGCTCTGCGTGGGTTTGGTTCTCAAAAGGTCAAAGGCACAGCAAGAGCTACGCAAAGTGGAGGAACCTTGGAGGAGGACCTTGAGTCGATGGTGAAGGACTATCTGAATGACTCCACAGAGGTCTATGTTAATTCTGACCCATTGGCGTATTGGCATGGGAAAAAAGAATTGTGGCCACAGCTCACCAACCTGGCTTTAAACTACTTGTCTTGCCCACTCGCAAGTGTGTCTTCTGAACGGGTTTTCAGTGCGGCTGGTGGGATTGTAACTCCCAAACGGAGCCGCCTCTCGCCCAAAAATGTGGAGAGGTTAACAATGATCAAGATGAATCAGCACCTCATACCACCAGATATAAGAGTACGAGAGAGCGTGCCGGATGAAGAGGAGGTGGCCAGCACCATAGATGAGGGAATTTCTACTCTGTCAGGTGGCACTGACCTCACCCGGGCTGAATTCGCAGAGTATGATGACGAAGCCTTATTCTTATTCCTGGACCGTGATTCCGACTTCGAGCCCTGAAAATGAGACAACGAATCAATAACTTTCTTTTTCATCCTTATTCACTTTTATTCCTGTGTGTCTGTCTTTCTTTGTTGTGCACAGTTAATATAATTCAAACTTTAATCAGATAATCACAAAGACAAGCCCATCAGCAGAACTGTCTTCACTTGTTTGCTAATTTATTTGAAGGTGCCGCAGTCTGCATTCCTCAGGTTCACAAGTTCAGAAGAACATGCTCCTCTATCCTCCTCCTCCAGACTCCTATTTCCATCAAAGCAGAGGGCTGGTTTACGCCCAATGAAGAAAGACTCAGCACTTGTGGGGGTGTTGTTCTACCTCTTTGCAGGTGAGTTGACGGGTCTGGGGCCATTGCTGGGAAGCACTAAAAGTGGTTTGTGCCAAATCCGAGGCGGAAATTTTTTTGTGTTTTTGATGACTTGCTTGCCTTTGAGGTGCTCTTAGGGGGGGTTCCGTCTGTTTGTGGGTGAGTTTCATGGTCTGAGAGCATTGCTGGGACACTCTAATCTTGATTGCATTTGCTTTTCAGGAAATCCGTCGTGCCAACCCCGACTTATGGCCTAGCTACGCAGCGCGTTTGGACCGAAGGCCCAGAAATATTGCAAGTATGAGATTTTGCTTTTGGCCTGTTTGGGGGTGTTATGCTTCTTGGCGGGTGGGTTGCCGGGTCTTGGGGCATTCCTGGGAAGGTCTAATACCGGGTAGAAGTGGTTGGGACTAAATCCAGGCCGATTTTTTTTTGGGCTATTTCTGACATTTTGCTCTATGTAGCGTTTTCGGGGGCCTGTTTGGGGGGCTTCCTGGTGTTTCTGGGTGAGTTTCGTGGTCTGGGAGCACTGCTGGCTATATCTACTTTACTTTGCAAGAGGTTTGAAGCAAATCCATGGTGGCAGAGGGGACTTAGGGCCTAGCTGCAGAGCGCGCGCGGAGTGATTTGGGAAATTTGTGAAAAATTGACTAAGTCCCCATTTTTGTACTTTTGCTCTTTGGCTGTTTGGGGGTCTTCTACTCGTTTTCTCCTGGGTTGACGGCTCTGGGGCCATTGCTGGGAAGCTCTAATACCGGATAAAAGTGTTTTGGACCAAATCCCAGGCGGAAAACATTTTTGTGTTTTTGATGACTTGCTTGCCTTTGAGGTGCTCTTAGGGGGGGTTCCGTCTGTTTGTGGGTGAGTTTCGTGGTCTGGGAGCATTGCTGGGACACTCTAATCTTGATTGCATTTGCTTTTCAGGAAATCCGTCGTGCCAACCCCGACTTATGGCCCAGCTACGCAGCGCGTTTGGACCGAAGGCCCAGAAATATTGCAAGTATGAGAGTTTGCTTTTGGCCTGTTTGGGGGTGTTATACTTCTTGGCGGGTGGGTTGCCGGGTCTTGGGGCATTCCTGGGAAGGTCTAATACCGGGTAGAAGTGGTTGGGACTAAATCCAGGCCGATTTTTTTTTGGGCTATTTCTGACATTTTGCTCTATGTAGCGTTTTCGGGGGCCTGTTTGGGGGGCTTCCTGGTGTTTCTGGGTGAGTTTCGTGGTCTGGGAGCACTGCTGGGACACTCTAATCTTGATTGCATTTGCTTTTCAGGAAATCCGTCGTGCCAACCCCGACTTATGGCCTAGCTACGCAGCGCGTTTGGACCGAAGGCCCAGAAATATTGCAAGTATGAGATTTTGCTTTTGGCCTGTTTGGGGGTGTTATGCTTCTTGGCGGGTGGGTTGCCGGGTCTTGGGGCATTCCTGGGAAGGTCTAATACCGGGTAGAAGTGGTTGGGACAAAATCCGCGCGGAAAAGCCTTTAGTTTTGGCACTTTTTGTAACTTAGGGTTCGTTAGGGTTAGCCCTAGCAGCAGGATTGCATGTGTATCGGGGTGTTCTAGATTTTTCAAACTGAGTTCTGGGGTCTTAGAGCACTCGTGAGAATGTGTAATTTTGGTTGCAAGTCATTTGAAGAAAATCCATGGTGGGAAAGGGGGGATTTGGCATAGTTAAAGAAAGCCTTTGCCACTATTCTTAACTTAGGGTTCGTTAGGGTTAGCAGTATTTCTATTGCATGTGTTTGAGTGGGGGGGATTTCGAGTCTTGGAGCGATGCTGGCTATGGCTACTTTTGCTTGGTTGCTTGCAAGTGGTTTGAATGCAATCCACGGGGGGTAATGGGTAATTAGGGTACTTCGGCCTACTTTTACTTTCAAAGTAAGTTTTGTCTCCAGTTTTCTGCTAGGCCTCGTTTTTTGGGTGGGAGCACTGCTAGGAAGATCTATTTTTGTTCTAAAACACAGTTTACAGTACACCTAGCTTGAGGGGCAAGATCCGCTACATTAATTTGCCCATACTTATTTATCCTTCAAAAGGTGACTCAGAGTACGCACTTTCAAAAACATTGTACTGTCTGTCTACTAGGAAAAACAAATTGTGACTTTTTGCACTCCACAGCCTACATACCTTATATTTATTTATCAGTGGTGTTGTAATATTATATCACTTACTGTTTTTCGTTGAATAATTACAGGCCGGGTTTCAGTCTCTGCAATGGGGAAAAAAGGATGGAGTCAGGCTTCACAGTAGCGAGCCACAATTCAGCATCAGGCAGGCAGTGGACAGGGTGTCTTCTGGTGACCAACATCGGTGGACGAAGCGTCGGCTGCAATGGAGGAGTGCCGCTAATAGGAGGATTTTTTTTCTGCGGGCAACTTACTTACCACTTCCAACAGGACCACTACAACCACATAGATACAGTATCCCTTGCCTTTTTCTCTGACTGTGACTGCATTTCTTTGCTCTCTCTCGGCTTCTACATTGATCCCTTAACACATCACTTAGTCCACTCCACTATCTGCACCACACATAGTCATTTGTAAGTGCTCCTACGTAATTCGCAAGTCGCAGCACGCCCCAGGCCGTAGAGGACTGGGATGGCCCCAATGATGAAGCATGTCACCAAGGGGCAACCCTGGTGAGTGAGGGGACACCTAGAAAAAAAGCAATTTCTCCTTTTCTATCTACTATACCTTCTGTCAGGTTACGCAGCCCCTAAGCGCCTACCGTACTATGAAACTACATTTCCCATGAGTAGGCGGGAGACTTGCAGACTATTTAGTGAGACTATATGAGAGTACCCTTGTATGTTAGGACATCACTTCACTGATGCCTGTCTTGTCTTCTCTTACAGGTATCCTTTCCCTGCTGACCCTACCTTTACCCATCCCACATTTTTTATTTTAGTTTGTTATTTTTCTCCCTCGCCTAATGCCTCGAACACCCTGTGTTTACACTTCTGGGTGTTGGTGACATTTGGAGGTGGAACCATATTTGCATCGACTGGATCACGGGGAGTAAACGTGACACCTTCCAGACCAACCCCATTGAGTGTTGTTGTGAATGGATTTATAGTGACCAGCAAGGCTCTCGGGTATCTGGCTACAGAGACCTTATGTTGAATATAGTTATCAATAATTCCACACAGGCCCTGTACTGTCGCATTCTTTCTTTCCACAGTTGTCGATGATATATTCTTACTCTGCTTGACAAAGAACCATTGCTAATGTGAAAGAACTTCAACCGAATTAGTAGTTATACTTTACCATTTGTTAGGCTACAATGTGGCACTGCTCTACTGTACTTCTGTCACCTGCTATATTCTCAGTTGTACCGTTGAATTGCTCAGGAGGACAAACCAGATTTCATTTTCTTTTTTTTCATAGGCATGCAACTGCCACTGTGTCACACCACTAGTACCACCGCTATGAGGAAATTTTATCCGACCAAGATTGCCAACGTTATTCGGTGTTTCCCGTGGAGCCAGCCCTGGGCCTAGCCCTACTTTCAAACACAAATTACAGGTAAGATAAGCGTTTGGTGGTTTGGGGGTATAATGGAGTATTAGTACAAGAGACGAGAGACTGAAGGTAGTACTACTAAAGTCCTAGGACTCTTGGATTCACTTCACTTAGTCTGTGAGAGGCACTTAGTGTTGAAAACATTTGGGCATTTACACTTAAAGGAAGAAAATGGAACTAAACTTTCAGGAAAACAGTCAACGTTAAACCCCCACCCACCAGGCAAGCAGTAAAAAACAGGTATGCTCAGATAAAGTTTGAAAAAGTATATTTATATCCCTAACAAAATAATCTCCCGCAAGACCCTCCCTAACCCCAACGATTGTCCTTCAAAAGTCCCCAAAAACCCAACTCCCAATTCCCACCCCCCAAAAGTCTCTAAAAAAGGGGCAAGGGACACTATGGGTGGATGCTGTTAACTTTTTGGGCCAGGGCATCATGCTCCTCGCGGAGCAAGGCGAGCTCCTGCTGAAGGCGGGACACCATCAGGGTAGTGCGGCGCAGGCGTGCCTTCACTGCCTTGCAGGTGCAAGGCCTGTGAGAAGCAGCTGTTGGCCTTGCTGCTCGACGGTGGCGTTTGCCTTTGGCAGCCCGGCTCAGTCTCGGTGGACCACTGTGCTGGGTGGCAGCCGGTGGGGCCACGGAGGCCGATGCAGACGACGTTGTCGTTGTTGTCGACCGCACACTTTCCTCGTCCTCCAGGGCCACCAGCCGCCGATATTCCGCAACAGTGGCCTCGATTCTCCGTTGCCGGGCCGCTCTAGCCAGCTCCTTCCTCCTTGTTCGTTTGGAAGGAGAACCTATATGAAGAAAGAAAGACATAGTCTGTAACCAATGCTCTTTAAGATTAACTCAATCATTCAGCAGAAATGTGTGCTGCAGTACAACTAGCAACTTGCAAGCGCATTACATAACTATTGAGGCCAGTATCTATCTAACCTCACACTTCTTCATCCTTGCTCTAACATTAGTGGGAGTTTAAGGAACAAATTCTATGAGCACTGTGGACTTCCATTGGAGTCGACTATGAAAGTACACCAGTCTTATTCTTCTTCTTGTCTCTTGTTTTGGAAAATTGGTACGTTATTTTCTGCAAGCCGGCATAATGCCAGCGCGGTAAACTTGCACCCGAGAAAAAGAGACGCACGCCATGAGGAGTGACCTAGACTTGCGTTGCCGTTGCGTTACTGTACCCGTCCAGTACATGCAGGTGGTGAATCTCTTACTTTTCTATTACGGGTGGCACTGAGAATACTCTGTTACAACTCAAGGGCTACTGCTTAATTAATTTAACTTTCACCCTACAGTGGAAATGAGTACTAGAAATGGAAAATTGAAGAAGATAAATAATCTGATTATCTATCACTTCACATGGGATGTTTTTGCTTATATATGGGATGACTTTAGGTGCTTTGCTTTTTATTGAGTGACAGGCAGTGATACATCCACACATGAATGACTGAGTACTACTAAACTTATTAAGAGAGGTAGGGAGTGGCCACCATAATAACCGGATCTATGCAGTGCTTGCAATACAAACTACTGCTACTATTTATGGTAGTATTTGGACAAAATTAAAAGTTCTTTTCCTTGCCTTTCCTACACTGGAACGGACGTGCGGGTGCAGTGTTACATGCTCTTCAAAGTTACACTTAGTTCATCCACTGACCATCTACTCTCTCTAGATCATGGGTACTCACAAACTTTCTCTCAGGGGCTACATTTACAGTGTAGTTTGGGGCCGAGGGCCGCACTGGTGGGGGCGGAGTCAGAGGGGGCGGGGCTAAAGCAAAACGATAACTTGTGACCATGAGGTTGCACACAGGTCCCTGCAGCAGATGCCCTCATCCACTGAGCCACCAGACCCAGCATTTACATACATCTCTCTCCCTCCTGCTGTCCCTCCTGCCCTCCCTCCATCTCTCTCTCCCTCCTGCCCTCCCTCTCCCTCTGTCATCTCACTGTGTGTGTGTCTATCTGTGTCAGCCTTCAGCCCGGGTTGAGACCGCTTCCTCAACGCGCACACACAGACAACAACACCAAAGTACTTAACAGGTCTTTAAAAGACCATTAACATATTATTGAGGCTTTGTTTGTTTTAGCGCCCCTGCTTCTCCACCCTGACAATCACTGCTTGCCCGGCCCCACAGAGCAGAGGCTTTGTTCTATTTCACCTCTTTGTGGCCTTGCATCTCCACTCTGCTCTGTGGGGGCCGGGGGAGCAGTGATTGTCAGAGTGGAGATGCAGGGGCGCTAACAGGTGAAATACAAAAAGCCTCTGCTCTGTGGGGGCCGGGGGAGCAGTGATTGTCTGCAAGGTCTGCGCACCGCCAAGGAAGGCTTGCCGGGCCACCACCGGCCCGCGGGCCGTACTATGAGTACCCCTGCTATAGATACACATATGCTATCTAAGAGTCAGATAGTAGCATGATCCAGGTATATGGACACATACAGTTTCTGTGTCACCCACCCAGGCTGTTGTCCTTCCACCCATCATTGCTTCATCATTCACCCAGCCATGCATCTCATATTCTTGCCTTCCCAGCTAGTCTTCAATCTCAATAAGTAAGGAATATATAAGAGCTTACCTCTGGCCGCCACCACCGTCTCAACTCTCACAGCCGCCGCCGCCGCCTCCTCCCCTGATGAACTGCCCTCCGCCTCCGTGTCGAGCACCACCACCACACTGGCCCCGCCACCAGATGTTCCACCTACAAAGTACATTTAAGAATCTTAGAATAAAGCACTCACTAGTCACTAGTATTTGGTCTAGGAATGAAGACATGTGAAAACAATGTAATTTGTGACTGTCTACGTTAAAGTTAAAAAAAATGTCCCTTTTTCCAGGGAAGGTTGTCTTGCTGCACTTTTGGCACAACTGATGAAGGCTGATTTTTTAACACGCACCATTTTTCTCCACACAGACAGAAGATGGACTTCTAACAACAAGATCAAGTTGAAACCAGGTGAGAGCTCGGCTCGACCACAAGAAATGTCTTCAATTAATCGTCAGCACTAACCACTTTTCCATTATCAGTTAAACGTTTAGTTTTATTATGACTTCATTTTAATAAATGTGTTTACTTTTAATAAAGCTTTTAAATTTAAATACAATCTGTGTTTTTTGGTCCTCCAGACTAGAGTGACTGAGCGAAAGGTTTTGCAATTTTTGCAAGCATGAGTCCAGATAGAACACTTCAAAAGACATTATGGACAATCCCAGAGGACTGCACTAAGTTGATAGAGCTATTGCTGACTAGAATCATGGGAGTTTCGCCAACCGTGCAATCTTAGTTAGCTACACAGACAGACTAATAAGAATAATCTAGTAATACCACAGGGAGTCATAGTAGAGGCAGGATAAGAATTTAGATACAGTCTACAAGAAGAGCAAAGACAATTTTGAAAAAATTCAAATGAGGAACGCTAGGAAAAATAGGTACTAGTCTAAAATGAAAACTTACTGGGGCCAGCAGAGGAGCCCTCGCCTGCCCGATCCTGGCCCTGTTGAACAGCATCCGCCGCCTGCTGCTCCTGTGTCCTCCTCTCGCCCCTGGGGGGAGCTGACGTACAACATGAAAGAAAGAACAGAAAACATGGATGATTGTTGCTTGTCAATGTCAACCAAATCAAACATTTCAAAAGAACAATAACAAAATATTTCCGCGAAATTATATTGATTATGGTTACTTTTTATTTATTTGCGGACCTGTGACTTCGAAAGTCACGTAACTCACTAAACAAAGTACTGAAACGTTCACCTAGGACTGGCAGGCAGCAGTCCGCAGGCAAGACGCAAAGTGACAGACAAACTCCATTGTGATTTCAGTCAGATCAGTGACAACACTAACAGTTGCCTGCTACATTACCAGTCATTTAAATAGTCAAACTATCAATCCACCGCCACTATTTTTCTTATTGTCAGGGTTACAAAGGAAGGGGCAGATTTAAGCCCTTGCGGCTCTTTTGCGCCGTTCTTGCGTGACTTTTGTGACGCAGCAGCTAAACAAAAAAGGGCGCCATGGTGCGGCGTATAATATTATAACAACGTGACGCATTTGGGAGATGCATCCCGTTATAAAGCCCTGCGCCATCAGGTGGCGTTCCGGCGCAAGGGAGGGCATTCCTGCGCTGGAACACATCCTAATAGTGGCTGAGGGAAATCTACAAAATATCAATCAGTCACCTTTAGGACAATGATGCGTCACACAAACCCTGCACCTGCTTGAAGCAGACGTACGGCTTGACCCAGCATTGGGGAGATAGGGTACCCCAGAGCATTGATGGAGCTGCGCCATCGTTGCGATGCAACTCCAGCAGTAAAGCTTCGGTGACGTTTTGGGCCCATGGGGCGCCGCATTGCAAATACGGCGCACCATGTTTGGTGGTGGTAGCGGGCCGCACAATTAATGGCGCATCCCTGCTACTTTGCAGGGATGCGACGGTAATTGCAATTCTGCCCCTTAGGGGCATACTTACTTACGCGTTCTGGCGCATCTCCAGAGATGCGCCAGATCAAATGCGTCACGCAAAACTACCCTTGCGACACGGCAGATGTGCCTCATTTACAATGCGGCGCGCCCTGGCGCAAGGGTAGGCACTTGCGTGACGCATCTCGTCACGTAAGAGCGGCGCATCGCTGGAGTCACGTCGCCAACGCAATGCAACTCCAGTAATGCTCAGGGCCACCCAATACTTTACATGCTGTGTCAGTCCTTTCGCCTGCTTCGAGCAGACATAAGGAATTGAATTGACGTAGCAGCGTCGCAGAAGTGCCTGCGTTAAATCTTGTAGATTTCACGCAGGCAATTTTGCGAGGCGCACAGCCGCTGGACCGCCCACCCTGCGTACTAGGAACGCACCCATTGTGGTGCAGGCCCATGGCTTTATAACGTGACGCATCTCCCTAGATGCGTCATGCTGTAAATGACTTGCAGGGATGCGGCACGTTTACGCCGCTGTTGCGTCACGCAAGGCAACGTAAACGTGGCGCAAGGGGCTTGTAAATGTAATCTGCCCCCTAGTGTCTAGCATTACGCAGTTCTGTTAAGTACACTCATACATAATAGTTACTCAGGCCAATGAGACCACGAAATAGAAAACAAATAAGCATAGTAGCAACCCCACTGAGAAGGAGAGCAGTGCACCTGAAATGCACAGAAGATTTTGAAATATAATTTAACTACAATGTAATCGTCATCAGCGGCATTATTGGCTTGCTCCATGTAAAAAACAAATATTTGCAATACAACAACACAGAGCAGGAGAAAACATCATAGTAGTGAGTGATTAAATGCCAATGGCTACTACTACTCACCAAGCCCGGGGATCTCCAAGCCGAGCTGGTCCAGCAGGTCGCGCTCGCGGTCCAGGAGGTCCGTCCAGCGATGGGTGACCTGGCTGTAGGTGCGCTGGACCCCGTAGAGGTGGGATATGGCCCAGCACACCTTCTCCCACCGCTTCCGGCGCTCCCGCATGTTGTAGCCGCCGGCCGCGATCCTGCCGCCTCCCGCGATGGTCCTGGGCAGGCGGCGCTGGACGAAGTAGACCAGCGCGCCCACTTCCTCCGGGCTGAATATCTCCCGGCGCGTCACCTGCTCCCCCCTCGATCTCACGCCTGCTGTCCTGCCACTGGGTCCAGCACTACTCCCCGCCGCCGCTGCGGCCCTCAAGTGCCTGGGCAGCTTCACGGCGCCTGGCTTGACCATGGTCTGGGCAGGTAAGGTAGGAAGAAGTAGAAAATTAAGAAAGAATAGGATAGGGAAGAAGAAAAGAAAAGAGTTTACAAAAGTAGTTTAAAAGTAAAGAAAAATAGCAGAAAAGACAAAAATATACAGCTAGGAAAAGAGAGGGATAGATAAGAAGCAAAATCGTAAAAAAAAAACTGAAAACAAGCAAAGGATGGGAAAGATATCAAGAGGATTAAACACCATGCCCAGACACAGGAAATGAATGAAAAACAAGATGGCCGGCGCCCGTTTCCGAGCGCGAAAGTCAGTTCGCGCGAGATTTTCCTCGCGATCTCGTGCGAACCTCTAGATTTCCCGCGCGATCTCGTGCGAACCTCTACTCGCAATGCGCTTACTGCGCGAGATTATACATAGCGGGCGGAAACGGAAATACGTCACGCAAACAAAATGGCCGCGCCCGTACTCGACCTTGGGGTAAATTCGCGTGTTGCGCTGCAAGCGGCTCGCGAATACTGCAAAAAAACTCGCGAAACAACAAGCCGCAAAAAAATAAAATGCTCATTCGCACGAATTGGCGGCTTCCGCGGTCGGTTTCGCACGACGCCGCGCCCCGCGAATAGCGCGAAAAAAACCGCAAAACGATTTCAGCAAAAGCAAAAGCAATGAGCAGGTGCAAAAGGTCAACCTCATGATTTGTAACGATTCTTTGTATTGCTTCCTGAGGGGGCCCTCCAGAATTCGGTTGCCTGCTTGCAACTATTGTGTGACCCTGCTCTGACCTTAACTGTATGCCACAAAGGTCCTGATTTACAGCTAAAGGAGCAGACAAGCAGGTGCCAGGCTGGAACTTTAAATTCTTTCAGTGACACATTAATTAGCCCCTAATTCATTATTGTCAGTTGGGGCAGGGCAGGTGTTGTAACTAATTTTGCAACAATGAAAGCACTTAGCAAGTGCAAAAGATCACTAATCAGGGCGCACTAAGGAAGCAGGTGCCAGCTAAAAAAATATTCTGTGACACATTAATCAGCCCCAAATTAATTCAGGTCACTTGAGGCAGGGAAGGTGTGCTTTGCTTTGCCGAAAATAATGTACACTGGACAACCAGAGGGTGTGGTGATGAAACAGAGGGTGGCATGGGTGGGCCAGAGGGTGGCATGAGTAGTCAGAGAGTGGCAGTGGTGACAGAGAGTGGCAGTGATGAAGAAGAGTGTCCCAAACAGGCTGGACATGTAGAAACAACAAGTTCGCAAAACTTGCGACCCGACAGGTAAGTTCGCAAATTGCGAAATTGTAAAAACCCTCGCGAACTGGCAGAAACACGGGCGAACACAAAAAAAAAAAAAATCCGCAAATTCGCGGGAATTCGCGGATTTTGCGGATTGCGAATCCGCAAATCCGCAAAATTCGCGAACGCGAGATCCGCAAAATTCGCCCATGCTTAACACACGCACCTTCTCTGGCCTAGCACCTAGAACATGGAACACCCCACGCCAAGTAATCAGAATGAACCCCTCCACCACCTCCTTCAAAAAAGAAGTCAAACTACTTCTAATGAGTAAAACCTTCTCCTGATCCCTGCCCTGATGCAAGTTGATACCAACCAGAAGCTGCTCATCTACCAGGTTGCGTGATAGTCTCTAAACGAGAATGATTAACACAATCCTGACCTCCAACGAGAACTTACAACATATACAATCTAATCTTAGATACTCATTTAGATGCGACTAGCGCTCAACTTTTTCTTTTGATGTAACTTTTGCAAAATGCTATGATACCCTCATCGGGTCTAGTCTGTGCTTTATAAAACTTTATACATAAATAAATAAAAACATGCTGTATTTAATATTTGCTTTCTGAAGGCACTGCGTGATGTCCATATACTTGCGGTGTGCATCTTGCACTATTGGTGTAAAATCTGGGAATATAGAAATGTTTGAGCCCTGGTAAGCGAGCAAGCCATGCTCTCTTGACAGCCGGAGCGCCACATCTCGGTCATGATAGTTGAGAATTTTAGCGATCCTTATCCTCTGAGGCGTTCCAGGTGCCGGGGGGGGAGGGGGTCCCTTTGTCCGATGTGCCCACTAAAGTGCAAAAGTTGTGGAAAAGGCCTCTCTTCGGAATATCTCCACAAGGATGGATTCAACAAATCTGGCCATGGGGCCGGTGTTCATGGTTTCGGCAATGCCCGCAATGCGGATGTTGTTTCGGTGTGATTGCACCTCCAAATCTTCTTAAGTAGGCCTTCCGCTCTCTCCAACCTTCTCTGAACCGAGGGTTCTGCTTCTTCCGGATCTGAAAACCTCTGAACAGAGGTGCTGTGCCTCTATTCAGCAGTGAATGTTGTATAGTCGACTGGTGAGCTTGTCCAAACGGGCATCTATAGATTGAAACCCGGCTCGTAGCTCGGCCAGTATGGCTTGGCTCCGATTCATTGGCACTCTCAACATCATCGCGCCTCGCGGTCTTCCCACCCTCAAAATGTAGTTTGCGCTGTTTGGGGTCGTTATGACCCATTTTGTGCTGCTGGGGAGGGGATGGCGCTCCCAGGGATAGGCTGTAATCAGAATCAGCAGGGCGATGCGCAGCCTCAAGTCAGTGTAGGTGTATCAATCTCAGGTTCCCTCCTTTGTACTGGTCACAGTAAGCCTATTGTATGCACTTAATACACGGAGATGCATATATGCGCAGACGCTGAGTGGGAGTTTTGCGCTTCGCTGATTATCGAGTGGCAATTATGTTAGTCAAATGTCCAGGTCTAGTTATGCTGTGAGTCACAATTTTATGCTGTATCACTCATCCAAGTAAAATTTGAATGAGATACTCAAGCAAGTATTTACCCTGAGCCCAGGGTTAAGCGATGTGTATCTGGCAGTTGCTGGGGCCTAGCCCCAATCCAGAAGGCCTATCAGGCCACAGGGCAACCCCCACCTATTGTTCTAGTTGGCATCAGCACTCGCCCTTTCTCACCAGTAAGTAGGCGGGTGTAGCGCAGCGGGGCCTTGGTCACATGGGCCACAGCTGCACTGCTGAAGAACACACTGGAGACAATACTTGTGCTCTCGGCCGGAAGACCGCGGGCGGTCTTCAGCCCATTTATTTATACCCTCAGAACGGGCACACCCGAGGGGTGCATGGATGCGTGGGTGCATCGCAATATTGTTGTAGAAAGTCCGGGTGGCTCTCTACATCCCTCCTTTCTTTTAGTTCTAGATCATCAACTTTTCTTAGTTCAGGGTGAGGCACATACAAAGTCTCTTAGCCGTTGACTCGGCCCCGGATTCGGCCGGAGGCCATACTTCTGGCTCCGGACACAGGGAGATGTAACACCAGCCGGGGATTCCTCAGCCAACTCGGCAGCGGCGTTTGGCCGGTCAAACGGACACCACCATCACTTCCTTGGCTAGCTTGTCTCGGCGACTCTGGCAAGGCAGTCCTCATAGTCGGTGATCCAGGGGGAGATAGGTTCGGCAAAGAGTCCTGATATTCAGAGACCTCAGGGTTTACTTCTGCCTCCGTTGTCTTCTTGAAACTGGACACATCCCTGGTTACAGATTGTTGTCCCTTTCTAGTGGTTACCATGGTCCCTTGGACACGCACGACAACCCATGCCTCTAGCTCGTAGGGCGTCCGGAACTTCCACCCGGGGTGTCTGTCTTTGATCACCACCCGGTCTCCAACTCTGAGCTGCGGTTCTTGAGCACTTCGGGCCTCGCTTGCCTTCCGGTTCGTTGTCTCCCTCTTCGACTGGACGGCAACATCATCCCGCTCCACGGGCACCTACGTCACGTCAGACGGGATGCTGTCTCGTGGTGCTCGCTTGACAGGAGATGAGCCGGAGCACACATAATGGTGCTATGAGGAATCTGACAGTACGCACCAAGGTACAGGTCGAAGGATGCTTTGGGATCTTCCCCGTTATCCACTACAATGCGTAATGCATGGTTGATTGTCCTCATTAACCTTTCCACTTCCCCGTTCACTTGGGGCAATAGCGGGGTGATCTTCCTGTGTCGGTCCATTATCGGACTTGACTTCTTCCGGCAGTCCCATCATTCTGAAGGCTCGATACAGGACAATCTTCGCCTGTGGGAAGGCTGTTGACGCTATGACTTTAAAGATGGGAAACTTCGAGAATGAGTCAACCATGACCAGCATGTGACGACTATCCGGGAAGCTCCCAAAGTCCACACTGAGATGTGTCCCTGGAGTTCTGCATGGTTCTACCGTGATCACCGGTGCTGGGGCTGGGTCTCCCCCAGTGATCGTGCAGGAATGGCAACCCGTACCATCTCCTCTACCATGGAATCCATGGCCGGGAACCAAACCTTGTCCCTCAACCTTGCCTTGGTCTTGGCCATTCCCTGGTGCCCAACATGGGTCGACGCGAGGATCCTCCTCTGTTGGCTTTCTGGGACCACGAGGAGATGTCCACTTAGGACAACTCCTCCTTCCCCCACACTGAGTTCGCTTTGAACTTGCCACAATTGTTGATCGGCATGGGTGACCTTTGGCCGGAGAACGCGGGCACCGTCCATGAAATGGGCCCAACCGTTGTTCTCCAGGGCTCCCTGAACTCGGGACAGAGTACGGTCTTCTTAGGTGTGTTGGACGATTTTTTTCGAACGTCATGGTTTTGAGACACGCCCCATGCGACACCATGTGGACAAACGCCTCCGTGCTACAGGAATCCACAGACGGGCCGGCTGGTGCCAGAGATTCCGGGTGTTGAGACAGGTAGTCAGCAGGGTTGTGCTCCCTGGGGCAGAAAATCACTTTAAAGGTGTATCCCTCCAGCTGCACGGCCCATTGTTCGATCCTCGGGGGCGCTAATCAGGATGAGCCGGCAAACAGCAGGAGCAACGGCTTGTGGTCGATCACAACGCTGAACTCTTGGCTGCAAAGATACAAATGAAAGTGCTAGCACGCCCACTTGATCGCCAACACCTCTCTCTCGATTTGGGCATATCTGGTCTCGGTGTCGGTTAGGGCTTTGCTGGCGTAGGCAACTGGCTTCCACACATCCGGGCCATGTTCTTTAAGAAGGACTGCCCCAAGGCCCACGGGGTTAATGTCAATGACCAGTTGAGGATGGAAGTAGGCCATCACAGTTCTGTCGAGCAGACCCGCCTTGATGTCCTGGAAAGCCTTGTTGGCCGCTAGTGTCCCTTCCCACTTGTGGTCTTGACGTGTGAGCGCTCGCAGTGGCTCGGACATGGCTGCCAGATTGGTAATAAACCGTCCACAGTATGTGGCCATGCCGAGGAAGCTTCTCACCTCGATGGAGTTGCGAGGGGTGCTGGCTGCTCGGATGGCTTTGGCCATCTTTGGATCCACCAGGAGTCCCTCATGGGTGAACGTATAGCCAAAGAAGTCAATGCTCTCCTGTTAGACCTGGCACGATTGGCGTGGGTCTCCCTTCCATTTTTTATGTTGCCTCATGTATTTTTGCTGGTATTAGATGCTTTGGGCACTGTGCCACTGCTATTCAGTGCCACAGTGCAAGTGCTCCCTTTTGTAAATTGATGTATTAATCTGTGGTTCCATGTTTGGCTATTTGGTTTACTTGTCAGACCCAACTCTAGTGCCCTGAGTGCGCCCAGGGTGTGTAAATCCAAATGCTGCTGGTGGGCCTGCAGCACTGGTTGTGCCACCCACAGAAGCATTCTTGTAAAATATGTCTAAGGCCTGCCATTGCAGAGCCTGCGTGCAGTCTGATACTGTCATGATGACTGGGCAAGTGCACCCCCTTGCCAGTCCCTAAACCATCCCTTTTCTTCATATCAGTCACCCATATGGTATGCCCAAGGGCTGCGTGCATTGTAAGGATAAGGTAGGACAAGCCCTGGTGTGTGTGGCATGTCCTAATAATGAATTACATCCATTTTCGTTTTTCACTATTGCAAGGATACCTGTTCTCCGTAGGCCAGAATGGGCTGTTAGAGTTATCACATTTTATAATCCTAACTGTCTCAGAGAACATGGTAGAAATTCGAGTTTAGTATGCCTGGACTCAGAATATTAAAATACATCTTTTAGTAAAGTTTATTTTAATATTCTGTGTTTGCAAATACCACTTTTAGAAAGTAGGTATTTGCTTGTCTTACCATTCAAACCTGCCCCTGCTAGGTTGTGTATTCCTTGTCTGGTTTTGTGAGTGACAGGGCTGGGGAATTCCAGGAGACAGGCTGAGTCACCCGATTGTGAATAGAGAGATCTGCATCTAGATGGGAGGGAGGAGTTGCACCTGAACCCTTAATAGGGCTGTGTCTGTCTTCCACAATGCTGGCTCCACCCCCTGGGGAGCGGCTGATGTCTCTGCCCTGCACACTGAAAGGAGAGGAGTCCTGTAAACAAAGTACTCCAGGACTGTACTTGCTTTCCACAATGCTGGCTCCTCCTCCTGTGGGGCGTCTGATGTGCATGCCCTGCACTGTGAAAGGAAAGTAGAAGTCTGGTAAACAGAGCGCTTCAGAACTGGTTTGGACTGGGCAAAGGCCCCTCTCCCCTCAGAGAACAAAGGATTTTGGGGTATAAATATTGGGACCCTGATCCCATGAAATTAGATCACTTTGGACTACAAGAAGAAACCTTTACTGAGGAGAGGAACCTGAAGAAACTGAGGAGGGACCATTCCCAAGCTGAAGTGCTGCTTGGGGGATTGGCCTGCAGTGGTTGCCTTACTGCCAAAGGAAGAGGAACTTTGTGTACTTTGCTTTGTGAAGGATCTCCAAGGTCTTGGAAAAGAGCTTGCCTCCTGCTGAAGTCTCAGGGACAACAGATTTCAACCCCCAGCTCCCCAGAGTTCTTTTGGAAGTACCTGCTGCTGTCTTTGGGCCTTCTGAGGAACTGTGTTTCTCAAGGAGCTGGAAGCGCGACGCATCGAGAAGAAGCGTGTCGCCGTCGCTGTGCCTGCCGTCGCAACTCCGAAGGAGGGTATCGCTGCTGGAACTGTCGTACTGCACCGCATCGGAGAGAAGAGTGCCGCAATCAAAAGGAAGCGTGTCGCTGCTGCTGCCATCGCAACTCCAAAGGAGGGTGTCGCCGCTGGAGTTGTCGCACTGCACCACATCCAGAGAAGAATCTCGCAACAATGGCGGAGCGTGTCGCTGTGCCTGCCGTCGCAACTCCGAAGGAGGGTGTCGCCGCTGGAACTGTCGCATTGCACCCCATCGACCAAGAGCACCTCGCATCCCCGAGAAGTGCGCGCCATCAGTGCTGCTGCCGTTGCATCTTGGATATTGCCGCTGTTGTTGTCGCATCAAGCGGAAGCTTCACGCATTGTCGGAGAAGAGCGTCGCCGCTGGAGCTGTTGTCATCGCATCGTGAGAGTGTTTTGCCGCTGCAGTCCACGCATCGAACCGAGAGCTTCTCACATCTCCGAAAAACGTCTGCATCTGGAAGATCTTCACGTCTTTATTTCTTTGTATCTGAACTTTGCCGCATTTCCCATCGCTGCGACATTGCTTGTCGTGGAAGCGCAACGTAACTTAAGGTACATTGACGCAGAGTGTCGCATCTCAGAACTGAGCTGAACTAAGCTTAAATCTACCATCTTAAAGTAATCATAGTGTGTATTTTTGTTGTTTATGGTCTTGTGGTAACTCTATATAAAGTCTACTTATTTTTTATATAAAACCTGGGTGGTGTCCATTTGTAGTGTTGTCACTGGGTTACGGTATGTGGTCACAACTGCTTAACTTACAACGCCTTTGAAGTAAAGTCCTTCTGCTCCTGACAAGCTACCAAGGGGGTGAGCAGGGGTTATTTTAGGAGTGTAATCCCCTTCTCCTGACTAGAGGAGAGGGTCCCTATTTATCACAAGTACCTACCTGTGCCAACTAGAGACACCCAAATCTAACATCTCCTGATAGAATGAGCACCTGGATTTGTGCAAAGTCAGCCCGCAGTCTACTAGCCTTTTCAGCGTGGCCCTGAGGTGTGAGTGATGCTCCTCGAGCGTGGCATAGTACACAAGGATATCATCGCTGAGGTTTATCACCCCCTGCACCCCGACAGTGCTTCCCGAATGGCATTTTGGACGGCTTCGGCAGCTGAGGACACTCCGAAGCTGAACCTCCTGTACCTGCGTAGGCCCACATGCATTGAAAAGGTGGTAATGTACCGGCTTTCTTGCTCCAGTTCCAGCTGATGGTAGCCGGCGTTGAGGTCTAGTTTGGAGAACTACTTTGCTCCATTTAGGTCAGCTACGATGTTGTCCATCGTGGGGGTGATGTGGCATTCTCTCTTCACCGCTGTATCGGTAGTCTCATATCGAAGCAGAGTCGAATGGCTCCTGGTTGCTTGGGTTTGGGTGCCACAACCAGCGGGGACACCCATGGCGTCGGTCCGGACACCTTCTCGATGATCCCTAACTCTTCGAGCTTTCTTAGCTCCTCCTCCACTTGTGGGCGTAAGTTGAAGGGCACCCAAAGGTGCCAGAGGGCCACTGGTCACACGGAAGTGTCAATGTCGAGCTTGAACCTCTTGCCTTTTAGTTTCCCTAGACCTTCGAAGAGCGCCGGAAAATCCTTCAACATTGCCTCCGCATGGGACTCGTGAACTTGATTAGTGAAGAAGACGACCCCGAGGTCTTTAGCTGTGTGGCAGCTGAGCAAAGTCCCCTTCTTACCCTCCGTGATGTGGAACTTCGCTTCGGTGGAGTAGCTCCCACTTATGATTTTGGTCTGAATGACGCCCAGGAGAGGGAGCGGGTCTGTCCCTCCATACGTGTAAATCCTTGCAGTGTATGGCGCAAGGGGAGGTCGCGGTGATAGGCGATCATATTGGTCAGAGTCCATCACATTGACAGAGGCTCCAGTGTCAATGAGAGCTTGTACGTCAGTGCCTTCGATGGAGACGGAGCACATGGGAGGTGGCCTTCAATAGGTCCCCATCCGGCTGACATATGGCACCACAAACATTTTGTTGTCATCCTCATCCTCATACCTGGGGAATCGCTTCTGGGGCTGGTCATCTGGTACCGGCTTTGGGTCATCCAGGGAGATTTGTTGAACGCGCTGTGACGCACTTCTGGGCTTTGACATCGCCGATCAGAACTTCCCTCCGCGGCATACTTTGGCATAATGCTTTAGCCTTCCGCAGCAGGAGCATGTCTTTCCTTTTGCCACCCAGACGGCCGTCGCGGGGTGTTCTTCCCCACAGTATCCACTTGGTCCACCTAGTGGCGGTCTAGGCACCTGGTGAAGTGTCACGGGCCATCTCTGGATGGCATCCACCTTTTCCTCCTTGATTGGCGGGTGCCTGGGCGTCCATGATGCGGTGACTGGGGTGTACAAGGCGGCTTCCATCGCCTCTGCCCTGGCGTCCGACAGTTCGTGGGAGTGGGCTAGGATTAGAATCTCATCCATTGAGATTCCTAGCTGCCGGAGGATGAGCTTCCGCAGGAGTTTTGAGCGGCATCCTAGGATGATCTGGTCCCGGATCTCGTCCCTCGGGTCCGTGAAGGGGCACGTGCTGGCCAGCCGGCACAGTCACGCATAGAACATGTCCATGGATTTGGTCTCGGTTTGCTACGCCCTCTTGAACTTAAAGTTCTGATTGCGCTGTAGGTCGAAGTGTTTGTTGACCGCGGCGACCGCCGCCTCATAGTCATCGTCAGTTCCTGTATTGGGGAGCGTCTAAAACAGATCATATATCCCGGCCCCGCCATAGTAGATTAGGAGTGATCGCTTGACAGTCCCATCGGTTTCGCGGGTCCCCTTGAAGTAGTGGTGGAGCCACCCGACCCATGCTTTCCATCTTGGTGCTGCCATTGCGGGGTCCGCTGCCTCACTGAAGGGGGTGGTGGTGCGACCGCCGTGTGGGTGTGCACTGGTGTCGGGGATTGGTAGGGACCGCTGGATTGCGCCCTCCATATTGCTGGGCGTCCCTGCTTCCAGCGTGATGTTGCTCATTGCGGCTGGGCATGAGTATGTGGATGCAGGGGCGTGGCTTGCGTGCTGACGTGCGGTTCCGGTGTGCGACTCAACACGTGTCCTTAACGCCCTGGCAGTGTTGTGTCCCTTGCGCCTGCAGGTGGCATGATGTGTCGCTCTGCGCACATCAGTGTGTGCCCCTGAAGTGTGATCAAAGTTGGCCCCCTCAGGGTTGTGTTTCAGTAGATGGTTCCAGTCTCCCTGGCCAAAAGTGTATTTCACTTTGTATTTTCACTTTCTTCGTTTTTTGTAGTTGTCAATGCTTGTTTGGCAGAAGAAGTCCCTGGGGCACTATCAAAGGTCTTTTCCCTCGAGGTGTCACACGTGGCTCTCCCCCAAGGGTTCAGCAGGTGAGCGCTCCCTAGAGCCTCCCGTGCAGCCGTCGATGCAGGCAGCGGAAGGGCCAACCCTGAGCCAGGGTCTCGCTACTTGGGGGCAGGCTGAGTGAAAGAGTCTGGGCCAGCAGGCCCTGCGAGGAGCCGGCACTGAAGATACACAGACGCGGGGACTACCGCAAGTGAAGAGTTGCAAGCGGGTGGGGCAGCAAGCACTTACCCCCCTTCTCCCTCTGCACTGCGCCGGCGAGCTCTGCCAGCTGAACACGCTCCCCTGTGGCACAGGAGGCACGTGGGCGGGCTCGAGCCGCAGTCACCATCGGCGGCAGGCACACCGCGGTGATAGACCCTCCGCCGCTCGTTTTGATGCAGGTGGGCTCTGCAGTCAGCCACCTTCCAGCAGCCTCCACGGCCACGGTGTGAGGGGCAATGTGGGTGGACACCGCGCTCCCAGAGCAATGCGAGTGGGGTCCACAGTCGGCCTCCTCCTAGATCACCACATGACCACAGCGTGCGAGGGGCAACGCGGGTGGAAACCGCGTGCTTCTCAAACAGAGCACTCAAGGAGAGCAGGCACGTGTGGGGTGTGACCGGCCTCCTCGCCAATGTAGCGCGGCGGGCCCGGGTCACATGGGCCACAGCTGCGCTGCTGAAGAACACACAGGAGACAATACTTGTGCTCTCGGCAGGAAGACCCCGAGCAGTCTTCAGCCCATTTACTTATGGCCTCGGATGAGCCCGCCCCGAAGGGTGCATGGATGAGTGGGTGCATCGCAACATTGTTATAGAGAGCCTGGGTGGCTCTCTACAGCAGGGACGGCGCAGCGGGATCCCTGTCCCTCAGATGCAGATCCGCAGCCCCCGTAGGGCTTCACAGCATCTGGTGCTCAGTGACTCAACACACGCTCTCCAGACCCCGCCCCCAGGCTCTCCCGAAACCCCTGCTGTCATGGCAGAGTCGGCCCCAGAAGCACGGCATGCTGGATCTCTGCACAGCGAGCGTTGGTATTTCGTCGGCATCTGCGGAAGCGCGGAGGGTGAATTCTCAACCCGCGGGCACCCGCAGGTGGAAATACAATGCTGACGGCTCCGGAGAGCATAAGTGAGGTGGCCATCTTTGCTGCTGGCTCAGCCACACCCCCCCAGCAACAGACCATATTTCAATGGGTGCTAGGGAAAGACCAAGGACTGCCCATGCTTTGTCCGCTTTTCCTCTAAATATGCCTTTAGCAATGTTAAGGGGTTCAAAACTGCAGTTTAGATCACTTGCTACAATTCTGAAAAGACCAACCGAAAGAGATGAAAGATAAGCATTAATCATATCAATGCCGGCTAGATTGGACTTGTTACCTTCATGTCTGCAATAGACATGAAACAAACATAGAGAAACCCCAAAAGGAAAATGCAAGATTACACACAATACACCTATAGAGTCTAAGGGTCGAATGTTTCAACATAACATTTTACGAGTCTATAATAGCAAATTTTACTGATTCGCTATTATAGACTCGCAAAATGCAATATATATAGGAATCTGCTAATATTTTACGATTCCTACGTATTCCTTAATTGCGACTTGCAAATTACGAGTCGCAAATAAGGAATGGCTTCCCAGTCATTTCTATTGGCCAAGATGCCCATAGGAATGAATGGTAATTGCATGCGCAATTTGCGAGTACCCAATAGGAATTCGCAAATTGCATGCAATTTCAAGGATGCAAGGGTTCCAAAAAGACACCCTTTTGCACCCCTGAAATGTGCATGTGTGCACATGTGGCACACATACATGACCTAAGGGCGTGTATGTGAGCCACATGGCACTTTAAAAAATGCTAAAAAGTGTGTTTTTCTAGGAAATCGCAAATTACCACCAACTTGAAGTTGGTGGAAAATTGCGATTCCTGAAAGCAATATCGCAATTTGCGATGGCTACTAGAATAGCATTCAGGGAATCGCAAATTTCAATTCTCTAAATGCATGCTCAAAATAGGAAATCGATTCCTTTTTTGCAAATGGGTTTTTTCTCCCTCACATTGCACACTACGATTCTGCGATCGCAAACAATGAAATTCTGCAAATTTCCCCGTTTTCAATCGCAATTTTGCTTGATACATCTGGCTCTTTCAGCTAGATTCATGTTGCCAAATTGCGATCGCAATAGCTGCGAATTAGCAATTGCGATCGCAATTTCAATTAAAGCAATTCATGATAGGGAAAAAAGCTAAATTGCGAAATCGCTAAATAAAATGTGCGAGTTCGCAAATAAAATCGCAGAATCCTGGAACAAGCCCATTTGTGATTCTGAAATAGCGAGAAACCATGGATTCTGCGAAAACATTAGCGAACTCGCAAAATAATCGCAATCGCCATTCACGAAAAATCGCAGATTGCGAAAAACCCGAAAATCGCTTTTTGGACGCGCAGTTTAAGGAGAACCCAAACCAGGTGGTAACCAGTAACCAAAAAAAAAAATATTAGAAAAAAACTTTAGCAAACTACCAACAGGTGCAGGCCTGACCAAACACACTTAAGGACATGCTGCTGGAGCCTGAGGACTCTCACAATGCCAGGACTCTACATGGTGGTCAGGCGGCGAAGGCTACAGCGAGCAGCACGGAACAGACGTCATATCCAAGAGCGGATATTCCATCAGCGGGTCTTCCTTCTGGGCCAAACCAGGGAGCAAATTTACGCCAAGTACCGCCTAAATGGGGAAATGATCATCAAGCTGATCCGGGACCTAGACCCCCTCCTGCAACACCCAACAAGGAGGACCAATGCCGTTCCCACCCATGTGCAGGTATTGTGCAGCCTGCACCTACTGGCCTCCGGAAGCTTCCAGGGTATAGTCGCTGTTGCAGGGGGGATATCCCAGCCCACCATGTCCCCCTGCCTAAGGACTTTCCTGGAGGCCATGCTGACCCGCCTACACCACTACATCTCATTCCCCACCAGCCAACAGGACTTGAATGACACCAAGCTGCAATTTTACAATGTAGCACAATTCCCACATATAATAGGATGCATTGACTGTACCCACATCCACATCTGCCCACCAGCACAAACGGAATACATGTATCGCAACCGCAAGTCCTACCACTCCCTCAATATCCAGATGGTGTGCAATGCAAAGACAATCATCACGGACATAGTGGCACAGTACCCGGGGAGCACACATGACGCCTTCATATTCCGGCACAGTGGCATTCACACACGACTGGCCAGGGGAGACTTTGGTGAAGGACACCTACTGGGTAAGTACACATGCCCCACAATATTACACTGTGATAATGTAGCTGCGCAGCACAGGCACTCACTCTCTGCTCCTATCAGGTGACAGCGGCTACGCTCTCCGTGAGTACCTCCTCACACCATACCTCAACCCTGCAACACCACAGCAACGGCGTTACAATGCAGCACACATACGCACAGAAATTGCATTGAGAGGACATTTGGCCTTTTGAAGAGCAGATTCCGCATACTGCACAAGACTGGTGGGGCCATCAAACATGAGCCAGAGGTCTGCTGCCGCATCGTGGCCGCGTGTGCAATCCTCCACAACATTGCCACCAAGCGCAGGATACCTGTAGACATCTCTGGCAGTGAGTCGGAAGGGGACAACCGACCACCTGCACATGTGCGTCACGCACGCGGTGAGAATCCTGCAGAAGGACACAGGCGCCGCAACCAAATCTGCATTAACTATTTCTAGTGCACCCTCTCCCCACACCCATTACTCAACTCATGCATGACAATAATGACATGAGTCAGATTGAGTTATTCAGAATTTTTGTAATTGTTACTGCACAATAAACTTGGCATTCTGCTAACTGGTACATGAATGACATATTGCGTCATATGTCTGTTTGTCTGGAGGGCATGCTTGTAGCGGCAGCATGTACCCTCATGCTAATGTTCAACAGTTCAGTGGCGCCTCCGGGTAGTTGCCCCCGACCTCCTTTCAACGTCCTCCTCCTGATTTTGCTGTGAGGCAGCAGAGGGCCTGCTGCTGCGGCGGGGTGCTACAACCGGTGGAACGGACTGGCTGCTATGGCTGGATGTAGCCTCACTGGTGTCGTCAGCCCCCCCGCCTGGCCATGGCCGGTAGCCTGCATGCCCTGCACGGCTGTTGACACCTGCTCCAGAGCTCTCGTGACGTCCTGGCAGCACTGGACCATTTGGACCTGCATGGCCAGGGAGCGTCGCGAGAGCTGGGAGGTGGCGTTCCCAATTATGTAGTTGGACCGCGTGTACGCTGACAGGCGGGTCAGCAGCTGGCAGTGTCTGCGGCGATTGAGATCCCGCTGGCTGAACATGATCTGTGTGTTGGCCTCCAGAGCTGCTGTCATCCTATCCATACGGTCTAACATGTGTGCTACATTATGGGCGGTCTTGTCCAGTTGGAGGTGGATGGCTGCAAGATGATGGGCCTGGGTTTGGTGCACATGTAGCATTCTGCGCTCAATGGAGAACTCACATGGATGCACGTTTCGGCCCCTGCCAGTGCGGGAAGTGGTGTTGCGCTGCTCCCTCACCAGTCCGCTTGTCTGGCTCCTCACAGCCGCCGGGCGGCGGGTTGGTTGGCGAACTGCTGCTGGTGTTGCAGGCCCCACTGGCGGTTGTGTGACGCGCGGTGGTACTGCAGCGCCTGTTGGCAGAGGGGTGGCACTGGCCACAGGGGCAGGTGGTGGGACGACCGCTGGTGCAGCAGCTTGCCCTGATGGTCCGGGCTGTGGGGTTTGATGTGTGTCTCCCTCTGTGTCCTGCGTGATGTCCTCAATTACCAGGGCATCGCTGTCTGTGCTGGGCACATCAGCGCCACCTGTGGTGTAAAGTGGACGTTGATTAGTGACATATAAGAATAGAATACCTCAGCACACCCTTCTCATTATTTCTAATACCAGTAGTACAAATCTTGCTTCACACAGTCTTTGAAATCTCAATGCCCTATACAATTCAGTCCAAGAAAAAATAGTCTCAGGAGGTAATGATAGAATAGTCCAAACAGGTCTTCTTGGATCGAAGTCTGTTTATTTTCATATATCACAGGAAGGAAGCAGCCGACGCGCGTTTCAAAGACTGTGTGAAGCAACATTTGTACTACTGGTATTAGAAATAATGAGAAGGGTGTGCTGAGGTATTCTATTCTTATATGTATGACCTAGGTTCTTATTGATCCTGGGACGGAACGACACCTTGGTGGGTAGGTGTCATATACCTTCAGCACCCTCGCCGCAGTTGCAATTGCATAACGATTCGATGTCCACACTATACTTGGCGTAACAATTTAAGATGTGCGGCTCAATTTAAGCAAACCCATTCAATGTTGATATAAGTTGATTAGTGACATGTTCCTTACACATTTAGGCTTGCTACATACATGCATGCAGACTACCATTCCCTGACTCGCTGCAGGATTGACTCTCACTGAACATGTCTGGCTTAATGGTGCAGGATGGTAATTGTGGTCAGACTACATGTCACACAATGCAATAGCGCTTTAGTGGTGTGCTTTGGATGCATGACTGGGGTTTGATATGGGATGCACTGGAGTCATGAACATTGTTAGGGGACAGGGGTCGCAGTCGCATGGCACTTACCTGGTGTGTCTTGGGTGGGTCGGGAGGAGTCAAGCTGGATCACACCCACGCAGGCCTGTGGATTGATGGTGTCCTCCACTCCGTCCTCCAGTGGTGTGTTCGGTGGGACAGTGGGCTCCCCTCCACCTGTCGCCACACGCTCCCCAGCCTCTCTGCAATATTTTCCTTTGCCCGCCCTCTGAGGTCATACCATCGCTTTTTGAACTCATCCACGGAGCGCTAGGTCACCCCCACGAAGTTAACTTTTGCGCGGATGCGCAACCATATGCGCCTTTTGTCGGCCTCAGGCACCCTTCTGGAGTCTTTGCCAAAAAGCCGATTGTGGTCCTTAGATACTCCTTCAATTAAGTATTCGAGCTCTTGCTCAGAAAATTGTATCTTCCTCTTTCTCCCACTGGTAGATCTACCTGCTGCATCCTGTGACATGCTTGCCACTGGGGTGTCTCCTGCTTTACTCCTGTAGGCACACTGGAGGGGAGCTCTGACACTGCTGCTTGTACTTCAGCCTCTCACTGCTGAATAAGGGTGGAACCTGCCTACTTCCTGGTTGTGATGTCATCACTGTGCTCAGGATGCAACTTCCCGTTTTTGCGATCTTGCCGTTAGCGAGATCGCAATTTGCGATTTCGGTAATTGCGAGATCGCAATTTCAACATGGGTATCGGCCGATTCTGCGATTATTTACCGATTTCTGGGGACTCGCAATCGCCAATTGCGGCCGGTTGCGAATCGCATTTTTTCTCGCAAATATTCATGAATGCCGTTCTGCGATTTCTAAATTGCGATTCGCTTTTTCTCGCAATCTAGAAATCGCAGAATTTGACATTGATGAATCTGGCTGTAAGTCAATTACTTTAGTGGTACAGTGTATGCCTCACTGTGGACTTCAAGTTGCACTTATAGGGCATTCAGGCTGGCGAACTCCCCGTCCCTTCAGGAGTGATGTAGCTGGGGGATGCAGTCCCACACCAGCAACCATGGCAAAAGGAATGTCAAATATGCAGGCAGAGAACGCTTCACCAAAACACCCACGCTGCCTGCGGGCTTCAAGCCATGCTTATAGCACGTTCAGGCTGGCCCCGTCCCTCCAGGTGTGAGGTAGCTGGGGGACCCAGTCCCACCCCAGCACCAATGGAACATGAATATCAATAATGCAGGCAGGGAACAGCTTCAATAAAATAGCGCTCTTACCTGACTCAGGCTTGAAAGAACGGAGCTATTCATCAAATTGCGAGCTCTCTCGGTTTCAGCAATCTGACAGGAACCTAACAATATGTACCAGATTTAATTCTGTGACAGCAAAGTGTCAAAAAAATGGGGCAGACTTTTCTGTCTGGAGTCACGCAAATGCGGAGGGCAATAGTTGAAACATGCTTTTTGCATCCTTGGAGGACGCATTTCACATAGGTGGCTTTATGCAAATTCAGAAACTGCACTTCTTTTAAGTCACAACACTTTTATAATGTGTGGAAAGGGTGGAAGCCACTTTGAAAATACTTAACATACGTTTCCATGCGGGACATAGCTTTCTTGGTAGGTCAGATGCTTTGTAGTGGCAGCCAGGAACTCATTACCAAGCCATACATTCATAATAAACATCTATTGTGCATGCCTGGACGCAGAGACGTGGTTACCAGTTCATCTCATCTGCTGGACCCAGTTTTCAGGTTAATGCATTCTGACAAATTGCCTCGCCCTATTATCCCACCTGAGTGAGGGATCCTGATAATAGTCTTGCTCAAATTTTAGATATTGTAATTAATTACGACGGGATATTAGCTTAGCAAGGTCTAGGAAAAATTCCTAATGATCAAAATTAATTGCAATTAAACAAGATATAGGCGCCCAGTCAAAAACTGAAGCGAAAGAAGATAGTCACGTGCCATTCGTTCCAAGCCCTCTTTAGATACCTATATACTAGCTTCGAAAAATATGCACAATTCTTTAATCAGTGTGACTTTTTTTTTCTGAAAACCTATGACATTTCCAGATAAGCAGCCTTTCCAATTAAAAAAGACAAAAACAAAGTTACTTTAGTTGTACTTTTCTTAATTGGAAAGGCTGCTAATTTCGGTGTTGCATTGAGAGAGAGAGAGAGAGCCTTAAGTGGCTCTTTACAAAGTATTGCAAACATTGTAATTACTAAAAGCGGCCCAAATTCACCTCAAGAGTTTAGTCTGCTTTATATATGGAATTTGACATGGAAATATGTCTGTCTACAAGTCATCACACCCGGACCAAATTGAAGCAATGTGATGAAAAATGTTTAAGATGTCAGGCCCTAAAACAAAGAGGATTAGAGTAAGACATTGTGGGTAGCAGAATTAACATACAACAATACTGAACATTCAGCTACTCTGATGTCACCTTTCTTTTGTATTTATGGACATCACCAAAGAATATGAACATTAGAGCTGTTCACATTCACATCAGTTCATCAGTACAAGAACATTTAACAAAGGTAAAGAAAGTTGAGCAATCATCACAAGAAGTCTTAGAAAAAGCTTAAGATAAATAAAAGCTATATGCTTATTGCAAAGGAATCTCTGCCCCTTAAATATGTGACAAAAAGAAAAGTATGGTTACTCACTATGGATTTACACATGAAAAAATCCTCTTAGCTTCAAGATAAATGTAGCGGTCCATTTCCTTTTCAACAAAGTGCTAATCTAGTTACTGCTGGCTGGAAATGACCATCTTTTGCGTGGAGTACCCCCAGATGTTTGCATTGACTATGTTTGCTAGTTGCAGAACACTGCGCTTCTTACCCCTGCTAACCAGTGGTGAAGGGCTGTGCCATCCTCTTCAACATGATGAAATTGCCATGCCCTTAATTTGCATATTTAATTTAGCTTTAAGTCCCTAGTATGTGGTTCAAAGTGCATCCAGCGATTCAGAAAAGGGGGTGGTGATGAACAGAGTGTCTGAATTAAGCAGACCACTCTTACCCAGTCCAAAGATCAGGGCTTGATCCATCACCATTATTTATCTCACTGCACCATCCCAGCTCAGAACCTGGCTATATGCAAATCAGTCTGTCCCTGGGCCAGTGCATCATGGGAACAGGGCAGACTAAACTACCAAGCCAATTCTTCACCAGAAAGGAGACAAGCTACCGGGGAACGGTTTCTGGCATTTCAGCCGTCTTCGGCCCGGCTTGCTTGAATCCTGATGGTGCAGTGAGAAAGGGACTCATGTCTGAGTATACCCTGCCACACCTATAGTGGCCAAAAACGATTCAGAAAAGGGGGTGGTGATGAACAGAGTGTCTGAATTAAGCAGACCACTCTTACCCAGTCCAAAGATCAGGGCTTGATCCATCACCGTTATTTATCTCACTGCGCCATCCCAGCTCAGAACCTGGCTATATGCAAATCAGTCTGTCCCTGGCCCAGTGCATTATGGGAACAGGGCGGACTAAACTACCAAGCCAATTCTTCACCAGATAGGAGACAAGCTGCCGGGCACCGGTTTCTGGCATTTCAGCCGTCTTCGGCCCGGCTTGCTTGAATCCTGATGGTGCAGTGAGAAAGGGACTCATGTCTGAGTATACCCTGCCACACCTATAGTGGCCAAAAACGATTCAGAAAAGGGGGTGGTGATGAACAGAGTGTCTGAATTAAGCAGACAACTCTTACCCAGTCCAAAGATCAGGGCTTGATCCATCACCGTTATTTATCTCACTGCACCATCCCAGCTCAGAACCTGGCTATATGCAAATCAGTCTGTCCCTGGCCCAGTGCATCATGGGAACAGGGCAGACTAAACTACCAAGCCAATTCTTCACCAGAAAGGAGACAAGCTACCAAAGTGTATCCAGGCCTTTAAATTCATTTCGATGTTGGTCGGAAAGGCTCCTAACGGCATTATGATTTTCCTAATACGTGTCAGAACCTATGTTTACGACTGACTCGGAAACATTTTGTGACCGACCGATGATGATGGAAAGGTAACCATTCGGTCTTCCCAACTCCGTTCCGACAGGCAGGCGGTCGAAGTCGAATCGTGCATGTCTATGGACCGCGTTTCTGACGGACGTATTACGATTTGGGATTTGGACAGCCTTTTCGAATTGGTCCGTCACAAACAAAATGCTGTCGAAAACTGACTTTAGGAGCCCGTAGCAGGTCCCCCTTCAGCCAGAGGCCTCCGGTTGGGGCTCGTAGGGTTCCTATGGGACAACCTCTTTACAACTATGCACAGTGTTGCAGGCACCATGGGGTGTCCGCCACAGGGTGCAAGGTTTTCTGCAAAAGTCCCTTTTTTTAAAGGGAGCCTGTGTCGTCGGTCAGGACACAGGCTCCGATTGAAGTCAATGAGAGTCCGATCAAACTGTGTTTGGAAACATCGTAATTGCTCGGTTAGACTCCTCAAACCCGAGCTGGTCGGAACCAATTCTAACAAGTAATCGGTTGGACTGTTTTCCGACCAACATCGTAAAGAGGCCCTTAATGTCAGCAGTGGGTTGGAGCATCCATTGTGCCACCCACTGCAGTGACAGTGCAAACATGATTTTGAGAAAAGGAGAGTGTGTGCTCCGTGAAAGATCAGAATTGTACTTTTTTGGATGAATATCCGTTCTTTCAGATTTCCATATGGAGGACAAGACAACTTCAAGTTGCAATGTGACATCTTTATTATTTGTTTATGAAACATGGACAGCCGACACGTGTTTCGCCCCCTATTGGCGAGTTGCGCCGGGGCTTTCTCAAGGCAATTTATATAAATGCAGCGTGTAATGCAACTGTTCTCATATTATCAAATTTTCCAAAGACAAGAGTTTCAATACTCGCAGAACAGTATACATGGGTTGAATCCCGATTTCATCGAAATCGGGATTCAACCCATGTGTACACCGAATGCTGAGAGCCGCAAGCAGGGACTAAACTGCACTCTTCGACCTTTTGTTAACTTACAGAAGAATACTGTTGTGCGAGTATTGAAACTCTTGTCTTTGGAAAATTTGATAATATGAGAACAGTAGCATTACACGCTGCATTTATATAAATAGCCTTGAGAAAGCCCCTGCGCAACTCGCCAATAGGGGGCAAAACACGTGTCGGCTGTCCATGTTTCATAAACAAATAATAAAGATGTCGCATTGCAACTTGAAGTAGTCTTGTCCTCCATATGGAAATCTGAAAGAACGGATATTCATCCAAAAAAGTACAATTCTGATCTTTCACGGAGCACACACTCTCCTTTTCTCAAACTCGTTTTCCTTGATGAAGCTCAAGAGATCCAGAGATTCGAGTGTGTCTCCATTCACTTATAAACCAAGCTTACCAAGCGTTGTTTAGCCTTGGAATCCTTGGACCTTCTTTGCTTTGTTAGTAACAGTGCAAACATGACTGCAGGCCTACAATTTGCAGCCAAGCTGTACAGTTTTAAACTGTAAATTCAGGCTGTTAAAAAAACCTTTTGATGGGCCTTAATCTTCCTTTTAAATAATAATGTCACCCCTAAATAGCCCTTACTACTACCAATATGGCAGGGCGTATGGTATTTAAAAGAAGGACATGTAAAAATATAATGTTAAACGTGTCCTTACCGTGAACAGGCCTCAAAAGCTATATTCACTGTATCAGGGTCAGTTGTTCCACAGGAAAGCAGTGGGATACAACATTACATTTAAGAACGATATCTCCGGCGAGGAGACAAATATAAAATTAAATCTTGGACTTTTTGAAATATTTCTGTAAAGCCCAATTCACTGGTGACATGGCAATAAACATTTTAGAAAAGGTACTTTTAGAAACTTACCCTGCCTGAAGCCTCTGGAGCCCCATTTGCTGAAATTCTTTAACTGTCACCTGGCAGGAGAAAAGACCCTTGATGAGGTGTGAAAACTGCTCCCAGAGCAGGAAAGGGCTTAGATGTTAGGAGGTGTTTCTGGGCTGTGCCCAGAAACTTAATTTACTTCAAAGCTGCCTTCCCTGTAACAGGCAGATCTTAGCTGACACCTCAGCAAGGACCTTCTGTGTTCCCCCAGTCAGCCAGGCAAGACATCCCAGTGTAGAGGAGCAGCTCCAGAACTGGTTTGGAGTAATCACAGAGAAGGGATTGCTAATTTCCCAGGCAATCTCTGGGGTGGGCACAGTAGCTCTGCACAAGGAAAGAACGTTTCTACCATCTTCGCTGAAGGAAGATAAGGGCCCTGTGGGATTGCTTCTAATAGGAACACAAGAAATGCTGCAAAATTGGGCAGGGTCAACCCTGGAAAATATTTCCCCATTGGTGAGAGAGGGCCAGGAGATTCCCCTACACACAAGAAGGTGCCAGGCATAAATGTAGAATCTCCAGTACCTGCCTCAGAACATTTTTTGGACCAGTGGAAAAACAAAAGTAGGCTGTACCTGCTGTTTTTATACTCGGAAGAGCTTAGAATAGTGGACCTCCTCTCATTTCTGTACACAGGACAAAAAAGTGGGCTCCAAAGGTCATAAGGTTGACCTCCTTTTCAAGCTAGAGGGACACAACATGCTACAGGAAACTGTTTCTGCAACTGCCAAGTTGACCACTTCCAATTGGACCTGCCCTGAAACCTGCTGCTGGCCTCTGCTGGGGTGACTCTTGACCCAAAAGTACTGCCCCCAAGATCCTGGACCCTTGGCTGGTGTCAAAGTGTACTACTCTTAACTTTAACTGAAACCTGGAACTTAGAGTATTTTTAGCCAAAGGGCCGGGATCAACCTATCAAGCAGATCTGACGAAACCGTGTTGCTGCTGTGCCAAAGATTTGTTTTTTTTCGTAGCAGTAAATCTGTTTCAGCTGACCTCACAGCGATGGTATCCAACCTCTCAGAGCCCTCTTCAGCTACAATCTGCAGCCTTGCCCCACTGGAAGAATCAAAGCTCCAAAAACACTGGCGCCAAAGGTATCTGGCTGGCAAGAGACTTTTTTTAGGTACAAAACTCCAATTTCCTCAACTTAAAACTTTCTGCCCAAAAGCAGCAGTTTTGCAGAGACCTTGACAAGAGATTAATCAAAGACGTGGAGTCCTCATTGGTCACAACCTGCTGCCTTTTGACTTCCAATTCAGAGACTAAATGCAAAGGTCAAACTACCAACCGGGTTGAACTTGATTTCTTTATCCGACCGGTGATCCGTCATAGTCTGACTTAACTTGCATTCATATGCCAGTCATACGCAAACAGATGGCCGTTTGGTGCTTGATGCTTTTTGGTGCTATTTTATTTAAATTTAAACGTTAAAAATTCAGAACTCAAATTTCCTTTATTGGATTTTTGTCATTTAGGTGTCATTCTATTTATTACCATTTACTCTACGTTTCCACATTAATTTGGGATTTTTCTTGAGTTCTGTTTTGACTTTAATACTGTTTTGGTACAACATAAATACTTTTCACATTGCCTGTACGTTAAGCCTGCTTGCTCTGTGCCATAAATATCAGGCAGTTGATCTTAGGTTTATTAAGTGACTTTAATGGGTCACCCGGACATGCATAGAGGTTATATCTTGAGCTGGGTTCTGACCCCCCCTTAACTAATACCCCCATTTTCTTACACTGTCCATCAAATGTGTACCAGTGTATGAAGATTCATTCTGTAGTCCATATATATTTGTTGAACATACCTTTGAGGAAATGCTGGTGGTGCACTGAAAACGTTGGTGTCGCTTGACAAAATGCTTTGTATCTTTGGAAGTTACACTATGCATGTGGGCCTGAAGCCACATAAATAGCACTGGCCATTTTGAAGATATCAACTATAAGTTTCAATGTGGTCCAGAGTGGCTTTGCTAATCATTCCAAATTCTTTGCTGCCACAGTCAGGACCTTGTTACTAGACCTTGTGAAATCCTTGAAGTAAGTTTATTTTCATTTTGAAATTTACTTGAAGTCAATGTTGGATGCAAAGAAGTATTCAAAGGAATAATGGCAAATTTTAGAAATTAATTTCATAGTTTAAAATATTGTTTCAGAGACAACCTTGTCTAAATCAGAAACGATGATGAAATGTATGCTAAACTTGAGCAATATATATTACATAGATGTAGATTCAGGTCCAGGAATGGCAGAGTTCCAACCATATCCCAGAGATTCCGAGGTATGCCAACATCTGTTGTCCTAACAAGTGTTTGATATTTTTAAACAGAGGTGAGTTATTAAATATATCACTTTTGCTTTTAGATATACTTATCAATCCAGTAGACGTCAGCGCCAGCAGAGTGACCAGTCAGAATAGTAATAACCTTTGCCCTTGTTTCTTACGTATCCTAATCCTCTTGCCTTGGTTCTACTGATAACCATCATAGTTCTCTTGTTTACTGTTGGCCATGCATTCAGAAAAGTGCATAACAGTTCATCACTCCTGCTGGATTCACATTTAAGGTTAGTGTTTTCGAATACAAAGTTATCTCTTAAATGACACAGATGTTACAAGCTCAGGTTCAGTGGAGCAAGCCTCTTGCACAAAGCACAGTGTACAGTGATCTTACTCCTGGAGGACTTGGAAATTAAATCCACTGAAATTAGTCTCCCCACATATCAAGTCTAGATGTTGAGAGCTCGGTTCAAGCTCAACCACCTGGAACGAGACTACTTATTGCCAAGAGCAGCATGCAGTCACAGGTTTAAAAAGGCTTACAACAAATAACCTTAAAGGATTCACTCCACAACTTTCAGTCATCACCTAAATTGAGTTGTGAAGTACTACTTTGTCTCCTATCCATATTAGTCCTTACATTAAAGCCTCATTACCTGAGGATCATAATTATTGATCCAGCTCGAACCATGAATAACAGAATGCCTCTTAATTTCTCTAGGGATTTACAGCCTTTAACCGACAATCCCTATTAGGTCCATATTGCTGGAATTAGTAGAAACACCAGTATCAATTACTCCAAGGATGCAGAATTAACAACCTGCATCCCGAATCCTTGAAAACAGATCATAAGGGGGTATCCGCATTTATGGATCCAGTTCCCATAGCCATGAGAACATACATGTCTGACCCCTCATCTAGAAATCCTGTATGCCTACTTCCCTAAGGCAGATGTCCCACTGAACGCTGCTCTGTATCTCGGTCAGTTCCAGTTAGTTTTCAACATATTTACCTTATTTATAATGTGATGTGAATAGGCTATGTTTCTACCATTCTCATTTTCTCAAATCTGAAAACCAATGTAGTACCTTCATTCTTTTTTTATCAGGAGGGATGCAGCCACCCAGGTTAACCCCACTAAAGGTTAACCCCTTTAGTGTAGCCACCGGCCGAATGGCTGATGGCTGCATTCCCTCCCCAGTACGTCTGTCACCCACTGGCTGACACTGTCAAGAGATACGTCACTTCTGCACAGGGTTACACCTCACGGAGGAGATGTGTCAGATCATTTGGATCCACAGAGCTTGGCAAAGCAGCCTTAGCCCACTTCTAAGGGTCTAAGACTGGGGTGCCACCACTTGGCAGGGTAGCCCTACAGATGGTACAGTCCTGGAGCAGATGTAAGGGTCTTAGAAGCCTGTTATGTTCCCATAGGCTTCAGATGAGAAGGCCATCAAACAAGTCCTTGAAGTCATTTTAGGTTCTGGGTTTAAGAGATGTAGGTCCAGTCCTTCACACCCAGGCAAGATGTTAACGGGAAAGCATGGCACAGCAGGAGTCCAGCAGAGTTCAATTCAGAAGAGTTGCAGTTCTTATTAAGCACAGCAGTACTTTTTCCTGTCAGAGTAGCCACAGGTCCAGAAGTGTTCTTAAGTGATGGTGTCTGAGGTCCTTCTTTTATACACAGTTGTGCCTTTTAAGTGGGGAGAAGCACCTAGAGACATGCCTTTAAAGAGCACATATGCCCTTCCTTCATAGCCCCGTCTTCAGACTAACTACAGGGGGTATGCAGCCCTTTGGGTAGATACAGGAAATGGCCTATTCAGGTGTAAGTGAGGCTGCGCCCAGCTCCTCCCTCCCTCCCAAATTGCCAGTGATAGCACATCCAGTCACACCTAAGCTCTCTTTGTTTGTGGCTGTCTAGGAGGAATACACAAAGCCCAACTGCCAACTAGACACCAGAGACAGGCTACAGGCACTGAATGGCTAAGGGAAGAAAATGCCAAACTTTCTAAAAGTGGCATTTTCAGAATTATAGTTTAAAATCCGACTTCACTATAAGTTAGGATTTTAAAGTAGGATTCCAGAGACGCCAAACATGAAACAATCATCACTTTCCATTTGGAAATTACACTTATAAAATATAAAAAGGCAACTTCAATGTTATCCCATGGAAGAAATAATCTTTGAAATAGTGAAAAACAAATCTAGGAGTAAAACTTAAAAGTCCATGTCCCACTTTTTAAACACACTCCACCCTACCCTTGGGCTGCCCAGGCCCTACCTTAGGAATTACTTCAATGTATTAAAAATGGAAGGTTTGGGCCTGGCAAAAGGTTTATTTGCCCGAAATGAATTGGGTTACCCAGGATTTACAGTGCATTCTAATATGCCATGAAAAACACATGGGTGGCCATTTCTTGACATTTAAAGACAGGAACTATACTGTTCCTATCGTGAACATGCAACATATGGAGAATATTGAATGATTAATATAAAGACTGCAGTTGAAATGCTGGATTATTGCTTTTTGATTTGTTCAATTCTTGCATGGCTGTGCAGCTTGATCATGGGGCGTGATGAAGGCACCCGATACTTTTGGAACCATACGTTTGTGCTACTGGGGCAGAGCACACTTCAAGCTCGCATATAAACGTTTGCCACTGAGCATCCTTTTAGATGTGTTTACATTCAGAAAAACAGGAGTGCATTTCATCACCTTCTTTGAAAAAGTTTATTTTATCAGTATTTATTTGAGGCCTTCCTTGATGCTGTTCATCCGTCTTGGCAAGGAAACTCTATGCCCAGTTTAGATGGGGTTGCCTTCCGGTCCATGCATTTACAAAAATATGGTCAAAAGCCTCCTCTGTTGGATGTCCTACCTGTAACAACCAGGAAGAGACACGTATTCATGTTTTTTTTTGGTCCAGGATATAATGTACCCAGGAGGTATTGGCTCCTACCAATATGCAGGAACATGGGGTATAGACAGTCACGGGAGGCCTTTAGAGTTTTGAGAAATGATGCTCATCCCCCGATTGTTTTTGCTGTGTGCCGTTTCCTTAACTCTATGTGGCTTAGGGGGTGTAAGTTTTTTAACTCCCCATTTACACGTTAAATGTTCCCTTTCCATTTGCTACTGCTTTCAACCTTATTAACTCATGAAACCACTGTTTTAACCGCTTTTTAAATTTGAATGTTTTTTAACTGTTATGAAATTTGTTCAATTGATTGTACGTGGCTATATTATGTAATGTTTATTGATGGTTTTCATTGTCCAAATTCAATGATGTATGCATTTTAGTTTTTTGCTTTTATCGTCTACAATGATCAAAATAAAGCTTGGAAATAGTAAATGGTTTATTTTTAAAACTGCACACACAGGATCTGCAATGGCAGGCCTGAGACTTGTTGAAAGGGCTTACCTAAGTGGCTGGCACAATCAGTGGTGCAGGCATTTAATGTACAGGTCCAGGGCACAACCATTGCACTTTCCTGAGGACTTATAATTAAATAAATTAAATATGCCAATTGGGTATAAGTCAATGAAACCATGTTTTGAGCAGAGAGTACAAGCACTTAACAATGGTAAAGTGTTCTAAGGCCAGTAAAAATCAAGTCAGCAAAAACAGGAGGTCTGAGGCAAAAAAAGGTTAGGGAGTAACCACGCCAACTTTGCCAAATCTAGCACAGTTCTTCTGGTCTACTTGCACGGTTTGGGTAACACCTATCTTCACACTGTAATTTAGCAGTGATCGGTTTTTGCTATTGCAGTGTATGCTGCATTTCAATTACAATTCTTCTTTATTGCCAAAGGACCATTCAGATCATGAGAGGTTTTTCAAAATACTGCATGTTGTGAAACATTTGTCTTCCAGAGAGTTATACTCCTATTAGGAATATAGCTATTGATGAGTCCTTGATCCTGCACAGAGGGTGGCTGCTGTTCAAGCAGTAATTTGCCAGCACAAACTAGAGCTTCCTATGGAAACAAGTTGCACATGCTGTGTTAGAGCCCTACTGGCTATGTATACAGCTTGAGAGTGTTTGCAGGAAATGACTCCACTCTAAACCCTGTAGGAGTCACAGGAAATATTGTATGGGAGTTTGTCATGGAGTACCTTGTGTGGCAAAAAAAACTAAAGTCTTGACTAGTTTTTGAAGTGCTCTTTAAGAAATTTAGGGGCATGTTATCAATGACGGCGTTAAAAATGATCGCCGGATTAGCGGCAGAAAACTGCCGCTAAACTGGCGATAATGGGCTTGATAATATGCCCTGGAAAATTCCAATAGAAGTCCATGTTCTGGTCTGAACATGGACTTGTATTGGAATTCTCCACTGCATATTATCAAGCCCATTATTGGCGCTTTTGCTGCAGTTTTCTGCTGCTAAACTGGCGATAATTTTAATGCCATCCTTGATAATATGCCCCAGAGTCAGTCTTCCCCAGCAGGTTTATCTTAGTTTCAAAGGTAGATATGCTCAGTCAGTGTACCTTGCATGCAGTCTCGGACACCCCAAACTTGCATCCACAAACTGGAAGGAGTTTGATTTAGCACAGTGAGTGTGCTGGAGGTGCATGAGGACACTTTTTCTTCAGCTTCAAATAGCTAGCAATGGAAAGCATTAGTAAAGGTTCACTTGAAAAGTATAAATGATTTTGAAGAGGGCAACTGAAATGAGGTGGCGAAGTGAGCTAAAGAATGGTGATGTATTTAACCCAGATCTCCGACTGGGGGTGAGTGTCTGAAAAGTTTCAGCGCTCCGTCCATCATATCCTTGGGTTTCCTTTGTTCGCATTAAGTTGGCAGGTTATGCCAAGACGTGATACCCTTGCTCACTTTGCCACTGGATTCAAGCTAGCCTGGCTGATGAAGGTTTTTACCCAGAAACCGGTCCCAGGATACTTGTTTCCGGTTCAGGGAAGACCTGGCTTGGCAGTTCAAGCTGGACTGTTCCCATGAGACACAGTGTCAAGACTGATTTGCAAATAGCTGGGTCATAACTTAGGTGGCAACGTGAGCTAAAGAATGATGACGGATTCAATCCAGATCTGTGACGGGGAGAGTGTGTGAAAAGTGTCACTCTCCCTCCATCAGATCCTTGCGTTTCCTTCGAAGAGGGCAGTGACATAAACAGGTAAGAAAAGCTTAGGCTAGGTAGTTGTGCTTTTACAGGTATATTGCATTTGTAAAAGGTAGATTTTCTAAGGTAGGACAGATACACATGCCATCACTTCATCTTCACCCACTGATTCAAAGCCGTTGCACCGCAATCTCCCGATACTAAATTACTCCCTCACCCAACAAAGTACATCACTCCAAACCATTCAGAATGCAGCAGTCAGCCTCCTCTCTCAACAACTCACCATGCACACACCTGGCACCATAAACAGCTTTAGTGGGTCCCCATTGTGGGAAAATGGCCCTCTCTGAAGGGTAACCCCAAACTTTAAGCCTTCCTCCTCCTCTCTTTCTGACCTAATTTCTACTGACTTTAGGACTCTGAGCACTTTACCACTGCTAACCAGTGCTAAAGTGAATGTTCTCTTTCCCTAAAAATATGGTAAAAGTAACTCCTACCCAATTGGCATATTTATTTCGCTTATAAGTTCCAAGTATAGTGTACTATGTGTGCCCAGGGCCTGTACATTAGATGCTACTTGTGGGCTTCCAAAAAGAACAATTGATGGACAGAATGCAGACAACAATGTCATACATTCACCCCAGTACAGAGATCTGGGCATACATCTGTAGTTTGTTTGCTCCCTATGCAATTCCAGTTTGAACCCAGCCATATGCAAATCAGTCTTGACCAAGCTATGCGAACAGTTCAGCCTGAACTGCCAGGCCAGGTCCTCTCTGGACTAGAAACAAACATCCTAGGACCGGTATCGGGGTTTCACCCCCTCATCAGCCAGGATAGCTTGACTCCAGTGGCATGGTGAGCACATGACCAACATCTGGGCATACCCATCCCATTTGGGGCAACAAATGAAAAAAGAGCAATTGATAGACAGAATGCAGAACAATGTCGTACACTCACCCCAATACAGAGATCTGGGCATAAATCCATTGTTTTTTCCTCCCCCATGCCATTCCAGTTTTAACCCAGTCATATGCAAATCAGCCTTGACCCTGCACCCAATGGGAACAGTCTTGCTTGCAGCACTGATTGTACCACCCACATAGAAGCCACTTAACCACGGCTCAGGCCTGCCAGCGCAGGGCCTGTGTGTGTAGTTTACCGTCACTTCGACTTGGCATTAAAAAGTGCTTGCCAAGCCTAATCTCCCTTTTTTATTACATATAAGTCAACCCTAAGAAAGGCCCTTGATATCCCAAAGGGCAGGATGCTATGTAAGTAAAAGGTAGAACATACTTTCATGTCCTCGTGTTGAAAAATAGCCTATTCAATTTTTCACTTCTATGAGGCTAACTCCTTTCATAGGTTAGCATTTTGAATTCCTTAATAAACTTTTAAGCTGTAATTCCTGATCCAGGAAAGGTACTTTGTTCACCAGGGCCTGCGTGGGTCCTGTATCCACCCCGCTCTTCCACAAGAACAACCCGAGGGAGACTTTGCTCCGGTTCAGCAAAACTTATAGTAACCTTTTTAGCGCTACTTGCTTCTAAGCGCTTTTCTGCATTTATTACTTCAAAATCAATATCTTGATTTCCACCTATTGGGCATTTGCTGTGTTAGTCTTATTTTGCTCAGATAAATATTCTCTATTTTATAAAAATGTTGTGGATTTTTCTTGTGGTTTATTTACTGTATTGTTATATGAGTTATTGCACAAATACTTTCCACATTAAGTTCTAAGTTAAGCCTGCCTGCTCTGTGCTAAGCTACCAGAGGGTGAACACAAGATAATTTAGGATTGTGTTGTAACTTACCCTGACTAGGATTGTGGTCCCTACTCGGACAGGCTGCATAACTCCTGCAACAAGAGACCTAGGGGCATATCTACAAGCCCATTTTTGCCGCTTTAGTGGCCAAATTCGGCCGAAAAGCGACAAAATAAACATCTCTCTATTTTCAAGGACACGCCAACGTGTGTTTCCTTGATGCAGTAGCCGTTTTCTCTCCATTTTGCATGTCAACGATTATTATCGCTAATGACAAGCAAAATGGGCATTCCTCACAATGTCTGCATGGTTTAGGTGGCAGACAGACCTTAGCATTATTAACAATGCGGCTCCAGCGATATAAAAAAACGTGCTAACTGCGGTTATCTCATGAATTTTACGTCTGCTTTTACTTTGACTTACCTATGCTGATAATGGGAGGTGGATCGCTATGTTATGACCACATTCCCCTATCAGCAAGCATCTCCATTATCATCGCTTCATTTCAGGCGATGTTTCTGTTTCTCGCAGTCTATTGCTGGAATTACATTGCCAGTTCGCAAAGTCTTGATAATATGTTGCTAACTAGGCGATGTAATTCAGCGTTAGATGGCGATAAACAGAATCACGCTAGGCGCCCGTAGCGATGTTTACCGCTCTTCCTCGATGATATGCCCCCTAATTTCTAACACCCAATTTCTAACACCCATCCAAAGCTCTTTTCAAATTCCTGACACACACATTCAAATCCTTCCACAGCACTAGCCATGCATACCTAAGAACCGCCTCAGATTTCAGAAACCTTCCAAACACTTTTGCTCAGCCAGACTTGCACTTGCAGAGATCCCATGCATATACAGCAGCAGAACTGGGAAAAGTGAATACTCCTAATTTGCTCATAAAGGGCTGAATAACTTGCCCCCACACATCTGTGCCATCCCTAAAATTATTGCATGCTGCAAGAAGCTGAACACTTGGCTCTTCAACTACGTTAATCCATGTTTCAGCCCTGACTGTTCCTGGGTCAGTGACAGGATAAGCCTCCAGTGATATTGCAACTTTACAAAGTACAATACATTACAGAGAACTTTAAACCCAATGCTACATGTATGGGTGACGTGTCCTACCTGCCATGCTCGTCCACGGTCAGGTCATAGTAGATGTTCAGTTTGCCTTATGACAAGTGCATTACAGTCAGAGCACTGCACATAATGGTGGACGAGACATATGCCTTGTTCTCACCGATTACCTGTGTGTCAAAAACATCCTTTATAGTTTATGACGGGCTCTTCAGAGACCTTAGGCAGTCTTCCCTGCATGGTTGCCTGTGTTTCAAAGTCAGATATTCTCATTGAGTCTGAGGAATGTGTGCCTTGGAAGCCATGCTCGGATACCCTCAACTTGCATCCACAAACTGGAAGGAGTAGAATTTAGCAAAATGAGTGCACTATAGACGCATGAAAGACATCTTCTTAGTAAAGGTTTACTAGGCATGCATTCGGAAACGCTCATAATATCAATGGTGGTGGATCCTTGACAGGTAGTAAAACAATAATCAAATATTTTGTTCATTGGTTGCGTGTTGATGCAACAACCATTAACGCTGCTGTCCAAATGTATATAGAGATTTGCTTGTGGTGTGTTTGTATGCAAGTTGGTTGATAACTGGTTAAGAGTTTGTTTGATTGGGAATTTTATCCGGTGGGGTATGAATGTGATGTGCCCCTTAATGCTGGAGGTATGTTGATGTGAATGCACTTATGTGTTAATTTGAGCCGGTGGCTGGTGATGTGAAAATCTTGTATGTGGTGCATTAATGGTGTGTGTACAGCATGTGAAAGGACTATAAAGTGGTTGGTGCCTTGTCAAGGCTTTATAGCTCACCTTCAGTGGGCTTGGTTTTAATATTCTGATACTGTGATTAGTATTTGTTCTTTGATGCTAGCACGTCTGGCGGTGTCAAAACCAACCTGTACGAGTGGTGGTTGTACATTGAAAGTTCAGTAACAACCCCTCATGTCTTTAGAAAACTGAACACCCATGGGTGTCTAAGGTGGTATAACTTGTATCGATCCCACTCACTTTTCCGCAATGCTCTGCAAAACATGAACATTTGCGTAAATAGCTAAGATCGCTCCTTTATTTACATTTTGTGATCGATATTTCTAAAATCCGTTATGATCCACAAATTGCACAACCACCCAGTATTTCCATATTTCTCTGCATCAAAACAGAAGCCAATTTTTGAGAGTGGCCTTAGTGTCCAAGAGTGCTAAAATTGCAATATGGACACACTACGTTTTTCTTCTGAAAACCAGCCTGTGTTCACAATGTGAGTAGCTGGGGATTTCGCCACCCAGAGAAACACATCAACCCAGCACATTTTTTAAAGCTTTACAACTACGGGAGTCCAGGGGTGCATGACTTTCATGATTCTTGCTATGTAATTTTACTCAGAAGCCAATGCAAACTTCAACCTTTGGTAAACAAAAGAACACAGTTTCCTAACATTTCTGTGAAGGAAAGTTTTAGAATCTGTCGGGAGCCTCACATTTCCTACCACCCTGAGTTTCTACATGTCTCCCTATAAAAACGGTACCCCACTGCTGTGGGTCGGACAATAGACCACAACACGAAAAGCCCTAAAGCCCTCCATTGGGACATACGCAATAGAGGTAACTGCCGTATTTGGGGTTGTGCTGTGTTGCCACCCATACCAACCTACAAACCACAGACATTATTGAAAACAAGACAAAAATCTGTTGTTTCTGTTCAGCTTGAGTTGTCTTCACTGAGATTATGCTTTCCTTGGAGTATTGAGGCTGAGAAATGAACCTGATGGGAAGCTGTAGACAAACACTTTAATGGCATGATTGTTTCTCCCTCTTCCACCTATTTTCTTGATAGTACCTAATTTTTGCAGCTTACAATTGGCAAGGGCACTTTGTTGCACAGGGTAATTCCTCCTCTCTCCTCTGGACATGGACAGATGATATTATGCCACCTTTCTTAGGGTGAAATCTTAATTAGAGTGGGATATTACTCAGAAAAGCTATGTTTGAGGGGTCTTGTTAGACTTTTCTCCTGGGCTCACAGGAGAAAAGGGGAAAAGAAAACCAAGACATCAAACTTTGAGAATGCTAAAGATACTTTGAAACCAGGTGATGAAGGTACTGGGTCGGCAACCAAAGTTAATAACAATCACCCTCTTTGAATCTCTGTTTAGATGTAGGTAAGCAGTCAAAATCAAGCTCACGGGAGGAGGAGTAGGGTGAATCTAAATTCCATAAAGTCATTGTCACAGTTGCAGTAAGATGTAACATCCAACATACTAATAACAGCTCATGAATATATGGCTATTTGAATATTCATATGTTCACTATATTTATGGCACATCAAATCATAGGATGTTCACAACACAGTATGAAATGCAGAGTGAAAAAAATGACACATAGCAGTATAACAGTAAAACTTTGAAACCTGCAATTACACACTATTATTTGTTCATAATCACTAAATAATCAAGTCCATCAGCACAAGCCTGGAAAGAAAGGCACAATATCACAAATATGCATTTGGGAAACCGTGAACGGGTTAAAAAATGATTCCGAAGAATGAATAGTCAGGATGTTTGGCTGATTATGACAAACAAGGTTAAAATTTGAGGACTCTGGCCATGAATGGAAACTTTGTCATAAGAAAGTACCATCATAACCGAATTATTAGCAAACCTCTAAAACAAAGTACAAACACAGCAAATCAAAAGACAACTAGATGACACAGGACTGTGGGCCTCATTTATGAGGCCCCTTGCACCATCGGAACTTCACTTTTCATGAAGTTCCGTGGCGCAGAAGCCTGCGTGGTATTTATCAGGCAGCATTATGCCAGTTTTTGTGGCGTACTGCTGCCTGATAAATATCAGTCCCTTTAACGCAGTGTTCTGCGTTAAAGGGACGTGCAATGGGTGTTGCTGGGGGCGTTCCCAGCAACATCCATGGCCTTTTGACACTGCCCCAGATTTACGAGAAATCGTAACTCTGAAGCAGTGCCAAAAGTTGACGCCTCCCCAGGGGAGGCGTAAGGAGGCGCAACAGGGAGAAATGTCTTTATTTCTCCTCGTATTTCCTTTTTCTATGTGTGCTGCATTCTACAGCACACATAGAAAGAGGAAAAGCCTCTTGTGATTATTTTTGTACAGAAAGGTTTCCCTTCCTGTACAAAAATAATCTTCCCCGCAACGCAGGCACCCTTGCACCATTGTGCAAGGGTGCCTGCGCTAGCGCAGGCAGCCCATTGTGCGCAGGCGCAGGGGAAAAGGACAGGAATGCGCCGTATCTTATAGATACGGCGCATTTCTGCCCTTTTCTTTTGCCGTAGGGAAGCGCATTAGGAAGGCCTGCTGCGCTTCCCTACGGCAAAAAGTCATAAATGAGGCCCTGTGTGTTTAGCAAGCCCGGCAAGTTAAGCCTATTGCTTAAGTGTAGGGTTAGTTAAACTGGTAGCTGGAACTTAGGATACCTCAGAACACTTTGGGGCTCAATGGGTTTTGGGTGAGTGGTTGGGGGAGGGCAGTCTACAGTCAATCAAAGAAGCCCAAATTATGTCTGACACAGAAATGCAAATGGGGCCCAAATACATGTAAGCAGGGCCCACAGGGGCAAAGATTCCTGGCTAACTGATAAATTAACAGGAAGCTGAACTATTACAACAGAAGTATAGAAAAAATAACCATGGAAAACACATAAAAGGTGCAGAAAGGTGGAGTGTGATTGCCAGGAAGAGGCACTATTCGTTGAAAATGACCATCTTTTGTGCGGCATTCCCCAAGATGTTTGCCTTCTTTTACAGAACCTGTATTTGCTACCCATTGGACTCTGCACACTTGCCTTCCTGCTAAACAGTGGTAAAGTACTTGTGACCTGTCTTTAAACATGGTAAAATTGACATATTCCTACACATGAATTTAATTATACGCCCTTAGCATATGGTACTACATGCATCTAGGGCCTGTAAATTTAGTGTTCCTAGAGGACTGCAACGCTCATTTTGCCACCCACTATATAGCACTATAAAACATGTCTCCAGGCCTGTCCCTGAAGCCTGGGTATTCAGTTTTAAACTGCCATTTCGACCTGGCAAAATAAACTTTTTTGCCAGATCTAAACCTTCCTTTATAATACTTATGAGTCACTTGTAAGGTAGGCTCTATATGCACATAGGGTAGATTTGGGGCCAGATGTAGGTCGGCAAATACCGGTCGATAACGGCCGATTTGAGCCGTTCCCGACCGGTATTTGCTAATGGAGATGTAGGGGCCTTAAAACATACATAATCGTATATTTACCGATTCGGTAAATTTACTGATTCTGTAAAATACCGAATCAGTAAATTTACCGAATCGGTAAATACAGATGTAGGTGGCACTGGAAACACTGCCACAGGCCATTACTGATTCGTTATTTACCATGTAATACTATTACATGGTAAATAACGAATTCCAGTGTACATGCACATCTGTGCATGTACACCTGTGCCATGTGGCACACAGACATGCCCTAAGGGCATATATGTGTGTCACATGGCACACAAGCCAGTAACAGGGGTGCAACAGGGTGTCAAAGTGACACCCTGTCCCCCTTGTAAAATCGGTAATTGAATCCTATGGGCTTCAAGACCCATAGGAATCAATGGCAAATACCGATTCGGTAATTACCGAATCGGTAATTACCAAATCTTACCGATTCGGTATTTTTACCGAATTTTGTACCTACATAGCAATTGGTGAATAGTAAATACCGAATCGGTAAAATTCGGTATTTACCATTCGGTAATTTGCTATTACCTACATCTGGGCCTTAATGTTTTACATGTCCTAGTAGGAAAAAACTCCTAACGTCTTTTTTCTCTGTGGCTTGACTGTCTCTCCCATAGGGAAGCCCTGGTTTCATTCTAACATCTTATAATGCTTAGTTTTAGCGTGGGAGCAGCTAGAAAAATGATTTAAGGACTCCTTTCAAAGGAAATGTAAAGTCTAACTTAATGGTCAAGTCCTATTTCATATAACTATATTACTTTTATTATGAATTTACACTTTTAGAAAGTTGTTATTTGTCTGCTCAAGCCAAAAGGACTTTTCTGCAGTACCCAGTGTCACCTAACTGTTAAATGTCTCCCCTGTGGTGTGATCTAGATTGCTCCCAGTAGACAAAAGGCTTGAGTGTGGAAAGGTATTTTTCTTCCTTGAGCAGATGGGCAGTTTAGCTGTGCCCAGCCCCTTCGTGATTAAAAAAATGGCCATAGCTTATTATTGACACATGTAGCTCATCCATAGGCCTGCCTCCCTTTACTTTCCTATTTACTTTTGTTCCAAACTCAGTGGGAGGAGAAAGCTGTCCCAGAACAAGTTTGGAGAGAGCCCATGAGGAAGGGTTTACCCATTTCCATAGCCATACCTCTGGGTGGGCACAGAGAGCTTTGACCAGGGGAAGAAGGGTTCAGCTCTCTTGAATTTAGAAAGATTGGGGCACTCTGGCATAGTTTACAGTAAAACACACAGGAAGTGCTGCAAAGGTTGGTAGGGTTCTCCTTGGAACCTTTATCCCATTGGTTAGGGAGTAGCCAGGTGCTTCCCCCACCCACATGTTGGCACAGAGCTTACATGTGGCAACCCTAGTACCTTCTTCAGAATACTTCTAGGCCTGTGAAGATCAGTAGAAGGACTGCCCTGCTGTGTGAATCCTCAACCTCTTTGCATTGAACTTTGAAACCCAGAAGTGCCTCCAATAGTCAGTTTGTTGACCTCCTGTTTGAGCTACAGAGACACAACAAGACAGTGGATCGACGACTGCGCCAACACCCTCGCCCCGCTCAAGAAACCCTCCAACAGCCATGCCAACAAGAGAGCCACCTGGTTCACCGACGAGCTCCAGACCTCTAAACGAGCATGCCAGAAACTGGAGTAGACATGGCTCCATGAGACAACCATGCAGCCCACAAGGACGCCACCCGTAAACACCACCACCTCATCAGATTAGCCAAGAGATCCTCCTTCAAAGACCGCTTGGATAACAACGCACACAAAACCAAAGAGCTCTTCAGCATTGTAAAGGAACTCTCCAACCCCAGCGCCAATGACATCCCACCCTCACAAGAACTGCGACTCACTAGCCATCTTCTTCCACCGCAAGATCGCTGACATCCACGACAGCTTCAACACCACGACCGCCCCGACTATGCCAGACTCTACCTCCCCTGTGAACACCACCAGCGCAAACCGCCTGACCTCCTGGTCCAACATCAACGACGAAGAGACACGCAAGATCATGAACTCCATCCACTCCGGATCTCCGTCTGACCTGTGCCCACACCACATATTCAACAAAGCAGACGCAGCCATCGCACCCCAACTATGGAAGGTCATCAACATCTCCTTCGAAACAGCGACATTCACGGAAAGCTGGAAGCACGCCAAAATCAACGCCCTCCTCAAGAAGCCCAAAGCCGACCCCAAGGACCACAAGAACTTCCGGCCCATCTCCCTGCTCTCGTTCCCGGCAAAGGTCATCGAGAAAATCGTCAACATGCAACTGGCCCACCACCTCGAAGACAACAACATCTTGGACCCGTCCCAGTCCGGATTCAGACGAAACCACAGCACCGAGACAGCCCTCATCGCTGCCACAGACGACATCAGTCGCCTACTAGACAACAGCAAAACATCAGCCCTCATCCTCCTGGACCTGTCAGCCGCCTTCAACACGGTCTGCCATTGCACTCTAAAGACACGCCTCCTAGAAGCCGGAATCCAAGAGAAGGCTCTTGACTGGACCATCTACTTCCTCTCTGGCAGAACCCAGAGCGTCCGCCTCCCACCCTTCTGATCTGAAGCCACCGGCATCATCTGCGGCGTCCCCCAGGGCTCATCCCTCAGCCCAATGCTGTTCAACATCTACATGGCCCCGCTCGCACAAGTGGCCCGCCATCACGACCTCAATATCATCTCCTATGCTGACGACACCCAGCTCATCCTCTCCCTCACCAAGGACCCACACACCCCCAAAACCATCCTCCACAAGGGAATGAAGGCCGTCTCAGATTTTATGAGGAGCAGCAGTCTGAAGCTGAACTCAAACAAGACGGAAGTCCTCATCCTCTGACCCTCCCCCTCAGCCTGCGACGACTCCTAGTGGGCGACCACACTGGGAACAGCACCAACACCCACCGACCATGCACGCAATCTAGGATTCATTCTCGACTCCTCCCTCTCCATGTCTAAGCAGGTCCACGCCGTCTCCTCCTCCTGCTACAACACCCTCCGCATGCTCCGCAGGATCTACAAGTGGATCCTGACCGAAACAAGAAGAACAGTGACACATGCCCTCGTCAGCAGCAGACTGGACTACGGCAACGCACTCCATGAAGGAATCCCAGTCAAACACCTACGACGACTACAACGCATCCAAAATGCCTCCGCCCAGCTGATCGTCAACGTCCCCCGCCGCAGCTACATCACCCCCCACCTGAGAGACCTACACTGGCTCACCGTTGACAAGAGGATTACCTTCAAGCTCCTCACCCACGCACAAAAAGCACTTCACAAGACCGGACCAGCCTACCTGAACAGCAAACTCAGCTTCCACACCCCCACCCGCCAGCCTCGCCCTCTCCGCTGTCCTCCGCATCCAACGAACAACCTCCAGCGGGAGATCCGTCTCCTACCTCGCCACCAAGACCTGGAACACCCTCCCTACCTACATACGGCAGACCCAAGACCTACTTGCCTTCAGAATACTCCTCAAGACCTGGCTCTTCGAGCAGTAGCAGCACCCCCCCCCTCCTCTCAGCGCCTTGGGACCCTTACAAGTAAGTAGCGCGCTTTACAAGTGCTCTGATTGATTGATTGATTGATTGAACAGTCTACTAGAGGCCTCTCTCCTTGCAACTGCTCAGGTGGCCAATTCCATCTGGGTCATGCTGCTGGCCTTTGTTGGATTGAGTCCTAACCCCCAAGTGGTGCCCGACATCCTGGACCCTTGTCTGGTGTTAGAGAGCACTCCTCGAGCCCAAACCGAGACGTAGAAAGTTTTCACCAACGTTTCCTCCATTGAACCGGTGCGAGGCCAAGACTTGCATGGAGATGAAGCCATCAAAATCAAATTATCAGTTGCATTCAGTTTGCTTGTGAGTTGCCCTGTTGAAGGGGATCTGACTTACATCAAAGTAATCAAGTCTGAACACAGAGGGAGCCATCAGGACCAATGCTGAGCAGCAACTTGTCAATGTGGAGGCCTACCTTCCCACCTTCGTCCATGACCATGCCAGAACCCTGCTCTTCAGCATTCCACAATCATTGAGCCCAGCTTCAGATCCAGCTTGCCTTACAAACGAATCAGCGGTGACCACTTTTCTTCCAGAAAGATTTCTAAGTCAAAACAAAATCTTCCCAACAGAATGGACCTTGTACCTGTTTCTGACCCGTGGTCCATTGCTGTCAGCCTTAACATTTTACTTAGTCTAGTGTGAGCAGATCAGCATTGACGATTTGAGATTTTTGGTTTTATTTTTAATTGAAATTTAAACATTCATATTTCCAGTTTTATTGAAAGATTTTTTGTGATTTTGGGGTCATTTTACTTATTGCTATTGCCTTTATTTTTCTAACGTGGTTTGGATTTTTTCTTGTGTTGTGTGTTCACCATATTACTGTTTGAGTATTGCAGATATAGTTTGCACATTGCCTCTAAGTTAAGCCTGATTGTTTTGTGCCAGGTTTTCCAGATGGTTAAGCACAGATGTATTCCGTGACCTTTTTATTCACCCTGACAAGGATTGAGATTGTTATTCGAGGTGGATTCCCACTCCCCCAACTAATATTCAAAGTTCTTAAACCATTCAATTCATCTGCATTTAAAGATGTTTTGTATAGTCCTCTTCTATTTTCTGATGAGGGATAAAGAGAGATTCTCGGAGCTGTGCTCATTTCTCTGAACTTTTTGGTCTGGCGGGGTACTTTAACTTGAGTATGGTCAGTAGCAGAAGCAAGGAAGGAAACTAGAACTTCATCAGGCCAAGTAGGCTTGTAGCTTGCAAAGAGGTACTGGATAGGACTCCAGTACAAATTCTAGGATCACCCATATTGCTTGGTTTCATGCAGGATCTCCTCCAAAAATTAGTACTCTGAAGATCTGTCCCAGTTTACATTCTCAAGTTCAGTAATTTGGTGGAGTCCAACAAACAATCACAGTCAGTGCATGCATGCACTAAGTTCAAATAGTCAAACTAATCAAGCTGAGGCAGGATTTATCTCCTTATAGTGGAGTCTGGGAAGGGCCTCTACTCCAAATACATTTCAGAGCTATACATGCAGAGGCCCAGGTACACCTTTCATGGGGCTGATCGCTGTAGCAGAACACATTGTGCATTCTGTCAAGTCCACCTGGAAAACAAGGAATAATGAGTGAATGAGTTGCCAGATGCCTACCTTCCAGACTCCATCTTAAAACCAACATGCTTACTAAAATACCTGAAAAAGGCTACAGGTAAGTTTAATGATGTTCACATGTCCTGGTGATCATGGTCATTGCAAAAGTTATGCACATACTGATTGAAAGTAACTCAACATGAAGAGATCCAAATTGAATGAGAATCTGGACCTAATTTACACAAAGATGGCAATATGCAGATCCCCTGTTTGCAAGTAAGTATGCTGAAAGCTACAATTATGATGCTACCAGCCAGAGATAGTGCAGAACAAGGCACACGGTCTGGAAGTGTATGGGGACCAATTTAGTTCCCTTCCTGTCATGGTACACACACAAATATGTCTGCAAGGAGAACAGAACTGTAGTTTGACAGTTTACTCATGAGCCCAACAAAATACTGACAAACTATAGGAAGGAAACCGGTCTACTTGTAGTGACAGAGGAACCACCAATGTTAGAGCATACGCAGTTCATCAGTTATACATAGCTTGTCCAATGCCTGGCGGGAGAGATAGTTTCCATCAGCCCACCCATTTGGCGGAACTTCGTCATCTGGAAAACTGAGAGAGAGGAGTCATCTGTAGCCAAAATGGTTCAGAGGCTGGTGTACATAAGTACTAGACCTTCTACTCTCGAAGAATCTCAGCCGCTTTATCTGTTCAAGGTATGTAAGGACTGATGAAATGCAGTGCAAGTGATGAACGTGTGTGTATTAAAAATGACTAGGAGGACAAAAAATATGTTTATTAGGAATTGTCCTGATGCCATATAATAAAAACCGCCTGATAGTATAGGAAAATTTGAACTATCTCTTGGCTATAAGTGAGGTCGACATGTTTCAGCCGTCTAGCTTAATGGCTCGGCTTTCTTCAGGACCTTATAAGTGTGAAGTGCTACTGCAAAGGAAAAAAACTTTTTTAAACATTAATTTAATCGATAGAAGAAAATAGATCAGTGGTATATTACCACCCTACCAGACATGTGTCCCGTGTGTGTAGTTTTAAGAACTGGGGGGCATATTATCAAGGGGGTTTATCTCCGCTTTTTTGGCTTTAAAAGCCAAGAAAGCGGAGATAAAATTATCTCCCTATTACCAAGCTGTCGCTAACACCAGTTAGCGACAGCTAGTAGGAGATAGCAACCATCTTGGGCCCCACTTTGCATGTCAGTGATATTAATCACTAATGAGATGCAAAGTGGGCGTGCCAAGATGTTAGAGACTGAAAACAGTCGCTAACATCGCTATCTCCTATTACCAACTTTTGGAGATATTCGCGCTAAGCGGGAATATCTCCAAAAGCTAACACCTGCCCTGAGCAGTTCTTAGCCATGTTATCCAATGGGAGGTGGATAACATGGCTAAGAGCATTTGCTCGATAATGCATGAATATCGCTGACTTTTCAGCGATATTCATGCATTTCGGCCGTTTTTTATCGCATTTGCGATAAACCTTGTTAATAGCAAGGTTTATCTGCGATAAAAATCGCCGATGTGCGGCGATAATTTTTGTCTCTAAACAAGTTAGAGACAAAAATTATCGCTAGTTGTTGGTAATATGCCCCTATTTTTCTGTCCCTGAAAAAAAGAAAAATGCTTATCAAAATATAACATCTTAGCTTGAAGTCATGAACCAGCAGTGTGCTATAAACATGGACGTTAGACTCTGTCACTCTGTCAATTATACATTGTATTTGGCTATGCCCATTGAACACACTTGATTCTATTTTGGGCGATTATAATTTTTAATGATTGAAAAGTACTCACCCAGCTTTTTGTGGGGGTAAGCCTTACCTCACCCGGCAACTGCTCGGTGGCTGAGGCCCCGCTCTGATGAGGAGAGGAAACACGGGAACAAAGGGTAATTGCATTATCCATCTATTGTACCCCTAGTATACTCTCACATAAAAAAACTCTAAAAACTGACCATAGACTATACCATTCAACACCATAGGTGGATGCAGAGTGGCAGCAACTTTGGTCATTGTTTCAATCAGACCAAAAGTTTATTTAATATTTCTTTATGCCCATATGTCTCTATAGACACAAATGAAATGATAGGGTATGGTTGTAATGAGCCTTCATAAATTGGTAAATAACATTTAAAGAATAATCAACCCTGTTTTGTTCTTCAAATAATTATCAGACCCTTTGGAAAAAAGTTGATGCTGAGCCTGTTGGAAAATGAAATACTAACTTCAGTGCCCAGGGTTAAAAGTACTATGTTATATCCATCCTGATATTAGTAGGTAATCTTATTGTCATGAATTCACCATGAGGGTATAAACAGGCAAGGATACACTAGAAGACTCAGCAAAAGGTAAAAACCAGCAAGACCAAACGTAGGGCACAGCCTGTACAATCCTTCTAAAGTGCTTGTATGGACTCACCTATCCGTTGGTACCCCTTGACAGTCTGCAAGCAGTGTGGGAGGTACCGAGGATGGTGTAGAGTCCCTTCTTATACTGAAGGTGATTGGTCTAATCAAGTCTAATTAGTCAATTAACCAAGCAGCGCCCGCGTTTTCCTACTTGGGAAGCACCTGAACTCTAACGCGTGTTGCTATTTGAGTCTGATGGGAGCATGCGTGCATTGTGCCTTACTTCAGACATTGGTTGTTTTACTCATTCAACAAAATGATGCCACAATGCAGAAAAGGGCAGAGAAAATTTCGGGGACAAATTAAAAATGGAGGAGATGGCACAGCTGTAAAGGCTGTGAGTGATGCTCACCATTTCAATTGTTGTAAGGGTTGGAGTCTGCCCATACAGAGAGGTAGACAGCTATGATTCTCAGCATATAGATGCCAGGGTTTCTTCAATAACTCATTGCCAGTCAGGTTATGGTGAATATTCCAATGTCTGTGCCCTTCACATGAGCCTGTCACTCATGATTAGTCAACCAAAATACATTTCATGTTATGATGGTTGCTAGACCTGACACCATTGGCGTGGATCTCCCTTCCATTTTTGCTGTTGCCTCATGTATTTTTGCTGGTGCTAGATGCTTTTGGCACTGTGCCGCTGCTGTCCAGTGCCACAGTGCAAGTGCTCCCTATTTTAAATTGATGTATTAATCAGTGGTTCCATGTTTGGCTATTTTGTTTACTTGTCAGACCCTAGTTTAGTGCACTGAGTGTGCCCAGGGCGTGTAAATCCAAATGCTGCTGGTGGGCGTGGAGCACTAGTTGTGCTACCCACAGAGCAGCCTTGTAAAGTGTGTCTAAGGTCTGCCATTGCAGAGCCTGAGTGCAGTCTGGTACTGCCATGCTGACTGGGCAAGTGCACCCACTTGCCAGTCCCTAAACCTTCCCTTTTCTTCATATCAGTCACCCCTGTGGTAGGCCCAAGGGCAGGGTGCATTGTAAGTATAAGGTAGGACAAGCCCTGGTATGTGTGGCATGTCCTAATAGTGAATTACAACGATTTTCATTTTTCACTATTGCAAGGCTACCTGTTCTCCATAGGCCAGAGCGGGCTGTTAGAATTATTACATTTTATAATCCTAACTGTTTCAAAGAACATGGTAGAAATTCGAGTTTAGTATACCTGAACATCTTTTAGTGAAGTTGGTTTTAACATTTTGTGTTTGCAAATACCACTTTTAGAAAGTAGGTATTTGCTTGTCTAACCTTTCAAGCCTGCCTCTACTAGGGTGTGTATTCCTTGTCTGATTTTGTGAGTGACAGGGCTGGGGGACTGCAAGAGAGAGGATGAGTCAGCCCAGTGGTGAATAGAGAGATCTGCATCTAGATGGGAGGGAGGTGTTGCTCCTGAACCTTGAATAGGGCTGAGCCTGCCTTCCAAAATGCTGTCTCCACCTCCTGGGGAGCAGCTGATGTCTCTGCCCTGCACACTGAAGGAAGAGAAGGAGTCCTTAAACAAAGTACTCCAGGACTGTATTTGTCTTCCACAATGCTGGCTCCACCTCCTGTGGGGTGTCTGATGTGCCTGCCATGTACTGTGAAAGGAACGGAGAAGTCTGGTAAACAGAGTGCTTCAGAACTGGTTCTCAGAGGACAAAGGTTTTGGAGTATAAATATTGGGACCCTGATCCCAAGAAATTAGATCACCTTTGGACTACAAGAAGAAACCTTTACTGGGGAGAAGAACCTGAAGAAACTGAGGAGAGACTATTCCCAAGCTGAAGTGCTGTTTGCGGGATTGGCCTGCAGTGGTTGCCTTACTGCCAAAGAAAGGAGAAAGGAACTTTGTGTACTTTGCTTTTAAATTTGTAAAGGATCTCCACGGGCTTGCCTAAGAGCTTGCCTCCTGCTGAAGTCTTAGGGACAACAGACTTCAACCCCCAGCTCCCCAGAGTTCTTTTTGACATGCCTGCTGCTGTTTTGGGCCTTCTGAGGAACTGCGTGTCGCAAGAAGCTGGAAGCGCGACTTATCGAAGAAGAAGTGTGTCGCCGTCGCTGTGCCTGCAGTCGCAACTCCGAAGGAGGGTGTCCCCGCTGGAACTGGCGCACTGTACCGAATCAAGAGAAGCATCTCGCAATGGCGTAGAAGCGTGTCGCCATCGCCGCTGCTACCATCGCAACTCCGAAGGAGGGTGTCGCCACTGTAGCTGACGCGTTGACCCGCATCAAGAGAAGAGTCTCGCAATGAGGTCGGAGCGTTTCGCCATCGCTGTACCTGCCGTTGCAACTCCGAAGGAGGGTGTCGCCGCTGGAACTGTCGCACTGCTCCTGAACCTTGAATAGGGCTGAGCCTGCCTTCCAAAATGCTGTCTCCACCTCCTGGGGAGCAGCTGATGTCTCTGCCCTGCACACTGAAAGAAGAGAAGGAGTCCTTAAACAAAGTACTCCAGGACTGTATTTGTCTTCCACAATGCTGGCTCCACCTCCTGTGGGGTGTCTGATGTGCCTGCCATGTACTGTGAAAGGAACGGAGAAGTCTGGTAAACAGAGTGCTTCAGAACTGGTTCTCAGAGGACAAAGGTTTTGGAGTATAAATATTGGGACCCTGATCCCAAGAAATTAGATCACCTTTGGACTACAAGAAGAAACCTTTACTGGGGAGAGGAACCTGAAGAAACTGAGGAGAGACTATTCCCAAGCTGAAGTGCTGTTTGCGGGATTGGCCTGCAGTGGTTGCCTTACTGCCAAAGAGAGGAGAAAGGAACTTTGTGTACTTTGCTTTTAAATTTGTAAAGGATCTCCACGGGCTTGTCAAAGAGCTTGCCTCCTGCTGAAGTCTTAGGGACAACAGACTTCAACCCCCAGCTCCCCAGAGTTCTTTTTGACATGCCTGCTGCTGTTTTGGGCCTTCTGAGGAACTGCGTGTCGCAAGAAGCTGGAAGCGCGACTTATCGAAGAAGAAGTGTGTCGCCGTCGCTGTGCCTGCAGTCGCAACTCCGAAGGAGGGTGTCCCCGCTGGAACTGGCGCACTGCACCGCATCGAGAGAAGCATCTCGCAATGGCGAAGAAGCGTGTCGCCATCGCCGCTGCTACCATCGCAACTCCGAAGGAGGGTGTCGCCACTGTAGCTGACGCGTTGACCCGCATCAAGAGAAGAGTCTCGCAATGAGGTCGGAGCGTTTCGCCATCGCTGTACCTGCCGTTGCAACTCCGAAGGAGGGTGTCGCCGCTGGAACTGTTGCACTGCACCGCATCAAAGAAAAGCGCCTCGCATCCCCTAGAAGCCCGCCGCCATCGGAGCTGCTGCCGTCGTATCGTGCATGTCGTCGCTGTAGTTGTCGCATTGCATGGAAGCTTCACGCATCGTGGGAGAAGTGTCGCAGTTGGAGCTGTTGCCACCGCATCACTCGATAAGGGTGTCGCCGCTGTAGTCCACACATGGAACTGAGAACTTCTCGCATCCCCGGAGAAGCGTGCAGCATCTGGAAGATCTTAACGTCTTTATTTCTTTGCACCTGAACTTTGCCGCATTTCCTTCGCAGCGACATTGCTTGTCGTGGAAGCGCAACGCATCCTAAGGAACATTGACGCAAAGTGTTGCATCTTAAGAACTAAACAAAACTAAACCTACCATCTTAAAGTAACAGTATTGTGTATTTTTCTCGTTTATGGTCTTGTGATAACTCTAAAGTATACTTATTTTTGAAAACCTTGCATGGTGTCCATCTGTAGTGTTTTCACTAGGTTACTGAATGTTGTCACAATTGCTTTACACACTGCCTCTGAGATAATCCTGTCTGCTCGTGCCAAGCTACCAGGGGGGTGAGCAGGGGTTATTTTAGGAGTGTAATCCCCCTTACTCTGACTAGAGGAAAGGGTCCCTATTTGTCACAAGAACCTACCTGTACCAACTAGAGACCCCCAAATCTAACAATGGTTTTGTTGGTTTTCCATGACTATATCCCCCCCATTGCTTGTGATGTTATGAGCACAAAATTAGATTTCAGGAGCAGAAGAAGTGATTTAGGTTTCTCCTCTCATACTTACACAGATTGATCACAACTCATCATCACTTAACACTTCTCATCACTCTCCATGTAGACATGGTTTATTTATATTTCTTCTTTGGCTTGGCATAGTGCTGCCAACAATAGCCTGGTGCTTTATCTTGCCAGTTTCAATGTTTGTTTGGGATATTAACTGTTTCCGCCCTTTAAAGTGAATTAGTAGCAACAGTTGGCTAGTGGCACTTGCTCCTTTCAAACATTTTATTGCAATGTTTTTTTCTTATTTTGAGTTCTGTGTATGCTTGCCATCATACATCTATAATCATGTTGCATATTCTTTACCCACCCTGGTGCTTGTGATCATTCACTTATGACATCATGGGGCCTGCCTTTATTCCATGTGCTGAGGAAAACCAGGTAATTTCTGTATTTAGGTCTTAGTGCTGCTTTTTCTCCCATGTTCTTTCCAGTTGGCTTGTTGCCTAGAATGTTCATGATTTTTGTAAATTAATTTTAATTTTTTTGTTGATGTTGCAATAAAATAAATTGAATGTTTGCTCTTTTAAGAAGGAAAACTCTGGTATCCTGACAGAGTTTTGATATTTAGGATTAATTCTTAAACATATTTTTGTTATATTGTGCTGGTGTGTCACAGGCTTTTTTGAGGCCTGTGAGAAATGTATTTTCTGTTATTTTTGATTTGACATGGCTTCAGTCAGAATTGTATTTGTATCACTGTCTAGCTCCATAAAGTTTAATGACTATGGGCCTCATTAGGAGTTTGACTGTCCTCTTATTGGCCTGCCATCTCTGTGCTGATAGTAGGACTGCCCAGCCTGACATATGCCTGCCCGCTGGATTATGAGTGTAATCCATTGCAGGTGGGCAGTGCTGCAGCAGTTTCATGTCAACGGCTGTCTAAGAATCAAAGGGGAGCTTTAACAGCAGAACGCAGCCATAGCAGCACCTGCAGCACGTTCCTGAATGGTGTGGCATGCATGACACAACATACAGGAATGAGGATGCAATTCCTGGAAGTCACAACATGTGCCTCCTGCATGCACCCTCAGTCCCAGAAGCGGCAGGGGGGCCTTAGTTGCCTCTCCAACACCTTTTTCATGGCAGTAACAATGCCATGAAATGGGTTGTAGAAAGCCAACTCGTAATTTACTCAGTGGTGCCAGCATCAGCATCGCCAGCATATTGGGGCTGGTTGCAGAGGTCTGTCCTTCATAATAACTGAAATACCCAACTGGTTCCTTATATAAACTGAATTCTTTCAGTGCTTTAGAAACGTGAGACTGAATGCATTCTTCCACAATAAAGAACCTTCGAACGATAGGGCCGTGAAGAGTCTGCTGGTTGTTTCTGGTGGAGAGTTTTTTCGGCAGCGACTGGATCTTTCTGGATCTCGATTGGTGGGGATTAGCGGTGCTGAGGCTCTGGCTGTGGCGTCCTCGGCGGCGTCCGGGGCAGCCGGTTTCAACGTAGAATGCGGATCCGCGAAGTGAGCAGAGGCAGCAGAGTGAAGCGCCCGTGCGGTGCGGAGTCAGCAAGGTGGAGCGCTGGAGCAGCGCGGCAGCCGATCGGGAGCCTTTAGTTCTGTACCAGCTTGAAGGAGCAAATTGGAGCTGAGTTTGATTGGGCAGGTGAGGGAGCTGGGCTTGGTGGCTAACCGCTAATGGCTCCCAAAGGCAGAGGAGCAAAAACCAGCGGATCGGCGGGGCGGCAGTCAGCGCATCTTCTGCAATTGCGGGGGGTCTGATCAGTGGGGGTGTAACCCCTAATAATGCCCTTAATCCGAATTTAAATATGAACAGAGTGACACCTGTACAGAGCAATGTTGAAAATAGGCAGGGGCCTGCAGTGGTGGAGTCGAATTTGACGAGCGCAGCTGGGAACATTGAACCTGAAACTTTGGGACTTGAGAGTGGGCAAGAGGCTAAGAACCCGCAACATGATATTTCTAAAAAAGATTGCGTTGTCCCTGCCATTTTTCAAAAGAAAATAACACTTAACAGCAAGCCGGCAGGGAGTTAAGTAACCCAGGTACAGCAAGCTAATCCACCAGTGATGCAACCTTTGACATTGAATGGGTCTATGGCTGACAATGTTCCTGGCGATAGCGCCTCTGTGGTAGAGACTGTAGAGACTGTAGTGAGCTATGCTGTTGCAGAGGATACATCAGCTAATAGTACGGTAATCAATATGGAGGTCCCTCGAACTGTAGGTGCTGTCCCACCAGATGGGTTGGATGTGGTCAATGTGCCAGAAAAAAAGAATGATGCAGAATCTGCTGGCTCAGATGAGATGTTTTATTCCAGGTCGGATCTTTCGATTGTCTCAGAGAATGATGATAATGACAATGATAATGACAATCTGAGTACAGTTGGCGACTGGGGGGATGAAATAGACTCACATTTAGGGGAAGAAGACTCCTGCTTGGATCAATCCGTTAATAAAGAGACAGTGAAGAAGACGCAAGAATGTGAGGTTAATATGTTGAATGGGAGGAAGACTCCACTGGTACAGCGGGTATGGGTCGGTACACCTAGTAGCCAGTCTGCTGAAACCGATGTTGTGAACTCTGGTGAGGATTGTGGAGAGGTGACATTTACCACAATCTAAAAGTCATAATGGCCCATAGGGAGGAGACAAGGGCTTAAGGCCTACGCACACAGGGGGCTGTATGTAAATTACAGAATACGGTTTGTCGTATTGCAAAGGCCTGTGCTGAAACAACTAAAGGGTTGTGGAGGTGGAAGAACGTATTTCTGGGGTTGAAGACTCATAGGTAAAACAGCAGTCGTCTATTTCAGACTTACAAAAGACTTTTGAGGATATTGACTGGAAGCTCACAGATATGGAAAACAGATCAAGACGGAACAATCTGTGTATTCTGGGGGTCCCTGAAAAGCGGGAGGGACAGAATGTTAGACAATTTGTTGTGGAGATGTTTAAGGAAGCCTTCCCAGAGTTAAAAGATTGAATTGGGAGACTGAGCTCATCAGGGCCCACAGATTCCCCTTTATTATATGTACGAAAGTGGGTGGGTCTGGGCGAGAGCTCAATGTGCACCCCCGTGCAATCTTAATTTGTTTGATAAATGATCTGCTACGAGAGGCACTATATGATCTCGCTCGGCCAGATTGATGCCAGTAGGGTCAAGGGTGCAAATGTTTTGTGCGCCCCGATTTCTGCCCGGCTACTGTGCAGTTAAGGTGGAGATTACGGCAGTTATTACCAGCTTTTCAGGCTAAAAGAGCAAAAGCTTTCTTGCTAAATCCCGCCAAGCTAAAGGTGATTCTCATGGGCAAAACTCTATTTTTTACATCAGAAATTGCCGCGCAAGAGCTTTTGAAATCCATGGGGAAGTAGCTAGCACCAGTTAAACATCAGCAGGTGTATAAGAATTCATTTTTTTGTCCGTCCCGGTAGAATGCTGTTTTCTTTTGTTTTGCCCTTTCAGTGTACTACTAATATGGGAACAATATTAGGATATACAGTTTTGTGTATTACTTGGTTATACAGCATGTAGCTTACTAGGTGTAGTTTGAGGGAATCTGGTAAAAGGGCTGTAATTATTATGTATAGTTTTGAATGTAACTGAAAGGGTGTATGTACTCGGGACGATTTGTTTTTGTGACGGGTGGGTCGCGGGTGGGGGCTACGTGGGAGAGCAGTCCATAAGCACTCTCCATGGTCCTTACGCCTCGTTTTGGGTGGGGGTGGTTCACGTACAGGTAGGGGTTTGGATGGGGGGTAGGGGGGGTGGGACGGGGTTTGGGTGGCGGTTGGGGAAAAAAAATAATCCATGAGTTCACTCTTTTTATGATATGTGAGCAACAACGGATCATGGCACAGTGGCACAATGCAGGGAGTGGAGATGGCGGGTAAAAGTATTAGACTCGGCTCTCTGAATGTTAGGGGACTAAATCACCTTAATAAATAGCAGCGTGTCTCGAGTGAATTACAGATGCTTCAGTGGGACTTAATTTGTCTCCGAGAGACCCATATAGCATGGGATAAGATAAACGTGTTAGGGGAACCTGGGTACAATGTTTTATCATGTACGGAACAATCAATCACATCAAGGGGGGGTTGTAATTTTGGCAAAAAATCATATTGTCAGTAAAGGCAGAACATTAACTGATAAGTATGGAAGATGGGCGATAGTTGAATGTGTTAGTGGGGCATCAAATTTTACAATGTGTTCTATTTATGGCTCGAACTTTGATGAGACATCAGTATTAGAATGACCTAATGTTGAATTAGTGCTATGGCCAACCCCACTTATAGTATGTGGGGACTTCAACATTCATCTTACACCCAATTCTATAGGAAATTTGAATTATCGTTATACTGGCAGAAAGCCAAAAGTATATAGGGCTCTTCAATCTTTTAATGAAGCATGCGGCTTGGCCGATGTCTGTGCTACTCTGAGAGGGGAGGAGCCAGGTTACACTTTTTTTTCATGCCCACATCAAAAACTTGTGCGGTTAGACTATTTTTTTGCCCCAGTCCAGTTCTTGAAGGATGCCCAAATTCAAGTATATCCAAGAGCTACGTCAGATCATGGCCCTTTGGTATTGAATCTAGCTGGTATTCGAACAACACCCAGGCCACGTGGCTTCTCTTTTGATAGAAAATTGTTAATAGATGAAAAATGTGTTGCTCAAATGAATGAATGGATCACAGCTTTCTTTCGGATTAACAGGGGCAGTACAACTGCCGGTTTTGTGTGGGGTGCTTTTAAAGCTGCATTTAAGGGGGAAGTTCTCAGCTATGGTTTATACAGACAAAAACAACGTAGGAGCACTCTACAGGAGCTGTACCATGCATTGAGGTGTGCAGAAGAAAAGCTTATGTTGTCCATTCAGGGTGGATTCAATATAGGAGACATCACAGCAAACGTCTCTATGTGCAAGGCCAAAATAAATTTACACTGGACCCAAGAGGCAGCTAAAAAATATCTAGTGAATAAACAGTTGAATTATGATTATGGGGAGGCAAGTGGTCGGTGTTTGGCACAAAAAGTGAGAGCTAAAGAAGCGACACAGAAAATTAGCTCAATCTTTGACATAAGGGGAATCGGGTGGAGACTGAGGCTGGGATCCTAGCAGTATTCAAAGACTATTACGAACCATTGTACACCGGTGAAGAATATAATCATCCAAATTCTGAGACTTTGATACAGCGCTTTTGTGATCAGAGCTTGGATGATTCGGAGGCAGTGCAATTGGAGGCCCCTATAACTATGGGGGAATTAGAAAGGGCTGTAAATGAATTAGCAATTGGAAAGGCTGCAGGGCCAGATCGGTTACCATTAGAGGTCTAGAAGATCTTCTTTGGTGTTCTACAGGAGGACATGTTGGCGAAATTTAGACTGGCCCAGGCTAGCGCATCACCTGCAACTTGGGATGAGGCCAGCATTGTTGTTTTTGGGAAGAAAGATAAACCTCCTTAGTTCCCGGCATCATACCGCCCCATTTCTCTGCTGAGTGCAGATAGTAAAATCTATTAAAAAATACTAGCTACTCGACTCGCGGAGGTTATAAAACCACTGGTATCAATCCAGCAGCATGGTTTGATTCCTAAGCGGGGAACGACAAATCATGTTAGTAGAGTGTTAACGCTTCTGGAGTACACTAATTGCAAAGGGGGACCATTTAGCCTTATTTTATTAGACGCAGAGAAGGCTTTCAACCGCGTTTCGTGGGGATTTCTGTGGGCGGTGATGTGGCGAGGTGGGTTTAAACAACAATATATTTTGGCGCTACAAACACTGTATCGCAAGCCAATATCTAGGATTTGTATAATGGGTATTGAGTCTGAGTCATTATTAATAACGCTTGGTACAAGGCAGGGATGCCCTTGCTCCCCCTATTGTTTTCTTTATATAATGACGCAGTTTTAAGAATGCTAGAAGAAAGCCCTATGATAACCTCAGTTAGGATCCAGCAAGATCAATTTCGCGTTATGGCATATGCTGACGATGTGGCAGTCGTGACATCTAATCCAGCGATGGCAATATGTGAAATAGAGCGATTGGCGGCACTATATGGGGAGACATCTGGTTATAAATTGAATTCGACAATAACTCAAATTTTATGTGCTAATTTGCATGCGTTTGATGACCAAAGGATAGTCCAGGAGGTGATTTATTTGGGGATCAGGATCCGGGCTTGTCTGAAGGCAACGGTTGAGTCAAATTGGGGGCAGTTGGTATCAGAGACCCGTAAGCAGTTGGATCGTTTAGAGTGCCTACATCTGACAATGATGGGAAGCTGTAACATTCTCAAAATGTTAATTTTGCCAAAAATATTATATTTTTATCAGAGCAGTCCCCTTATAGATCTCACGCGTTAAACTAGTTTTATTACAATCAATATGCGCTAGATTTATATGGAGTTAGGGTAAAGCACGAAGAGCGATGCAGCACATGGTGTTACCTAGGGAACAAGGGGGATGGGCCATGCCAGATTTTACGCTGTACTATTATGCATGTATGTTGCAGCATATGAACATACTTTTGACTGGTATTGAGCCAAATACTAGGGCTGAATCCCCTGCTATTTATCAAATACGCCTAGGTAGTGAGACTAAAAATGGTTTGTTTATCAATTTGGATGGGAGTTACTACAAGCGCGCTCGATTTAAGGTTCTTATTGCTGCAGTAAAAAAAGGATATGGTATGGACAAAGTATCATGGCATATACTGTTAATGGCATACTCCATTAACAGCAACTACTATTTTTCCGGTAGTTTTTTGGGATCAGGTGGTTAATAAATGGAGGGATAAAGGGGTGTATATAGTTGGTGACTTATTTTCAGGTGATAATATGAAGTCTTTTGATCAGTTAAGAGACCAATTTCATCTGTCGAGGACTGATTTTTTAAAATATCTACAAATACATGACTATTTTTTTAGAGCCCAATGGAAAATGCAACCTAATCCTTCTTGTCGAGGCAGTTGGGAAAAATGCACAAATTGGCACACTATATACTCTCATACTAGGCACATTGGATAAAACCAGAAATGGGATAGTCGATTAGAGTGCCAGGGTATACAAGTGGAGACTTCCATAGAGATGGCAGGGCTATTATTTATGTCTGAAAATCTAAATACTCAGCCCTTTAAAACAATTCTTAATTTATACTATTCACCAGCTAAAATATCCAAGTGGGGTAGTATTAATGGGGGCGAGTGTTTTCGCTGTGGGGCCGTAGCTGCTGATATCGTACATATTTTTTATTCGTGCAGACATTTAAACACGTTTATCGGCCATATAGAAACATTTCTAACTGAAATTTTGGGTGCAAGTATACGATTATCTGCCACTCAGGTTGTGTTGAGGGTTGAAAAGGGAACAGTAGTGGATACTCGATCTATTCAATCAGTATATTTGATCTTTCTTGCCAGTGCCATAGCAAGGTTATGTATAGCATCAATGAGGCTACAAAAGGATCCCCCTTTGTTTGAGGTATGGAGGGCAAGATTCTTATCAATCTTCAATATGGAATGTAGCCTCTATGTAAGCATGGGCGAAATTTGCGAATTTGCGTTCTGCGAATTCACGGATTTCCACGTGAAATCGCAAAAAAGTCAGCGAATTCGCAAACTTTCACACGAAATCACAGATTTTTTTGCGATTTGCCCTGGAGTACTTTCTACTGGCTAATCCAGTAAGTGCTCCCTCATTGGGTAAATGTATACTGCTTTTACTACACTGCAGCTGCGTAAAGGGCCAGAAGATGTGTCTCCAGTGACCATGTTTGCCTGTAACAGTGTAGTAAAAGCACTATGGGGCAGATTTACAAGCCGCTTGCGCCTCTTTTGCGCCACAGTTGCGTCATTTTTGTGACGCAGTGGCAGCACAAAAGATGCGCCATTGTGCTGGGTATTAACAACGTGACGCATCTGAGTGATGCGTAACGTTGTAAAGCCCTGCGCCATCAGGGGGCGTTCCGGCGCAGGGGAGGGTGTTCCTGCGCAGGAACGCCTCCTAAAATTGGCTGAGTGAAATCTACAAGGCCAATGCTGCGTCAAAACCCTGTGCCTGCTTGAAGCAGGCGCAAGGCTTGATGCAGCATTGGGGAGATAGGGCCCCCCAGAGCATTGCTGGAGCTGCATCGCGCTTGCGACGCAGCTCCAGCAATGCGCTGCTTTTACGGCATGGATGCATGACGCATCTGTGCCGTTTTTGCCGCCTGGTGCGCCGCATTGTAAATGCGGCATGCCATGGGTGGTGGAGCTGCGGCGCACAATAACTGGCGCATCCCTGGGGATACGCCAGTTATTGTAAATCTGCCCCTATATATTTAGCCAACGAGGGAGCACTAACTGATTAGACCATAGAAAGTACTCCAGTTGAGTAGAGGTATTGCACAAAACTGTGGCATCTTCGTGGACAAACACGCAGGGCGGGATTCATTCTGCCCCCCTGTTAGACTCGTTTTTTGTGCCCTTCTGCCCTCTGTTAGACTTGTTTTTTCCCTTGTTTTTCCGCCCTTCTGCCCTCTGTTAGACTCATTTTTTCCTTGTTTTTCTGCCCTTTTGCCCCCTGTTAACTCGTTTTTTGTGCCCTTCTGCCCTCTCTTAGACTCATTTTTCCCTTGTTTTTCTGCCCTTCTGCCCTCTGTTAGACTCGTTTTTTGTGCCCTTATGCCCTCTGTTATTCCCTTGTTTTTCTGCCCTTCTGCCCTGTGTTAAACTCGTTTTTTGTGCCCTTCTGCCCTCTGTTATTGTCAAATGTCAATGTCAAAGGCTTTTGTATAGCGCAACAATTCACCAGAAAGGACTCGTTTTTGTGCCTTTCTGCCCCTTGTTAGACTCGTTTTTTGTGCCCTTCTGCCCTTTGTTAGACTTGTTTTTCCCTTGTTTTTCTGCCCTTCTGTCCTCTGTTAGACTGTTTTTGGTGCCCTTCTGCCCTTTGTTAGACTCGATTTTCCCTTGTTTTTCCGCCCTTTGTTAGACTGCTTTTTGTGCCTTTCTGCTCTCTGCATCACCACATCATCACTCAGGCTACCCCAGCATCACTCAGCACCACCACATTATCACTCAGCACCACCACATTATCACTCAGCACCACCACAGCACCACTCAGCACCACCACAGCATCACTCAGCACCACCACAATATCACTCAGCACCACCACAGCACCACTCAGCATCACCACAGCATCACTCAGCACCACCACAGCATCACTCAGCACCACCACAGCATCACTCAGCACCACCACAGCATCACTCAACACCACCACATTATCACTCAGCACCACCACAGCACCACTCAACACCACCACAGCACCACTCAGCGCCACCACAGTATCACTCATTGCCACCACATTATCACTCAGCACCACTACAGCACCACTCAGCACCACCACAGCACCACTCAGCGTCACCACAGCATCACTCAGCACCACCACATTATCACTCAGCACCACAACGGCACCACTCAGCATCACCACAGCATCACTCAGCACCATCACAGCATCACTCAGCACCACCACAGCACCACTCAGCACCACCCCAGCATCACTCAGCACCATCCCAGTATCACTCAGCATCACCACTCAGCACCACCACATTATCACTCAGCACCACCACATTATCACTCAGCACCACCACAGCATCACTCAGCACCACCATAGCATCACTCAGCACCACCACAGCAACACTCAGCACCACCACAGCATAGCTCAGTACTACCACAGCACCACTCAGCACCACTACAGCACCACTCAGCACCACCACAGCACCACTCAGCGCCACCACAGCATCACTCAGCGCCACCACATTATCACTCAGCACCACCACAGCACCACTCAGCACCACCACAGCATCACTCAGCACCACCACAGCATCACTCAGCACCACCACAGCACCACTCAGCACCACCACAGCACCACTCAGCGCCACCACAGCATCACTCAGCACCACCACAGCATCACTCAGCACCACCACATTATCACTCAGCACCACCACAGCACCACTCAGCATCACGACCGCATCACTCAGCACCACCACAGCATCACTCAGCAGCACAACAGCACCACTCAGCACCACCCCAGCATCACTCAGCACCATCCCAGTATCACTCAGCACCACCACAGCACCACTCAGCATCACCACAGCACCACTCAGCACCACCACAGCACCACTCAGCACCACCACAGCACCACTCAGTGCCAGCCCAGCATCAATCTGCGCAACCATTCAACAACAACTGGTTGAAATATGTTCTCTCAATGTTTCAAGCTTTATTACAAATCTCACAAAATGATGTTAATATTTCACTTCTGTTCTTTGATTTTTGTCACAATAAAATACACTGAACATAATCTTCACAAAAGTTATTTACAAAAGTTTAAGCTATTGCCATTATAAATAAAATCATTTTTATTTAAGTATTAAATATTTTAAAAAATTAAAAGCCATTGTAATTTGTAATATCAATACATCTAAGTCACGCAAATTCAAAACATGTTGCATTACAAATGCTATAGGTGTCACATTTGCAAAAGTTATAACTATTGGCATTGTAAATGACAAAGCTATTAATTTAGCTATTTTCAAAACCAACACATAAATAAAAAAAATTGTCATTTACAAGACCAATAGCTCAAACTTTCCTAATGCGAGACCTATTGCATTGCAAATGCTCGTTTTTATATCTGTCAGTGCTTCCTGCTGAGGTTTAATTTTCATGACAGGCGCCTCATTGCCTACTTGTAACTATTCTCTGACCCTGCTTCAAGGGTCAGAGCAGGGTCAGAGAATAGTTGCAAGTGGCAACGAGGTGCCAGGAAGTACTTACAGGCTTAAAGCAGCAGGGGCCCAAGTTGAAGTTAATTTCTTTGTAACCCTTTTGTAAAAGGTTATAAAAAATTAGCTTCAACTTTTGCACCTACTGCTGTAACCCTGTAAGTACTTGGCTGAAAATGAATCCAGCTGATTCGTGGATTTTACCGCAATTTCGCGAGATTCGCGGATCGCGGGTCGCCAAATCGCGGAAAATCCGCAAATTACGCGAGCGGAACGAATTTTCAGCCCATGCTTACCTCTATGCTTTGAAAGACAGACGAAGAATGAAGGTGGGCCGTCAAATTTTAAGGGGCCGTTATGACCTACATTGAGGTATAAAGGTCTTGCTGTACGGATTAATCTATGTTCTTTTTTCTTTGTTTTTTTCCTTTTCCTCTCTTTTTGTTAAATAGCAGCAGTTGTAATATGTCTAAGAAGGGATTAGCCTCGTACATTCTAAGCCATGTATATCTTAGACAGGCAGGATACCCGTAGTTTTTATTTAGTTTTCTCTCTTTTTCTTTTTGATTTACTACTGTGTAATATTATGCTATTTTATTTGTATATTCTGGGCCGGTTCGTGAACTCATGGATTTTAATAAAAAAATATAAAAAAAGAAATAAAAACAAGAAACTGCAAAAAGTATATTTCCGTTTTGAAGTCTTGCTAATCAAAACATATATAAAGAATCCTGTTATTTTTGTTTTTACAAAAAAAAATAAGGAACCTTCGAACAATACAGGCACTACAGGCTTCCAGCAACAACGACCTTTATGCCAAACTACAGACCCTCCAAAACACTGCTGATCATCATCCTGCGCCAACCTGAAAAGTTTTTATTGGCTCCCAATCAGGTTGAGAGGCAAATATAAGACTCTTTTGCCTCACACATAAGAGTTTCGATCACACAGGTCCAGGGTACCTAGGTAAAAAAATACCAGCCTACTAGAACTTTGAGATCCCGTTCTAAATTTCTTTTAACCCCTCTAAGGACACGTACCGTGAGACATGGTGGTCGATCTTTTTCCTATCTCGCCCCCATCTCTGGAATAAGCTTCATCCACATATCTCGTCCATTTCAGATCATCTGTGTTTCCGTAAGGAACTGAAAACCTGGCTGTTCCCTAATTAAAGGGGATTGAAATAATCTGGTGAGTCTGATCTTGTCTGCAGAGCCTTGAGACCTAACGATGACATGCTGCGCTATACAAGACCCTCTAACTTTGACTTTGAGGACTAGGTCCTAAGTCTACATTTAACCCCCCGAGTGGCTCTAGGCCCCTAGAAATTCTTACCTTTGAACACCAAGTCCTGAAAGAACTGGACAAAATACAAAGAGAGTACAAGTTTACCCCATACAACATCAGCTTGGGAGAAAAACAGATTCTCCATAGACTAAAAGACCTTGATGAAATTGTTATAAAGCTCTGTGATAAAGGCGGTGGAATAGTCATACAGGATAAAACAACTTATGACAATGAGATTTTCCCCCAGGTCACTAACATGACACATTATGAGCACCTCACGCACAACCCTCTTCAAGACATTAGCGATCTTATCTTGAATGTCACTAAAAAAGCTGAAGAGGGTTTTATCAGTGAGAATGAATTCCTATTTCTCAACAAGACCCCACGCACCCCTGTCCTATATACCCTACCCAAAATACATAAAATCTTGGAAATACCACCAGGTAGGCCCATCCTATCTGGGCGTGGATCTATCCTAGCACCCGTAGGCAGATATATTGACTATTTCATCCAGGATCTGGTATAGGTTACAACTACATCTGTGAAGGATACCACACACTTCATAAATCTGATTGAATCAGAACCTTTTGACCCCCAGACTGAACTCCTGGTCACTCTAGACATTGAATCCCCATACAAGAATATCCCCCAGGGCAAGGGAATTGTTGTTTTCAGAACTCACCTTAACCAACGACAGGCACCACACCAAGTCCCCACAGACTTTATTATCTCACTTCTGGAAATAGCTCTGACCAAAAACGATTTCCTTTTCTGGGATAAATACTACAGACTGAGCAAAGGTACGTATATGGGGGCTGTGTTTGCCCCAAATTTTGCGATTCTGTTTGTCGATAGCATAGTGACCTTTAAAATGCTCAACATAGTCAATCCATATCTCCCAAACATTCATGTATGGCGGAGTTATATAGATTATGTTTTTGTGATTTGGCTGGGTGATAGTAGAGAATTGCATGATTTTTGCTCTTCGCTTAACAACAGTCAGTCAGACCTTAGATTCACATATAACCACAGCAACACACAAACTAACTCTCTGGACCTCAACGTAAAAAGCTTAGGTAGAGAACTATATACCACTCTCTTCAGGAAACCTACTGAACTTAATACATTGCTCCAGTACAATAGCTCACACCCCAGAGCACTCAGAGATGGTCTACCATAAGGCCAATTTCCCAGAATCCGGAGGAATTACAATTCAAAGATTTCTTCAGAGAAGCAGAGATACTCTGCAAAAACTGATGATAGAGGCTATCCCAGACACCTAGTCAAACGCTCTATGAAACGAGCATGGTACTCGCACCGAGAATACCTGCTGCAACCCAAGCAAAAACACCCCTTCCCAAAATCAAGTGTCACCACATACTGTCCAGTGAGCAATAAACTGACCAAAATGATCAAATGACGCTGGTCAGTCCTTGCTCCTCTGGACTTGACTACAGGGTCCCCCTTGTTCTCCTTTAACCACATCGCAGCTGTGGTTATTTTTCCCCTGTGCTGAAAATTGCCAATTTGCTGGTGTCATGACGAGCTCAGCTCGTCATCAGCACAGCTCAACTGTGCCTCATGACGAGCTCAGCTCGTCATGAGCATGGAAGGGGTTAAAAGAGGCCACAATATTAAAGACCATTTGGTTAGCGGTCACAAACCTGCGCATAAGGATAACTCTCTCCAATCCGACCTCAACCAACCCCCTTTACAAGGTCACTTCAAATGGAATAACTGCTTGGCATGTGAATCCACTGTCAACACTAAAGTGCTTGAGTATGGAGGGATAAAACACACATTCAAGTCTTTTTCCAATTGTGATTCAGAAAATTAGATGTATTTCATTGAATATCCATGAAAGCTGCTATATGTAGGACAGACTACCCAGAAGAAAAAAAACAGGATTTCACAAAACAAGAGCTGGATTCGCTGCAGGATCACCACAGCACCCCTTGTTGAACATTTCCAAGTCAAAGGACACTCTGAACTGGATTTCAAATGGCTGGTGATTGAAAGCCTACGCCCTAACTCCAGAGGCGGCAGTCTACAACAGATTCTTAACATACTGGAATATAAATGCATCTTCAACTGCCGCACCATTGAATATGGACTAAACTCAATGGATGAATGGAATGCTTTCATATAATCACTAAATATGAGACAAAGGTATCTCTTATATCAGTTTCTGCAAATGGGTAAATTTCCCTAATACAAGTTTCAACCATGTACATAACAGCCTATTTATGATGCTACTAAATCTATTACTGAAACGTTTAGCTGTGTATTAAGAAACTAGAAATACGGAGCCTATTTCCATGTACATAATTGCTTAATTTTGCTGTTAGTTTTCAGACTTCCACTGAATCATTGCCAATATTTATTATTATTACTATTTTTTCATCTTATTGTGTTGTTCGGCATGTGGTTTAGCTCTCAATATCTTCTTTGTCACAAGCATTATCGTATCCTGCCTCTCTTTTCACTTATACTTGTCAATATAACACGCTTATTCTACAAGCTTTCTCCATACATCAGAAAGGGTTAATGCCCTGCAGCTACCGGTGTGGGTTCTGTGTGTCCAATTACACACCACGCCCAATTGAGCTGCTGCCCGCTTTCGCACGCCCCGGTGCTCCAATTTAGAGCACATGACATATCCTGACCAGCTGTCTTCATTCATCGTGCCCTTCACGGGAGTCAGGGACACAGCCCACTCCTCCCTTGGCAGACTGACTCCTGCGGTCTGATTACCAAGTAAGGCGAATTCTCGCTGCATATTGCCCTCTCTCAGTGTAGAGCCATTCCCCATGCCCTGGACTACCCGTTTACTCCATAGGTAAAGCTATGAGGGAAGGAATTAATTACACTACGCAGGCAACCTGGACGTGTTGCACGTGGTATTACCCTACTAATCCTGTAAATTTGCCACCAATTATTATGGCTTGCACTAACCTATAGTATATCACCGGCTGCCAATTCACCCATTAATTTACCCTTACAGAACTCGATTGGAATTAATTCAAGAGCCCTCCTCGTTACATGTACTGGCATCAAGTTTTGTTCACCAGTCCCGCGCTGATTCAATAACGCCGTAAGTGCATTCACCATCTTAATTAATTTATCTTTGACGGACTCGTGCTTCCCATTAGCCTTGATCAGTTGTTGTTCATTCATCCTTTGCCACCTTGGTCCATTCACTTTCGAGCAGACGCAGGACCCACACCCTAATTGAGGTTACCCTTCATTTCTATTTTGACTATTCTACCGGGACCGCCAGGTTCATAGTAAGTTTCAAGCTGCACCTTTCAATTAGGGGCTTCCTATTTTCTCTTTTTAGGACGAGCCCTGAGCCAGCACACAAGCACTGCTCTGAGGTTGATCTGGGGCAGTTGAGTACGGGATATAAGCTACGGTCACTTACATGCCCATCTCTTTCATTGGCTTGTGACTCTGTTGTTCCTAAATGCTGTCTTCCGAATGGTTTATAGGCTTGTTAGTCCTTCCTTATGACGGCCATGTTGTCATTTGTATCCTTCAAAGGCTATTGGCCCCTTTACTTTGAGTGTTGCACAGTAACTATTTTCTTCCTGTGCCTTCTCACGCAGTCCGTACATTCTGGCCTCCCCACTCTCATTGTTCTTGCCTTCTTGTTCCCTGCACCCCACCCGTACTCCCATTTTCAATGCAATAGGTCTTGTGCAAATCCAAGTCCTATTGCATTGCAAATGCTTGTTTAGTGACAGGGAGATTAAGCAGTTAGCCAGGATGTTGAGCCGACGCCGGGACTGAGATCTGGTTCCCCAGTTTCAAAGTACCCAACTCTGACCTTAATGTCACATCCTCGTTCTTGCTTCTCCAATGAATGCCTTTAAACAAGCCCCTGGTTCCTGTATACTTTCTTGATTCCTCGAAAAATGCTTTGACAAGTCAGTACAGGGAGGCAGTTTCCAGTCCTATGCCTATAGATTCTACACAGGATTGTAACATTTTGGAAGCCGAGCATGTCCAGAATAACAGTGGGCAAAGCATGTGGATTGTCTGTCAATCACCTCCGTCACGCCCGGCCCCGCAGAGGGTGTTCCGGCTGTGTGCGTGCTCTCACCTCTACCCCTCGGGAGGCCACGGAGAGCCCCCCACTGGAGGGTCAGCCCCTCCTCAGTCTGTGGGCTTGAGGCCTGAAAAAGGCTGCCATTGTTGGGCTCATGGCCAGCGCCAACTGTAAAGTGGCAGTGTCGCTCTTCAAGGGCTCCCTCGTCCTGTCCCCGGACCAGACGCCCAGTAACCAGCAGTCCCTTCTGTGGCTGCCCCGGCTGCAGGAGCATGGCCTGAAGGAGAGCAGGGGTGTGCAGAAATGTGTGCCTTTGCAGGCAGCTGCGGCCTCCTGCATTCTACCTGTGACTTTCCTCTACCAGGACTCCATGAGCGAAAGCCTGAAAGTTTGTTACAAGTACCTGAACAAGACCAGCAGGAGCTTTGCAGCGGTGATCCAGGCGCAAGACGGCGAGCTGCAGTGAGTACTGTACTGCTGCCTGCTCTGTTTAAGCACTTTAATTTAAAATGCTGGTGTCTGTGCAAACAATACATACATGGGGCCTCATTTATGAAAAGTGATGCATCTCTGCGTGAAAACAGCGATGTGTCACTTTTTATTGCGCCCTCCTTGCGACACCAATGATGCGTCATATTTACAGTATGACTCCTCATTGCAAAAAGAGTTACAGATACGTCAGTATTTTTGACGTATCTGTATGGCGTAAAAGTGACGCATTGCTGGAGTGTGTCACAAAAGTGACGCAACACCAGCAATGTGTCCTTTCGCATGGGTTAAAGCCCAGGTGAAAGGGCCTGCGTCAATCTTACGCATGGCAGGCATAAGAAATTGACGCATTTGCGTCCTAGAAGTGGTGCAGTGAAATCTTATAGATTTCAATGCGTCACTTCTATGACCCTTTTTTTGCGTCAGAATGCCCCCCTGCATACATTATACCTGGCACAGGTATAATGTAGCGCAGGGGTTTACAAAGTGACACATCTACCTAGATGCGTCACTTTGTAAATATGGTGCAACAAGGCACACTTGTTACGCTGCTGGTGCGTCACAAAAAGTGACCCCCCGGTGGTGTTAAAGTGATACACTGACTCATAAATGGTGTGTGTGAGGTGCAACTCTTTTTTAACCGTTGCTGCAGTACTATTTAAGAATGTGATATTGTTGTGGAAAATTGTTACACCTGGCACCATTGGCGTGGGTCTCCGTTCCATTTTTGCTGTTGCCTCACGGGTTTTTGCTGGTATTAGATGCTTTGGGCACTGTGCCACTGCTATCCAGTGCCACAGTGCAAGTGCTCCGTACAGTAAATTGATGTATTAATCAGTGTTTCCATGTTTGGCTATTTGGTTTACTGAAAAAACATATTATATCCTGAGCTAAACACAAAGGTCAATAAGAGTTCTTCAAACGAATCCTGAAAGAGAAGTAGTCTTCATATGTTCCTTTATTAAGATTTTGTTCTTCTCGAAACAAACTAGCCGCCAACACGTGTTTTGTCCTGGTAATATAGACCATAGACTTCTTCAGGGCTAGAACATCATAATACACATAATCAAAACCAAAAAATGTGATACAGATAAAAATACATCATCACTGCTTATAACATTTAGCAGTCATTATAAGTCATCATCACAACTCTAACAAGAAAAGTGGCTAAATACAAACAAGTCCCAAGGTGTGATTCTAAGATCCAAATTCCAAGTGCGATTGTGATGTGACACTATCCGCAACACAAAGTGGCGGTATAGTGTCCTCTTATGAGACACAACACAAAAACAGTAGTTTTGTCACATAAAATTTTGCCTACACCTATCACCCATCACCAAAACAAATGTGTGATATCCAAAACATGAGAAGGAGAGTAAAAAAACATAGAAAGGTAAGCTCCATATCCAGAGAAAAAGAAAGAGAAAGAGAAAAATGAAGAATAATGTTTCATAAAGTTAAAAGAAATTCCAAAATCCCACTCGATCTATGACCGAAAGTTGGTAGGAAAGAAACAATAAGTATCCTCTACTTAAGGATTCCTCTGGCTGAAAACCACGGACACTGCCAACACCTCGGGATCTTTGGTGCCGCTGTTGCCTGCTCCCCCTGTAGCCTGCTCCCGCTGTCGCCGTCGCCGTCGCTGTCGCCGCAACTGCTGGCCGGACCCGCTTCGCGGGTCCCGCTGCGCGGCTAGCAGCGGTCGACACTACAGAATCCTCCAGCAGGGACTTGGGCGCTCCCACTGACCGGCAGGGCTGCGAGCTTCCAGCGGGGGACTCCAAGGACCAGGAGTCCCCGCGCGCCCGTCACCACCTGGGCTGCTCTCCCTGCCGGCTCCACCCCCATTTCACCTCTTCAAAGCTGCGCCTGTAAGTCCAGAAAGCGGATTCCTCTGGCTGAAAACCACGGACACTGCCAACACCTCGGGATCTTTGGTGCCGCTGTTGCCTGCTCCCCCTGTAGCCTGCTCCCGCTGTCGCCGCAACTGCTGGCCGGACCCGCTTCGCGGGTCCCGCTGCGCGGCTAGCAGCGGTCGACCCTACAGAATCCTCCAGCAGGGACTTGGGCGCTCCCACTGACCGGCAGGGCTGCGAGCTTCCAGCGGGGGACTCCAAGGACCAGGAGTCCCCGCGCGCCCATCACCACCTGGGCTGCTCTCCCTGCCGGCTCCACCCCCATTTCACCTCTTCAAAGCTGCGCCTGTAAGTCCAGAAAGCGGATTCCTCTGGCTGAAAACCACGGACACTGCCAACACCTCGGGATCTTTGGTGCCGCTGTTGCCTGCTCCCCCTGTAGCCTGCTCCCGCTGTCGCCGCAACTGCTGGCCGGACCCGCTTCGCGGGTCCCGCTGCGCGGCTAGCAGCGGTCGACACTACAGAATCCTCCAGCAGGGACTTGGGCGCTCCCACTGACCGGCAGGGCTGCGAGCTTCCAGCGGGGGACTCCAAGGACCAGGAGTCCCCGCGCGCCCGTCACCACCTGGGCTGCTCTCCCTGCCGGCTCCACCCCCTTATTCACCAAACCTATAGGCATAAAAGAGTAACAACATCCCCGCTGCGCTGGAGCGCGCGGGAGGGCCCCGGGAGAAGCCCGGGACAAGGGCGGGACCGTTTGAGGCCGTTCGAGGACTAAGAGGACTGGCCTGGCCCACCCCCTTTGGTTCTCCTCATCGCCATCGTGTCTGGACCTTGAGTTTAGTGAGTACTACATAGAAATCATAACTGTTATACATTATGTGTACTCGGGGGAGCCGCAGTAAGACTGCACTGGGATTAACTAAGCCAAAAGGTACCTTGGACAATTTCCTTGTAAAAACAAACCTGGCAATAGATGCAGAAATCACAAAAATGCAGAAGAGGGTCTCAATCGAGTTAGATGCGGCACGCAGACTTTCCCAAACTTTTGCCAACTCTAAAAAATCTTCCCTGGGAAACATCGCGTCCGCTGCTTCTCCCCAGCAGGCTGCACGCCCCCCTCCTCTGTTGATCCTCGCCGACGTTCATCACTCCCCCCCTTTTTCTTCACCACCATTAGACTCTTCCCTCATCTTCTCACCCATGACCGTCCAACCTAGTGAGGGTGAACCACCTACTGAACAGGAAAACTTTACCACCTTGCCGGTCATAACTGCCCCTTCCTTCTCTGTAGCAAAAAGTACCAACCCAGGTTGCCATGTTTTGAAGAAGAAAAACAATGCAAAATCTGCCTATGCTCGTAAGAAAGCCAAAGTGGCTAGGCAGCAGTTTTTCAATCATAGAAGAACTCTACCCAACGTAGGGGACTTTAAACAAACATCACCGCCAGCTACCCAGCCAACAGGGGGTGATAGTAATTCCACTCTTTTTACCCCCCCTAATGCCCTTGTTGTAGAGAACCCTACTATCCTTGTAGATAACCTAACATTGGGAGGGCTAAATGAGACAGGGAGGGACACGGATAAACCAGGTGATGATGAAGACTTCCTTCAAACAGTCTGGGTCACGCTAAAACAACTATTGACACCGTTCGAACTCAGACTGTCACGTATTGAGAATCACCTACTTGAAATGGATAAAACATTAGTATCCCTGGCCACACTTAGCCTAAAACAGCTGGAAGCAATACATCCCCATATTAACGAGGGTTTACCCCTGGCTAGAAATGTTGGTATCCAACCTGCTCCAGACTCTAAGACTGGCACTAAAGTAGCTACAGCGTCTAAGGAGGTCCCTCCCGTCCCTTTGATTTTGCCCGCACCCTTACCCCCTCCATTATCCAAACCTACACCAATTCCCAAACCTAGGACACTTGTAAACGTCGCTGCCAACCTTCCAAAAATCGAGGAAAAACCTCCTAAAAAACACGTCCAGCCTAAACCTTCTTCTAGACCCGACCAGAAGGCGAGCAACTCTATCATTCCTCTCTTAGAGCGTTTACCAAATTCACATCCGAACCATCAGAACTTTCGTGGAGGCTATATTGATCTCCCCCCTGAGGCGGGGCCCTACGTGGTTATCTTGGCCGGGGTACCTCCGCTTGCTCCTGACATTGTTGAAACCCAGTGGTCCTTAAAAAATAAAGTGATCCACTGGTTAAATACCAATAGGCAGATCTCTCACACCAACAGGAGCAGGGTCCTTATGGTCAGGAGAGTCCCTTGGGTGGGCCGTACTTACAAATCGATACCAGGAGATTGTATCGTGGTGTCATTTGCAGACCCTCACACAGCCCACCTTATCACCACATGGGATCCATATGTGACCGAACAAACCATTGTCACCAAACCCCTTACCTTCTTTTACCCTCCTAAACAAGTAGCAGAGCATCCTGGGGCTTGGACTACGGTCCACAACCATAGATGGAAGGGTCAAGGACAGGGATGGCAACCCACCAACAACTGGTGGGAAGGTGCACCCACTATGAATAGGTTCGCATGCCTAGATCAGGTGGATTGACTGGAAACCGACGACCAACCACCACGATCAAGTGACCAAAATCAAGCAATGATTGCCAGTAATAGCAATACATCGCCACATATTGCTAGCAACTCGACCCATTCGATGGTGATCCCACCCTCCCCCGCCCACCACCCGCTCCCTGTGCAAGTTATACAACATCTAGACAGGGTACATCCCCAAGACCAGGTAGATGCTATGGAGTGTGTGGGCCATGTACACCAGGTAGCCAGGGAACTGAAACACTCACTATTATCCTGGAATGTAGCAGGTCTGGGCAATAAGATCATGCATACACCCTGGCTGGAGACCGTCCAGAAGCATGACATACTTTGCCTGCAAGAAACTTGGCTTGCAGAGGAAAGGCATATCATGGGGTATCGAACATTCCATTCACCCGCTGCACCCTCCACCCAGGGTCGTAACAAAGGGGGCCTGTGTATATACATTTCGAATATAGGGGATATAAAGGTGTACAATTTCCACTCTGACCAATACTTTCAAATCCTTTCTTTTAAATGGGGCACTACACAAAAGGTCATACTGGTGAACTTTTATAACAACATGCCAGTAAATGAAATGGAATTCATCTTGAATAAAATGTTGAACCATATCCATAAAGTGAGAGATCAAAACACGGGAGACCACACAGTTTTTTGGGTAGGAGACTTTAATTGTGCCGTCTGCCCACTTTCTGAGTTAGGTTTGTGCGGCCTTGCAGATCGAGAGGAGGACGGCCCTTTTCACTTCTCACACACCAAGCTGGGGTCTCTCCTTAACAGTATTGTGTTTACTTTCGACCTCACCTTCATTAACCAGGCATGCTCACCCCCAGTTCCCTTTGCCCCAACATATAATGGAAGAGGCTGTGAAACCACAATTGACTTTGCACTGATATCCCCCACCACACCTAATTTTATAACCTTCTGGGAGATAGGGGATGATCCAATGAGTGACCATTACCCTATTACCTTTGGGGTTAGGCTCCCACAGGAGAAAGCAAAGGAATCTAGCGGCCCACTCTATCCATTGGAGGTCACTTTAACGAAGTTAAACGGCTATGTGCTCAAGTGGGAGAAACTGAACCCCACAATCTTCCCCCACAACCTAATATCATCTTGCTTTGCAGACATATCTGTCTGTTTAGAGGAAGATATTGAGCCTAAGGCGATTATGGCAGCTTTCGCTAATATCCAGGAGTACATAAAAAGCCTTTTAACCAAGAGCCACAATAAGAATGGGAAACGTGCTACCGGGTGGTTTGACTCTAGGTGCACAGCTGCCTTAAAGAACTTGAAGAAAGTTCTAAACGCCATCCCGAAAAACAGGGTCCAAATCTCTGAGGCCAGACGTGAGTATAAGAGAGAAATTAACCTCAGGAAAGCAACCATGAAAAGGGAGGCCTGGGAAGCTCTGGGAGAAGCTGCCAGGAATAAGGATACTAACCTTTTCTGGAAAGTGATAAGATCAGTTTACAACACTAAAGATACTGAGAACTGTATAGATGTAGCAATTACAGCAGAGCTCTGGGTTGAACATTATGGTAAACTCTACACCAACAGTCAGGGGGACAACATGAATAAACAAAAGGCACTTTTACCCTTGAACAAATTCACGCAGCTCTATCAGTCAAGTGATCCCCCAGCTTCCCCTTATCCAATCGACTTGGTCTTTACCACTCTAGAAGTGGAAAATGCAATCAGGGAAAGCCCTTCAGGGAAAGCCCCAGGTCCGGACCACACACCAGTTGATGTCTACAAAACAAATTTGGAACTTTGGACCCCACTCTTAACAAATGTTTTGAACATGGGAAATAAATGTGGCCTAATTAATACCTGGTCAGAGGCCATTGTGGTCCCCATCTTTAAAAAGGGAAATAGGGACGACCCGGCGTGCTATCGCCCTATATCCTTATTAGATGGCCTCATGAAAATTGTGGAAGGATCATCCTTAAGAGGATTCAGTATTGGGAGACAGAAAACAAGATTATTTCAGAATTCCAATATGGTTTCCGAAAGGGCCTGGGCACTCAGGAACAATGTTTAAACCTGTCCCTATTGATGTCCAAATATACTGAGGCCAAAAAAGGGGAGCTGTTTGTTACCTTTGTTGACCTTAGCTCAGCATTTGATTGTGTGGATCATCTGCAGCTTTGGTCAACATTGGAGCTTATTGGGGTGGATCCTACCATCATTGTATTTATTAAAGAACTGTATAGAGAGGCTGGTGCCAGAGTGAGGTTCGGGACCCAGGGACTATGTACACAGAAATTTCCCATAAATAGAGGGGTTAGGCAAGGATGTATCCTTGCGCCCCTTCTATTTAGTTTTTACATCAACTCTGTTGTAGACCACCTAACAAACTTCCAAAATGACTATCCAGCTGTCAATGGTAGGCCTGTACCCATCCTACTATATGCCGACGACGCGGCTATTATGTCTAGGACCATGGTGGGGTTGCAGCGAGCAGTAAGAGAATTTTGAAAGTGAACATCTCAAAAACTTTCTCCATGTCGTGCACCCAAAAGAGTAAAAGGCCACAATGCTCGATATACCTTGACGAGCAAAGAATTGAGAGCACAGATACTTTTTGTTATCTGGGTGTTGTCTTTGGGAGAAAAGGAGCCTGGAAGCATGCAGTATCGGCTAGGAGGCTTGCCTTTAAGCGTGCTATTGGGGCCCTGAGAACTTTTGCAGCGAAAATTGGGGGCAAACCGACCGCTGAGATGATACAGATTTACCAAGCAAAGTGTGTAGCGACAGTTACTTATGGAGCAGGCCTATGGGGGTTTGAAGACGTGTCCTCACTCCAAATTTGTGAGAACCTCTTTATCCGTTATTTATTGGGTGTGAGTAAAACTACTTCAACTTTTTTCACTCATATTGAGACTGGCCTCAAATACCTTAGCGACTCCATAAAGCTGTCCCCGTGTTTGCTCTGGCACAAAATCTGGACTACCAAGGAATGCCAACTTAATAGAGAACTCATCACAGATTGTATGAACTTGGACGCCGCATCCAAAATAAAATGGATGCGACATGTCCGGTTGATGTTCTCCAAGATTGGCTGTCCTGAATACTATGACGACCCAGAGTCCTTAGAAAATCTGTCTAGGTCGTCCCTCAGAAAACTTCTAATTACACACCTGGAAGGTATTAGATGGGATGCTGAGAAACTCAAAAATACCACCTTGAGCTACCAAAGAATCACTCCCACCGAAGGTTTGCAACTGTATCTCAGGACCGAAACTGCACCTTATCCCCGTATGCTACTTACCAGACTCCGCCTAGGCACTTTTTTCCGTATGGTCACTCTTCCAAAACAAAATGATTGGATTTCCCCGAACCTAATCTGCCCATGCGATGATCACTCATCACAAAGTAACATTCATATTATGTTCTTTTGCAAACTGTATTCTGCCCCAAGGAAATTGTACCTATTACCTCTCCTCAAACACTGGGGCATAAGAACATGTAAAAACGCTTATTTTAAGTTACTTCTGTTAGATGAGGTGTATGTCATCTTTGTCGTTTCTCGCTTTTTAATGTCAGTGATGAAATTTAGAAATTCTATGATGTAACTCTTACATGTTTAAATCTTTGTACATGTTTCTACCCGAGGCCGATCCTGAAACTTCACCACTGACTTTTGTTCTTATCATGTGAAAATGGTTTTATCGATTCTTATAAAAGTTTCGTTGGGGATAACTTTTTAAAATTCGCTGTATAAAATGTATTTGTATGCTTTTATGATTTTATCAAACAAATCGAATAAAGCTAATTTTGAATTTTTTTTTTTTGAACAATAAGTAAAGCAAAACAGAGAAAGAGTAGGGAAACAAAGGCTAATAACCAGACCGAAAGTAAAAGTGTGTTCATAATGAAACAAATAACTCACCTATGGCTAGACTCAATAGATATTAGTCTGTATGTAATCTCAGCAAGTAATGAAAACAACTGATAGTAATCTATAACAAAAAGACGTGAGGACAAATCGAATGCAAAGGTGTCAATTTTGACCAGTAATGCCGAATACTATCACTAGTTCGTAATACCAAAGAAAACCACTCACTATTTCTCTGGAGACTCCTGAGTCAATCTCGATATACCAGTAAACTTCAAAATCACAGACGAGCCCCAGGTATCCTAATGTACATAAAATATTAGTTTAGCGACATCCTCCATAGATTCACCCTTAGTAGACACGTACATGTGCAAAGTAAAATGAAAACATACAAGTGGAGTCATAGCGCCAGTCAGGATAGGCCTGAAGGTAAATATATGAAGTTCTTAAAAGCCGGGTATTTAATCCAAATGCGCCATAATAGGCTACATACTATCATAGTTTATAAGGACACCTGTGACACTAGTAATAGAGGTCATGAGTACAGCTGAACTTTCACCTATTTGTGAGACCAATATTTTGTGAGACCAATATCGCAAAGAACCACTATAACGTGTAAAAAGAATCTCACAGTTTCTAAATTAACTACAAGTAACAGCCCAACGTTATACTACAACCTCTATATTTTCGAGAAATGAGCGGAAAATGTGCATATCGTCACCGTTACCACTCACCTTCGGGTATGGTGTAAACTGATTCAAACCAAATGCGTGTCGTGTAGCACCAGCGCTATATTGGTATAACTCTTATATAGTGATCATCTATCGAAGAACATGGTAAATTGACTAAGCGGTGAGCTTCATTCAAGTTTTTTAACACAGCTTAAAAGCGTGTCCGCCATCTTTGTCAAGGTATGAGGTATTCCCCAATGAAGTCCAAATAAAACAATATGTTTAATCAAGTCTCCTTATCTAAATGCGTTGCGCCACATAAATATCCCAAGGGCAGGCATGACTCCCAAAAAATTAATACGTAAATCCAATGTAATTTAAACTCGCACTGATTAAATGGGTCAGAATTGTAAATCCAAGCGCCGTGAAAACACGCTAAAAGGAAAGGGAAACTTCTCGGTAGATATCTTGTGATGTCAATGGATTTCTCTCTGAGAATAACAAAAATCTTAAGAAATAAGTGCACAAGCAAGGACGCAAACGTCAAGAGAGGAAGGAAATTAGAAGAGTATATCATAGTGTGTGTATATAATATATATGAGCTTAAAAAGAGCACCAGTGACACTAGTTAGTAACCAAAAAATTCATATCTCCAATGGTGAGAACTCTGAACACATTCATAATATTAATTTTGTGTGCAAAAATTGTCAGAAACATATTACCTAAAACATGATAAATACATTGAATCACCAGTTAGGTTAAATCCACACTTGTCTGGAAATATGGGCAGTGAGTGACCGTCAATGGCCAAAAGATGGAGGCTCTTAGAGACACAGAAGCCAGTGTGACAGCTGTCAGGTGTCACCTGGTGTCTTAAGAGCAGATTGTCCCTCATTGTTGTTAACGCCGACAACACAGAGAGTCCTTGTGCAATGGCTCAGGTTCCCTTTGAGCGGGGGGGGGGCTCTGGTACTCTTCGGGTAGCTGTGATACCCGCCATGCCTGTTGACTGTTTGTTGGGAAATGATTTGAAGAGCTCACCTTGGGAAAAGGTGGAGAAGACAAATCACTTGAAGATGGTTGGCTGCCTGACTGGGCGTGCGTGACCACCCAGTCAATGTCAGCCAGAAGGTTCTCAAGAGGACCTGGAGCCTGAGAGGGAGGCACCCAGGGGCGTGGGAAACAGGCCCCCGAATTTCCCACGGCCCAGGAGGAGGTAGACCCTGAGGGGGATGCCCTGGAGCCTACCTGTGGAGCAAGTAGCTGAACTGGGAGACCTGCCTGAGCTGACCCATTGGCAGCAAGAAGGAGGCCCCTCAAGGGAGGAATTTTGCAAGGAACAGAGAGAGTGCCCTTCTCTTGTGGGCTTGTGGCAACAGGCTGCAAGTCAGGCAGCAGGTGATCAGTGTGGGTCACACTTAATTTACTGGGAGAATGGTCTCCTGTATAGTGAGCCCAAGGTTGCTGAACCTGGGTCAGCCCGTGTGCTGGTGGTACACCAGAAGTTCAGAGCCTTCCTACTGGGGCTCGCTCATGATGTGCCGTTAGCAGGACATTTGGGGCAGGACAAGACCTTTGAAAGGCTTGTCACACACTTTCATTGGCCCCAAATGCGCAAGAGTTCTGACAATCAATGCAGGACCTGTCAGACTTGCCAGGCAAGTGGAAAGAGTGGGAGGAAGAACAAGGATCCTCTCCAGCCATTCAGTACCCCCTTTGAGCGGGTGGGGATTGACATTGTGCGGCCACTGGACCCCAAGACAGCCATAGGGAACAGGTTCATCCTGGTCTTGGTGGACCATGCCATCCGGTACCCGGAAGCCATACCTCTGAGAACAGTGATGGCCCCCCTGGTGGGACGAGCACTGATGGGAATTTTCTCCCGAGTGGGATTCCCTCACGAGATAGTGTCTGACCGGGGAACCATCTTCATTTCCAAGTATATGAAGTCCCTGTGGCAGGAGTGTGGTGTAACCTACAAGTTCACCACTCCTTACCACCTCCAAGGAAATGGGCTGGTTGAAAGGTTCAACCCGACTCTGAAAGGCATGATAATGTGTCTTGAGGAACTCATGAGGAGTAAGTGGGATGTCCTCTTACAATGCCTACTCTTTGCATACCGTGAGGTGCCACAGAAATCTCTAGGGTTCAGTCCATTTGAGATTCTTTATAGACACCAGATCAGAGGACCTCTGAGTTTGGTTAAAGAAGGCTGGGAGCAATCCCCCAGGAAACCTCCCCAGGATGTATATAGCTACATGCTGGCCTTCAGGAACCAGACTAGGCATTTCAGGCAACTCGCTGAGGTGAATCTGGAAGCCAGCCAGGAGGAGATGAAGCACTGGTATGACCAGAATGCCACTCTGGTAGAGCTTCAACCTGGCCAGAAAGTGTGGGTCATAGCCCCAGTGGAGCCCTGCGTGCTCCAAGATAAGTGGACCGGACCATTTGCGGTTGTGGAGCGCAAGAGTCCAGTTACCTACTTGGTGGAATTGCGGTTCCTTGAGGGTCCTATATGTCAACCGCCTTAGGCCCACTTAGAGAGGTCTGAAGTGGGCATGCTCTTGGCAACAGATGCTGGGATGGAGGAGACTGAGCTTCATCCTGACCTTCTGTCAGCCTCAGAGCAAGATGGGTCAGTGGATGGTGTTAACCTCTCGTCCACCCTGACTCAGGAGCAACAAAATGACTGCCGCCAGTTGCTGGGACAGTTTTCTGATCTGTTCTCCCTGGTTCCTAGTGTCTTGGTGCGTCCATGATGTGGACACAGGAGACAGCTTACCTGTGAAGCACAAGTCTTACAGGGTAACTGACAGGGTAAGGGCTTGCATTAAAGAGGAGGTCTCAAAGATGCGTGCACTCGGGGTGATTGAGTCATCTAGCAGTCCTTGGTCCAGCCCAGTGGTCTTGGTCCCGAAGGCTGCAGCACCGGGTGCCACAACCAAACTCCGGTACTGTGTGGACTACAGAGGGCTCAATTCAGTCACGAAGACTGACGCGCACCCCATCCCCAGAGCTGATGAGCTCATTGATTGGCTAGGGGCTGCACGGTACCTCAGCATGTTTGACTTAACGTCTGGGTACTGGCAGAGCACCTTGACTGATGGGGCAAAGGAGAGGTCCGCATTTTCCACACCAGATGGGCATTTCCAGTTCCGTGTTATGCCCTTTGGGATAAAGAATGGCCCTGCCATCTTTCAGAGGTTGGTCAACCAGGTGTTGGTTGGACTGGATGACATCGCAATGTTCAGTGCCAGTTGGGAGGAACATCTGTGCCACCTCTGGGAAGTGTTGATGGTGCTGCGGAAAGCAGGTCTCACGATCAAGGTGAGTAAGTGCCAGATCGGGCAGGATTCTGTGGTGTACTTGGGACACCAAGTTGGGAGCGGCCAGGTGGCGCCCCTACAACCCAAGATTAAAACCATCCTGGCTTGGGAGCCACCCAAAACCCAGAATGAGGTGAGAGCCTTCTTATGTCTCACAGGGTATAACAGGAGGTTTGTCAAGGGCTATGGCAACATTGTTGCTCCCTTGAAAGAGCTGACTTCCAAGAAGCAGCCCAAGAAGGTGATCTGGACTGACACCTGTCAGAAAGCTTTTGAGGCCCTAAAAGCTGCCATGAGCACGGCGCTGTAGCGACAGGGTAATTTTAGCCTATTTTCAGACTGGTGGTAACTATAATTTACTACCATTTCAGTCCTAGTTGTATTTGCGTTCATTTGTAGGGCTTAACTATGTGCTTTGACAGGGTTTAGTGCCTTTTACCGTTTTCTTGGGCCTACAGGCCCGAAAGCTACAGAGAAGCCATTTTGTATTTCTGCCTCGACCGTCCGAGGCGTTTGCAGGATAAAGGTAATGTTTAGAATTCATCCTATTGTTCGCTAGAGAGGAACCGGTGAAGACTGCCCCATATCGAAGGAATGTGTTTGTCTCCCCGGCTCTAGACGCAATACGCAGGTGGCCACTGTGGAAGGCAAAGGGGGCCAGGGACTGGTACAGGAATTCGGTGGGAGTCAGCCTAATACCGGAATTTTCCATAGAGAAAGTGAGCTCTATATTATCAAGGAGCGTGTAGGGAAGAGAGAGAGAGCAGCGTGTGGAGAAGACCAAAGAAGTTGGTCTGAAGGCTGGTGCATAGAGATTGATACCATCAGCTAACTGAAATCCTGAAGTGAAGAAGGAGGGTGATTGAAAGTCCTGTAGTGACATCATACAGGAGTGGCAGAGACTAAGTCTAGAAGAGGGTTTGTGTATACTGCAACCATGGCACCGTAGATGAGGCATAGCGGTGCAGACGTGTATTCGTGAGCCATAGAGGGAGAGCAGAGTCCCAAGCGCATAGAAGAGAACGAGAGAGAGAGGGAACAGCTCCGCTGCTGAGATGGAAAGACACACGTCTAAGGTAAGGCGTTCTGAGCTTAGTGTACAATGCATTTAACTATTCATCTTTATTCCCCTTTTAGGTTATAGGGAGCAACTAACTTAATTCATGTGTCTTTTGCTCATTCTGTCATGTTTGATTATAGAATAAAGATTTAATGACCAATATCTTTGAATGTTGTTTTCATGAATGAGATTATTCTTTCCTTTTAACCAGGTGCTGACATACAGAAGGATGAGATATGCCCTTCTGCAAAGGTAACTGATGATTGGGGGAGAGTGTGAACTTCATTTGGGAAATAACTCTTAAAGATGAATCCCTACTAGTTATCCCCATTAGTGTAGATCGTCGGGTGATGTTAAAGATATCGTCGGGTGACGTTAAAGAGATCGTCAGGTGACGTTAAAGATATCGTCGGGTGACGTTAAAGGTGACGTTAAAGAGATCGTCGGGTGACGTTAAAGATATTGTCGGGTGACGTTAAAGAGATCGTCGGGTGGCGTTAAAGATACAGTCTTACGGGACTATAAAGATAGAGACAGTCGTACGGGACTATAAAGATAGAATATATCGTCGGGAGGTGTTAAAGAATATAAAATGAGGTAAATATAGGATAAGATATGGAATCAATTAGGTGTTAATGGTATGTTTGAGTATACAGGCATGTAAATACATTCTTTTCACTTTCTCAGGTGAGTATTCTAAATGTCTTGTAAATAGTGGCCTGAGAAGAGTGTTGTTACGTGACGACTGGGTTAGCCACGGTTAGTGAGCTGCCTGTCCTGAGAATCCGGTCGTTACATTTGGCGTCACGAACCGCTTTCGACTGATGGGTGTGGGTATTCCTTCGTGATTCTGTATGAGGGTCCATTGGTTCTCGCCGTGAACAATTGTTTTGTTTACATTTTGTTGATTGTACATTTTTTGTTTGTTTTTGTGTGTTTGTTGAGATTACATGATGTTTTCAAGGAAATCGAAACCGTCTTTTCAGTTGCCTTTGGAAATTCCTAGTTGGGAGTCAACTGCTTATGAAGCGCTTGGTCATGAGTGGGCTAATTCTACTGGTTTGAGTGAGAACTGGAATTCGTGTTTGGAAGATGCTGAGCCTGCTCAGGTGATTGCATGTTTGCAGAAAGTTCCGGTGGCGAAAGGCGAAGAGCTTCCCATATTGGGACGTAGAGGTTGGATTTTATTGAATGCGTACAGGCTTGTACATGAGAAATGTTCTCGATTACATCGCGAGAATAAAACCTTTGAGGAACAGATTTTTCAGGTTCAAAATGATGTTACTCTTTTACGATGTCAAAATAAATTGCTTGCTGACAAGTTAGAAACGTATCAGGCTGTAGCCGAAAGAGCTGCTGTGCGCATTGCGAAATACAAGTATCGACACAGATGGGTAGAGTTAACACCAGAAAAGTGCGTATGGTTGTTGCGAAAGCAGGGCTTGATTGGAACCCTGATGAATGGGATGGTGATATTTGGAATTCGTCTGATTCATTTTCTTCGGCTGAAGATAATGCTGCACGTGCGCCTTCTCGCATTAGACATCATTGTCATTCTAAAGAGCGTACTGAGATTTCTACTCCACCGATTTATCGACGTAAGTTACAGGGTAACCCTAATGCTCCCCAGGGCATTCCTCTTGACAGCTTGGAGGATTATACTCAAAAAGAATTAAATGACATCTTGGATAGGTTCCGGCAGAAGTCGGGTGAATCCTTGCTTACTTGGATGGTTCGTCTTTTGGATTTAGGTGCTTCAGGTATCTCGTTGGATAAAGGCGACGCTGTGAAATTTTGTACTTTGAGTTCTGATCCTACGGTTCAGGAATGTTTCCGTAATTACAATAGCGATGATCAGACTAATCTGTTGCAATTAGCTGTCCATGGTTGTATTCATAAGTACCCTACTGAATCTGATTGGCCTATTAATGAGAAGCTGTGGTATACTTTGAGAGATGCTTCTCAGTGATTGAAGGAGGAGGTTATGAAAACCGCTATCTTTTTAGGTACAGCGAACAGGTTAATGGATGGTTTGCTCAATGCATCTGTGAGAAACAGAATCATTCGTACTTCTCCTCCTGCGTACAAACAAGTGATGATGACTTTGTTAATTAATCAGACTGGTAACACTTTGGCTGAAGTGATGGAGGCTGTGCGTGAACTTGGTGAGTTGGGTGAGTGGATTAAACCTGAACGACAGTATCGACCGGAAGGTCGCACTAATGATTTCAGATTTTCTAGACGTGACATGTTTCAAGCTCTTGTGAAGGATGGTGTGAAAGCTGATGACATTCATGATTTGCCTAATAATCTGTTATGGGTTATGTTTCGCAAGCGTGGCCTGGACAGGAAGGAAGGAGGTAGAAAGGTCCGTAAACGGGACTTTGATGTTAACCATTCCGATGGTAGTGGTGATGATGCTATGCCGCGTCGAGAGAGAGGCAGAGAGAGAGGGAGAGAGAGAGAGTGGAGCAGGACACGAGATGACTCGTCCCATTCCAGAAGGGAGCGAGAGAGAGATAGAGAGGAGAGAAGAGATCAGTCTATACGCAGAGATAGGAGAGAGAGAGATTGATCCCCAGAGGTGAGATTGAGATATAAAAGATCACAATCCCTTGAACGGAGATCACAATATTTTTCAAATGACAAAAACCCTTTTCTTGAAGAGAAAGAGTATGAACGAGAGGTGACATTACCTAAACGATATGAGAGTCTTTATCCTGATTTGTCTTGGGCGACAGAACATCGTAAACGAGACTAGGAAGTAGGTCAAGCTCCAGTCCAAAATTGGGCTCATAGAGATTACAGGCCTTATGTAGACATTGAAATTTATTGGAGACATCGAAATATACAGAGGGCCCAAGCATTGGTGGATATTGGAGCGGAAGCCACTCTAATTTCTGGAAATCCTAAAAAGTTTAAAGGACAAGGTGAACCGATTACTGGATTAGGTGGTAAAGAAACCCCCACAGTACAAACTAAACTTGAATTGAGAATAGGTGGGAACCCCCGAAAAGAGTATCATGTATTGGTGGTACCTCTTGATGAATATATAATTGGAATTGACATTTTGAAAGGTATGGCATTGCATTTATTGACGGATGTTATACATTTGGACACAAGCATTATATATCAACAAAATCTGTGAGAGTCGGACGCTTAAAAATGCCTCTGATTAAAATTCCCCAAGCCACAAAGGTGGTTTCAATGAAACAATACCGCATTCCCGGTGGGCACGATGAGATCAGTGCTACCATTCAAGACCTGATGGATGCAGGAGTGGTAATTCCCATTACTTCGGCCTGGAACAACCCTGTTTGGCCGGTATGCAAAAGTGATAATTCTTGGCGCATGACTGTTGATTATCGAGAATTAAACAAACATACACCTTCTTTGACTGTTGCAGTCCCTGATGTCATTACTTTAATTGAAAGAATTCAGAAACATTCAGGTACATGGTATGCAACCATTGACATCGCTAATGCTTTCTTTTCTATTCCAATTGCTCCCGAATGTCAAGAACAATTCAGTTTTACATGGAATGGCCGTCAAATGACGTTTAGAAGTCTTCCCCAAGGCTATCTACATAGCCCGACAATCTGTCACAGAATATTAGCAGAGCATTTAGATGAGGTGACGGTAGATCCAAATATTCAGGTGTGTCATTACATAGATGATACACTAATTCAAGGTGAGACACAAGATCAGGTGCAAATACAGTTAGAGCAAATTATTGCACATTTACAAAGCAAAGGCTGGAAATTAATCCTGTAAAATTGCAGGGTCCAGCACAACATGGTATTCATTGGCATGAAGGAAATCGTGAAGTAATTGCACAAGTAAAACAGAAAATTGCAGAATTTGCAGTCCCTACGAACAGAAAAGAAGCCCAAAGATGAATTGGTTTATTTGGCTTTTGGCGTAAACACATTCCACATTTGAGTCAGATTCTGGCCCCTTTGTACAATGTTACACGGAAAAAGAATGCCTTTGAATGGAACAGAGCACAACAAGCTGCTTTTGATTTGGCGAAAGAAGCGATTCAGCATGCTTTGGATTTGTGGCCAGTGCGTGATGGGGATGTGGATTTGAATGTATTTGCACAAGATATGTATGCAAATTGGAGCCTATGGCAAAAGCAGGGTAAAACTAGAGTACCTCTAGGTTTTTGGACTAAAAAGTTACCTGATGCTGGTGAGCGTTATACACCTTTTGAGAAACAGTTACTTGCATGCTATTGGGCTCTGGTGGATACCGAGCAATTAACATTAGGACATGATGTGATTTTGAGACCAGAAATTCCAATAATGCAGTGGGTTTTGAGTTTGCCAAAAACTCTTAGAATTTGTCATGCTCAGGAAGTGAGCGTCATAAAATGGAAGTGGTATATACAAGATCGGGCTCGCGTGGGCCCAAAAGGAGTTGCAATGTTGCATGAGAAAGTGGCGCAGGCACCGATGGAAGAGAGAGAGAAAGATTTCTCCGTACCTATAGTACAGGAATCTCCTGTGAAGTGGGGTATGCCGTTCAATGATCTGTCCGTGGAGGATAGAAAACTTGTATAGTTTACGGATGGTTCAGCCAGGTACATAGGAGAGAAGAGACATTGGAAAGCAGTCTCGTATAATCCCACGACTCAGAAATTGTTGAGCACTACTGGTGAAGGGCGAAGTAGTCAGTTTGCAGAATTATATGCTCTATACCAAGTTTTGAAACAAGAATTGCCAGGAGCATGTCATATTTTTACTGATTCATGGTCAACTGCGAATGGGTTATTAGTCTGGTTACCTACTTGGCAGTCCCATAATTGGATGGTTCACAACAAGACTATTTGGGGTAAGGAGTTGTGGCAGGAGATCTGTGAGTTACTTCCTCAAACCAATGTGACTGTTTTTCATGTTGATGCTCATATGCCTATTGATTCACTTGACAAGTTATTTAATAACATTGCAGATGAGAAATCAAAAGTTTCTGAGGCAGTGGTGGACCAACAAAATTCTGATCTGGCGGGATTGGCGAAGTGGGTCCCCCAAAAAGCAGGACATTTTGGAGAAAAAATTACTAGCAGGTGGGATACTGATAGAGGCATTCATATTCCTCTTGATTTGATTAAAACAGCAATCCTTCAATGCCCCATATGCCAACATTCCCGACAAAGAGAAGTGCCTAGAATAGTGAAAGGCCAGCTACATTGAGGTAAATCTCCCGCACAAATTTGGCAGATCGATTGTATCGGTCCTTTACCCATGAACAAAAATTGTCAATATGTCTGTACAGTTGCTGACACTTATAGTGGTTTTCTAATCGCTTTTCCATGCAAGAGAGCAACCCAAATAAACACTATGAAGACATTGGATTTGATTACATTATATTATGGTACTCCACTTCAGGTGTAGTCTGACAATGCCTCACATTTTAAAGGACGTTTGGTACAAAATGATTGCGCAGAAAACAATATTGATTGGGTATTTCACATTCCTTATTACCCACAGGCTGCAGGCCTAATTGAGCGGATGAATGGAATGTTAAAAGACCAGTTGTGCAAATTGTCAGACGGTACCCTAAAGAACTGGAGAGATCATTTATCAGATGCTTTATTGATTTTGAATAACAGACCTTATTTGTATGCAAATTCTCCTTCAATGCGTTTATTTCCTCCTCACATTGATGTTCAACCGAATTCAGTCAAAAGCACAGTTTCTTATTGGGAAATTACCCCCGGAGCTTTGGCTCCACATAGAGCTACCCCTGGATCCGCGGGTTTGGATCTGCATTCTTTGAAAATGACTTTTCTAAAAATCAACAGTATTGTGATAATTGAAACAGGAATTGGTGTTCAAATACCAGCAGAACATTTTGGATTGATTGCCCCGAGATCTGGATTGGCTTTAAAAGGCATCCAGGTGCTTGGTGGGGTAATCAACAGTGATTACCAGGGAGAAATAAAAGTCATCTTGTTGAACAGTGGCGATTCTGAAATCATAATCCAGAAAAATGATCGAGTCGCTCAATTGGTCATTATGCCTGTTTTCAGTGGCGCGATTCAAAAGGGCACTGCTCCAACTCTGTTAACAATGCGTGGAACCGGTGGATTTGGTTCAACTGACAATCCTGGAGCTAGAGTGTGGGTGCAGTTGCCGAATAATCCTCCTGAACAGGCCGAAATTATAGCAACAGGATCTGACAACACAATCCTTGTCATGAGGCCAGATCAGGAAAGCTGGGATGTAGTCCCAGCTGATAAATGTTATCTGCGAGAATGAGTAATGCCTATCCTTTTGTTGCAGATCTTTGCCTGGATTGTTGCTGCCGGATGTATCGTCGTTGGACTCCCTTTGGTCTGCTGCACGGAGAGTCAAAAGAGCGCGCAGAACCGGATTAATAACAGAGCACGTCGTTCCATTGCTTCGTGGGACATCACTACTAACTTTTGGACACATCTATCTAGAACTATTATGAATTCCTCTCACTCTTGTCTGACCTCTATGAGGTCAGTTAATGATCTCCTCACAACGTGCCTTGTGGCTGTCCCAATCTCGACAGCCTCCTTACTACATTTCTTTAATGTATCTGAAGTCTATGCTACATTTATCCATTCTGACTTTTCGGCATATGATTATTGCGTCGCTTGTACTGTTCTGAGTGAACCGGAGCCCCCACTGACTTTTCAAATTTTAACTTATAATATCACAGAAAGTGATGTTTGTTACTCCATGACCTGTGATCCTAAGTATATAGGCAAATGTGCCCAATTACGATTAGGACATTCTAGCACATCTTCCTCTCATGAAAGAATTTTATGTATCACCAGAACTCCTGCCGCGTGTGTTTCAATCCACAACTCTATGAGCTGCAAACGTTTTATAGTAACTGCTAGCCATTATTATCATGTGTTATTACCGCCCGGATGGCTCTTTTCCTGTGGCAATGTGTCCTGGTCCTATATTCCTGCAAATATTTCTGGAGATCCATGCGCTTTAACGCGCTTAAGTCTTTTAATGTTTTCCTCTTACGAAACTGCGTCATCTCGCATAGTGCGTGATGCACCTCCACTCTCAAGAGACTGTGATTCTTCTTTGCATTTGTTTTCTAAATTGAATATCTTAGTTTAGCTGCTTCTATTATTGGTGTTCCTGCATTGTCTGTATATAATGCCAAGACTATAATCAAACTTGCTTGCTGGATGGTGAAATCCCTGAATAATACTTCTGCTATTTTAACTGACTTATTATCAGACACACAAGGCGAGCACCCTGCCATTTTACAGAATAGAGCTGCGTTAGATAATTTACTACTAAAACATGACCATGGCTGTTCGGATTTTGAGGGCCTATGTTGCCTCAATTTATCAGATCATTCTAAATCCATTAGATCTCATCTTAATAAGTTACATGAGCTGACACAAGAAGTTAGGGAACATTTAGATGTAGGGTGGTTTGATTGGCTTTTCAGTTGGCTGCCAGATTTCCACTCTTTACGCCAGATATTGGGTGGCATTTTTCTAGTAATTAGTTTTTTGATTATTATTTGCTGTTGTATTCAATGCATACCATCCTTTTTCCGGATGTTCCGCCCCCGAGTTATGGCTAGAACCTTTAGTATTGCTTCCTATTATTCTTCAACTGATATACGCCGTGTTTGAGTTATCTTTGACTCTCAATGCTAGTACACTTAGTCAGGAGTGGAATGTGGCGACAGGGTAATTTTAGTCTATTTTCAGACTGGTGGTGACTATAATTTACTACCATGTCAGTCCTAGTTGTATTTGCGTTCATTTGTAGAGCTTAACTATGTGCTTTGACAGGGTTTAGTGCCTTTTACCGTTTTCTCGGGCCTACAGGCCCGAAAGCTAGAGAGAAGCCATTTTGTATTTATGCCTTGACTGTCCAAGGCGCTTGCAGGATAAAGGTAATGTTTACAATTCATCCTGTTGTTCGCTAGAGAGGAACTGGTCAAGACTGGCCCTTAACGAAGGAATGTGTTTGTCTCCCCGGCTCTAGACGCAATACGCAGGTGGCCACTGTGGAAGGCGAAGGGAGCCGGGGACTGGTACAGGAATTCGGTTGGAGTCGGCCTAATACTGGAATTTTCCATAGAGAAAGTGAGCTCTATATTATCAAGGAGCGTGTAGGGAAGAGAGAGAGAGCAGCGTGTAGAGAAGACCGAAGAAGTTGGTCTGAAGGCTGGTGCATAGAGATTGATCCCATCAGCTAACTGAAATCCTGAAGTGAAGAAGGAGGGTGATTGAAAGTCCTGTAGTGACATCATACAGGAGTGGCAGAGACTAAGTCCAGAAGAGGGTTCGAGTATCCTGGAACCATGGCAGCGTAGATGAGGCATAGCGGTGCAGACGTGTATTTGTGAGCCATAGAGGGAGAGCAGAGTCCCAAGTGCATAGAAGAGAACGAGAGAGAGAGGGAAAGACCCACGTCAAAGGTGAGGCGTTCTGAGCTTAGTGTAGAATGCATTTAACTATTCATCTTTATTCCCCTTTTAGGTTATAGGGAGCGTCTAACTTAATTCAATTGTCTTTTGCTCATTTTGTCATGTTTGATTATAGAATAAAGATTTAATGACCAATATCTTTGAATGTTGTTTTCATGAATGAGATTAACCTTTCCTTTTAACCAGGTGCTGACATACAGAAGGATGGGATATGCCCTTCTGCAAAGGTAACTGATGATTGGGAGAGAGTGTGAACTTCATTTGGGAAATAAGTCCTAAAGGTGAATCCCTACTAGTTATCCCCATTAGTGTAGATCGTCCGGTGACGTTAAAGATATCGTCGGGTGACGTTGAAGATATCGTCGGGTGACGCTAAAGAGATCGTCGAGTGACGTTAAAGAGATCGTAGGGTGACGTTAAAGATATCGTCAGGTGACGTTAAAGAGATCGTCGGGTGACGTTAAAGATACAGTCTTACGGGACTATAAAGATAGAGACAGTCTTACGGGACTTTAAAGATAGAAGATATCATCGGGAGACGTTAAAGAATATAAAATGAGGTAAATATAGGTTAAGATATGGAATCCATTAGGTGTTAGTGGTATGTTTGAGTATACAGGCTTGTAAATAGCTTCTTTTCACTTTCTCAGGTGAGTATTCTAAATGTCCTTAAATAGTGGCCTGAGAAGAGTGTTGTTACGTGACGACTGGGTTAGCCACGGTTGGTGAGCTGCCTGTCCTGAGAATCCGGTCGTTACAGGCGCCCATGCTCCTGGCACCCAACTTCTCAAGAGAGTTTATCAACCAAACAGACACTTCAGGGCATGGTGTGGGGGCTGTTCTGTCACAGATCAATGAGGAGGGCCTAGATCAACCTGTAGCCTTTTACAGTAGAAGGTTACTTCCACAGGAACAGAGGTGGAGTGCTATTGAGCGTGAGGGATTTGCTAAGGTCTGGGCACTGAAGAAGCTGAGACCATACCGGTTTGGGACTCACTTCCGGGTTTAGGCAAACCACAGTCCCCTCAGATGGTTGATGCAGATGAGAGGCGAGAATCCAAAGCTGTTGAGGTGGTCTATTTCCCTACAGGGTATGGACTTTACGGTGGTACACTGCCCTGGTACAGAACACGCCAACGCTGATGGTCTGTCCAGATTTTTCCGCCTTAGTGAGGAGTTAGGGTAGTTCTCCCCACTTTTCAGCTGGAGGGGACACATGTTAGACCTGGCACCATTGCCGTGGGTCTCCCTTCCATTTTTGCTGTTGCCTCATGTGTTTTTGCTGGTATTAGATGCTTTGGGCACTGTGCCACTGCTATCCAGTGCCACAGTGCAAGTGCTCCCTACTGTAAATTGAGGTATTAATCTGTGGTTCCATGTTTGGCTATTTGGTTTACTTGTCAGACCCTAGTCTAGTGCACTGAGTGTGCCCAGGGCATGTAAATCCAAATGCTGCTATTGGGCCTGCAGCACTGGTTGTGCCACCCACAGAAGCCGCCTTGTAAAATGGGTCTAAGGTCTGCCATTGCAGATCCAACGTGCAGTCTGGTACTGTCATGCTGACTGGGCAAGTGCACCCACTTGCCAGTCCCTAAATCTTCCCTTTTCTTCATATCAGTCTAAGGTAGGTGGTATAAGGTAGGACAAGCCTTGGTGTGTGTGGCATGTCCTAATAGTGAATTACAGCCATTTTCGCTTTTCACTATTGCAAGGCTACCTGTTCTCCAAAGGCCAGAATGGGCTGTTAGAGTTATTACATTTTATAATCCTAACTGTCTCAGAGAACATGGTAGAAATTCGAGTTTAGTATGCCTGAACTCAGAATAATGAAATACATCTTTTAGTGCAGTTTATTTTAATATTCTGTGTTTACAAATACCACTTTTAGAAAGTAGGTATTTGCTTGTCTAACCATTCAAACCTGCCTCTGCTAGTTTGTGTATTCCAAACATAGAGCCTCGCTGACAAAACCCATAAACTGTGCCCTTGAAATTTACAATATGAAAGTCTTGAGCGCCTGCTTGTACGGTTCTGAACTTTGGGGTTTTTCAAATTTAGCAGATCTGGGTTTAGCGGAAAATAGATTTTTGCGAGGGCTGGTAATGGCCCCGCAAAGCACACCTATAATCCCATTGAAGCTGGATCTTGGTAGGAAAAGCATCGAGGATATAGCTCGACTGCGGCCATTGTTGTATTGAGGCACCTGATGGCGACCCCTGAGTTGGCCCACTACGCTGCAGCATTGTCAGATGTTGTTAAGTTTGATCGCTTCCATTGCATTGTATGGCTGAAAGATCTGCGGGGTCTACTGGTAAAGTAAAAATTGGACCATCTTTGGGGTAACAGGGATGTGGCTTGCTTTCCGACAAAAGCAAAATTGAAAGAAATATACTGGGAGATGGTGTATTCCACAATCTATTGTACTGGGCAAATAGCCAATTTGTCAGCCCGCTTTCTGGACATTAAAATGGTTCCATCTTGTGAAGCTTATTGGGACATAATTGAAAGCCCGCATGACAGGAAGTTATATTTTCAATTCCGAGTTGGAACACTCCCAGTAAATGCTTTTAAGAAACATTGGTTCCCACCGCGGGATGAGCACTGTTATTACTGTAAAGAACAAACAGAGCATATTTCCCATTTGTTGTTTTGCTGCCCCTTATATGCTAGTCCACGGCGCAAATGGCTACGACCAGTTTGTCTAAACATTGGCACTCGCAGTCAATCGACTGCACTTAGAGTATTAGAATCAGATTGTTCTCCACTCTTTGCGATTGCTGTAGCAAAATTTCTTGGCTGGGCATGGGTGATTCGCACTCGCACTTTATTGGCTAATGTAACACAAGGAAATGCGGTTATCATGTCTATATCGTTTTAACAAATTTTATGAATTAAGCAAGTATTTTTATCTGTGTAGTGTATTCGACTGTCAACTGTTTAATATGTATTTTAATGTGATCATTTTAGATGTAGTATTTATTTGTATTTTGACTAGGGTGGAAATGCTTTTATGACAAATGTCGAATAAAGCTTTGAAATTTGAATTTGAATTTGTATTCCTATGTCTGGTTTTGTGAGTGACAGGGCTGGGGAATTCCAGGAGACAGGCTGAGTCACCCAGTGGTGAATAGAGAGATCTGCATCTAGATGGGAGGTAGGAGTTACACCTGAACCTTGAATAGGGCTGTGCCTGCCTTCCACAATGCTGGCTCCACCCCCTGGGGAGCGGCTGATGTCTCTGCCCTGCCCACTAAAAGAAGGGAAGGAGTCCTGTAAACAAAGTGCTCTAGGACTGTACTTGCCTTCCACAATGTTGGCTCCACCTCCTGTGGGGCATCTGATGTGCATGCCCTGCACTGTAAACGGAAAGGAGAAGCCTGGTAATTAGAGTGCTTCAGAACTGGTTTGGACTGGGCAAAGGCCCCTCTCCCCTCATTTTACAGAATAGAGCTGCGTTAGATAATTTACTACTAAAACATGACCATGGCTGTTCGGATTTTGAGGGCCTATGTTGCCTCAATTTATCAGATCATTCTAAATCCATTAGATCTCATCTTAATAAGTTACATGAGCTGACACAAGAAGTTAGGGAACATTTAGATGTAGGGTGGTTTGATTGGCTTTTCAGTTGGCTGCCAGATTTCCACTCTTTACGCCAGATATTGGGTGGCATTTTTCTAGTAATTAGTTTTTTGATTATTATTTGCTGTTGTATTCAATGCATACCATCCTTTTTCCGGATGTTCCGCCCCCGAGTTATGGCTAGAACCTTTAGTATTGCTTCCTATTATTCTTCAACTGATATACGCCGTGTTTGAGTTATCTTTGACTCTCAATGCTAGTACACTTAGTCAGGAGTGGAATGTGGCGACAGGGTAATTTTAGTCTATTTTCAGACTGGTGGTGACTATAATTTACTACCATGTCAGTCCTAGTTGTATTTGCGTTCATTTGTAGAGCTTAACTATGTGCTTTGACAGGGTTTAGTGCCTTTTACCGTTTTCTCGGGCCTACAGGCCCGAAAGCTAGAGAGAAGCCATTTTGTATTTATGCCTTGACTGTCCGAGGCGCTTGCAGGATAAAGGTAATGTTTACAATTCATCCTGTTGTTCGCTAGAGAGGAACTGGTCAAGACTGGCCCTTAACGAAGGAATGTGTTTGTCTCCCCGGCTCTAGACGCAATACGCAGGTGGCCACTGTGGAAGGCGAAGGGAGCCGGGGACTGGTACAGGAATTCGGTTGGAGTCGGCCTAATACTGGAATTTTCCATAGAGAAAGTGAGCTCTATATTATCAAGGAGCGTGTAGGGAAGAGAGAGAGAGCAGCGTTAAAGAATATAAAATGAGGTAAATATAGGTTAAGATATGGAATCCATTAGGTGTTAGTGGTATGTTTGAGTATACAGGCTTGTAAATAGCTTCTTTTCACTTTCTCAGGTGAGTATTCTAAATGTCCTTAAATAGTGGCCTGAGAAGAGTGTTGTTACGTGACGACTGGGTTAGCCACGGTTGGTGAGCTGCCTGTCCTGAGAATCCGGTCGTTACAGGCGCCCATGCTCCTGGCACCCAACTTCTCAAGAGAGTTTATCAACCAAACAGACACTTCAGGGCATGGTGTGGGGGCTGTTCTGTCACAGATCAATGAGGAGGGCCTAGATCAACCTGTAGCCTTTTACAGTAGAAGGTTACTTCCACAGGAACAGAGGTGGAGTGCTATTGAGCGTGAGGGATTTGCTAAGGTCTGGGCACTGAAGAAGCTGAGACCATACCGGTTTGGGACTCACTTCCGGGTTTAGGCAAACCACAGTCCCCTCAGATGGTTGATGCAGATGAGAGGCGAGAATCCAAAGCTGTTGAGGTGGTCTATTTCCCTACAGGGTATGGACTTTACGGTGGTACACTGCCCTGGTACAGAACACGCCAACGCTGATGGTCTGTCCAGATTTTTCCGCCTTAGTGAGGAGTTAGGGTAGTTCTCCCCACTTTTCAGCTGGAGGGGACACATGTTAGACCTGGCACCATTGCCGTGGGTCTCCCTTCCATTTTTGCTGTTGCCTCATGTGTTTTTGCTGGTATTAGATGCTTTGGGCACTGTGCCACTGCTATCCAGTGCCACAGTGCAAGTGCTCCCTACTGTAAATTGAGGTATTAATCTGTGGTTCCATGTTTGGCTATTTGGTTTACTTGTCAGACCCTAGTCTAGTGCACTGAGTGTGCCCAGGGCATGTAAATCCAAATGCTGCTATTGGGCCTGCAGCACTGGTTGTGCCACCCACAGAAGCCGCCTTGTAAAATGGGTCTAAGGTCTGCCATTGCAGATCCAACGTGCAGTCTGGTACTGTCATGCTGACTGGGCAAGTGCACCCACTTGCCAGTCCCTAAATCTTCCCTTTTCTTCATATCAGTCTAAGGTAGGTGGTATAAGGTAGGACAAGCCTTGGCGTGTGTGGCATGTCCTAATAGTGAATTACAGCCATTTTCGCTTTTCACTATTGCAAGGCTACCTGTTCTCCAAAGGCCAGAAAGGGCTGTTAGAGTTATTACATTTTATAATCCTAACTGTCTCAGAGAACATGGTAGAAATTCGAGTTTAGTATGCCTGAACTCAGAATAATGAAATACATCTTTTAGTGCAGTTTATTTTAATATTCTGTGTTTACAAATACCACTTTTAGAAAGTAGGTATTTGCTTGTCTAACCATTCAAACCTGCCTCTGCTAGTTTGTGTATTCCAAACATAGAGCCTCGCTGACAAAACCCATAAACTGTGCCCTTGAAATTTACAATATGAAAGTCTTGAGCGCCTGCTTGTACGGTTCTGAACTTTGGGGTTTTTCAAATTTAGCAGATCTGGGTTTAGCGGAAAATAGATTTTTGCGAGGGCTGGTAATGGCCCCGCAAAGCACACCTATAATCCCATTGAAGCTGGATCTTGGTAGGAAAAGCATCGAGGATATAGCTCGACTGCGGCCATTGTTGTATTGAGGCACCTGATGGCGACCCCTGAGTTGGCCCACTACGCTGCAGCATTGTCAGATGTTGTTAAGTTTGATCGCTTCCATTGCATTGTATGGCTGAAAGATCTGCGGGGTCTACTGGTAAAGTAAAAATTGGACCATCTTTGGGGTAACAGGGATGTGGCTTGCTTTCCGACAAAAGCAAAATTGAAAGAAATATACTGGGAGATGGTGTATTCCACAATCTATTGTACTGGGCAAATAGCCAATTTGTCAGCCCGCTTTCTGGACATTAAAATGGTTCCATCTTGTGAAGCTTATTGGGACATAATTGAAAGCCCGCATGACAGGAAGTTATATTTTCAATTCCGAGTTGGAACACTCCCAGTAAATGCTTTTAAGAAACATTGGTTCCCACCGCGGGATGAGCACTGTTATTACTGTAAAGAACAAACAGAGCATATTTCCCATTTGTTGTTTTGCTGCCCCTTATATGCTAGTCCACGGCGCAAATGGCTACGACCAGTTTGTCTAAACATTGGCACTCGCAGTCAATCGACTGCACTTAGAGTATTAGAATCAGATTGTTCTCCACTCTTTGCGATTGCTGTAGCAAAATTTCTTGGCTGGGCATGGGTGATTCGCACTCGCACTTTATTGGCTAATGTAACACAAGGAAATACGGTTATCATGTCTATATCGTTTTAACAAATTTTATGAATTAAGCAAGTATTTTTATCTGTGTAGTGTATTCGACTGTCAACTGTTTAATATGTATTTTAATGTGATCATTTTAGATGTAGTATTTATTTGTATAGTGACTAGGGTGGAAATGCTTTTATGACAAATGTCGAATAAAGCTTTGAAATTTGAATTTGAATTTGTATTCCTATGTCTGGTTTTGTGAGTGACAGGGCTGGGGAATTCCAGGAGACAGGCTGAGTCACCCAGTGGTGAATAGAGAGATCTGCATCTAGATGGGAGGTAGGAGTTACACCTGAACCTTGAATAGGGCTGTGCCTGCCTTCCACAATGCTGGCTCCACCCCCTGGGGAGCGGCTGATGTCTCTGCCCTGCCCACTAAAAGAAGGGAAGGAGTCCTGTAAACAAAGTGCTCTAGGACTGTACTTGCCTTCCACAATGTTGGCTCCACCTCCTGTGGGGCATCTGATGTGCATGCCCTGCACTGTAAACGGAAAGGAGAAGCCTGGTAATTAGAGTGCTTCAGAACTGGTTTGGACTGGGCAAAGGCCCCTCTCCCCTCATCGAACAAAGGATTTCTGGGTATAAATATTGGGACCCTGATCCCATGAAATTAGATCACTTTGGACTACAAGAAGAAAGCTTTACTGAAGAGAGGAACCAGAAGAAACTGAGGAGAGACTATTCCCAAGCTGAAGTGCTGCTTGGGGGATCGGTCTGCAGTGGTTGCCTTACGGCCAAAGGAAGGAGAAAGGAACTTTGTGTACTTCGCGTTCAACTTGTGAAGGATCTCCAAGAGCTTGGAAAAGAGCTTGCCTCCTGCTGAAGTCTCAGGGACAACAGACTTTACCCCCCAGCTCCCCAGAGTTCTTGTGGAAGTGCCTGCTGCTGTTTTGGGCCTTCTGAGGAACTGCGTGCCGCAAGGAGCTGGAAGCGCGACTTAATGAGATGAAGCGTGTCGCCGTCGCTGTGCCTGCCATCGCATCTCCGGAGAAAGGAAGGTGTCGCCGCTGGAACTGTCGCACTGCACCGCATTGGAGAGAAGCATGCCACAATGAACAGGAAGCGTGTCGCCGTAGCTGATGCTGCCATCGCAACTCCAAAGAAGGAGGGTGTTGCTGTTGGACTGTCGCACTGCACCGCATCGGGAGAAGGATCTCGCAACGAGGTAGGAGCGTCTCGCTGTCGCTGTGCCTGCCGTCGCAACTCCGAAGGAGGGTGTCGCAGCTGGAACTGTCGCATTGCACCGCATCGACCAAGAACACCTCGCATCCTCGAGAAGGACGCCGCCGTCAGAGCTGCTGCAGTCGCATCTTGGATGTCGCCGCTGTAGTTGTCGCATTGAATGGAAGCTTCACACATCGTGGGAGAAGATCGTCATCGCTGGAGCTGCTGCCGTCTCATCGTAGATGTCGCCGCTGTAGTCCACGCATCACACCGAGAACTTCTCGTATCCCTGAGAAGCATGCGGCATCTGGAAGATCTTCACGTCTTTATTTCTTTGCACCTGAACATTGCCGCATTTCCCAACGCTGCAACATTGCTTGTCGTGAAAGCGCAATGCAACTTAAGGTGCATTGACGCAGAGTGTCGCATCTAAGAACTGAACTGAACTAAGCTTAAATCTACCATCTTAAAGTAATCATAGTGTGTTTTTTTGTTGTTTATGGTCGTGAGGTAACTCTATATAAAGTCTACTTATTTTGTATATAAAACCTGTGTGGTGTCCATATGTATTGTCACTGGGTTACTGTATGTGGTCACAACTGGTTAACTTACAACGCCTCTGAAATAAGCCTTGACTGCTCGCGCCACGCAGCCTAGAGGGTGAGCAGGAGTTATTTTAGGAGCGTAATCCCCTTGTCCTGACTAGAGGAGAGGGTCCCTTTTTGTCACAAGTACCTACGTGTGCCAACTAGAGACCCCCAAATCTAGCAAACATAAAGTCACACTAAGTAACACTTTACTCATATCCAGGCATGACTAGAACCAAATGTTTATGTTGATGTTGAAAACTATGTTTGTTTTGTTATGCTATTTCTTTATATCTAAAGACATTGATATGTATGTCACTGTTTAGGATTTTAAGCGTAAGTTAATTTTGTATCCTATTATATTTAGAGTTTTGTAAAGTGTGAACATGACCAATGGGTGTCAGAGCACTCTGCATAAACATGTACAGATATTAGATTTCGGCTTTTGCGAGTGAATGTGTTCCAAAACATTCAAAATACCTCTACATAACAAATTGGCATCTGGGAGAAGATATTTAACCCCCGTCATCCCATATGCGGCATGGAGATAGATGATAGATGCACAAATGCTGGAGTAGCATAGTTTCCTTCGGGGAAGCGGGGGTAGGGAGGATGATGGCGGGCGCATCTAAGAGGTATACCTCCTATAGTGCAATCTATGTTCCTGACTAACCAGCAGTGTAATTTGAGTCTAATCTGCATTAATTTATTGAAGTCCCAAGGTATTTGGTAGAAATTTGAGTTGGCCAATCCACATCAGCTATGTCCATCCCTAGCATTTGGAAAATAAGTATTGATAAGATCAGGAGTGAAGTGAATTCATTGGACCTTAGCATTTCTACATATTTGGTAAGCTCCTGTAAGGATTCTTTCCCCTGTGATCTTCTCCAATATTCTGCCCATATCTCCTCCCATTTGGCCCTGAGTTCTGGTAGCGATCCCCTTAGCTTTTGCACAAGTGCTCTGTGAGACAGCTTTAACTGAAATGGAATAAACGTAATGCATGTTATAACTGAACTGGTATGAGGACAATATTTCTGTTTCTAAATTATTGAAATATAGAAGCTCTTCGAATGTACATTACAATAAGTGGGTATGTATGTCAGTTTCGAATACAAGTTGAACATGAAATAGTGGGTGTAAACATGGGGTGAAGTAATGGTTGCAAAGGAGTCCAGACCTCATTAAATAGAGCTCAGGCAGCCTAAACAAATGCTACCAGGGGATAATGGAATGAGTTGAGCTACTGTATGAAACAGACACAATTTCCCGGGAGGGTGGTCAGGTAATGAAACTTTTGAAATCAGTATGGTAAGGGGAGCTGGTTGTTGGGGGTGTTCCGGGATACCAGGTCAGGTAACTCAAATGATCTGAGCACAGGGTTAATCAAATGGAGGTTAATGACGGTAATAGGAGTATTGTACATATAGATGGGGCACCACAGGTGTGCCATTATTGACTGAGTTGGTATTGATCTCTACTCTTGGAGACGATCCCTCTGACGTCATTAGACAGGGTGAACCATGCAGTGCTATTGTATCGTCTCGCCAGCCTGTAACTAAAGGGCAGACTAGAGTTAGTGGAGACCTTTGTGTAGCATCCTTTCACGGGGGTAGACCTACCATCTTTCATGCGTACATATGTGCTTTAACACTATGACATTCCCAAAGCTCCTTCTTTGCACCTTTGTTCTGATGGGTATTTCTAACCCAAATACTTATCTTTCTGAAGTACCCACAGATGTCAGATTGGATGTGGAGACTTTTTCTTCAACAATTGACTCCTGTGGCAGCAGGTATTGTCGTGCCACACTGTACACTCAAATCACAGAGAGGGCAGTAGATAGCCCCCTACCCCTCACTCCTCTTCCTGAGCCCCGACAGTGCAATCACAGAGCGAAACGTGTTGGAGCAATTTGTTAGTGTTTATAGCTCGGATCATGTGTAATTCTCACATCACACTTTGTGTCCGTGCAATTTACATCACTTAAACATCTACTTCCCTGCACTATTTATCACTACTTTGAAGACATCGCAGGCCGGTCTCTTCCTCTGATGTTTACAATCTAACAAGTGGTTGAGAAGGCCCTTTATAACAATGCAATAGGTCTCGCATTTGCGGGTGTTTAAGCTATTAGTATTGTAAATAACAATGGCTTTTATTTATGTTTTAAAACCCAAAACATAAATAAAAGGCATATTCATTTAAAATGCCAATAGCCCAAACTCGCGTGAATGTGAGACCTATTGCATTGCAAATGCTTGTTTCTCTTGTCATTTCTTGCACCTTGACATGACTATCCCTTTTTTCTAATATGTTCCACTCTACTCACTCTCTAATTATGTTATTTCACCTAAACTAATTTCAATACTTCTGCAACCTCGGGCACCATTGCTGTGCCACGCCGTTTCCTTATCACAATAATGTGTCGGACTTAAGAATGATACATTATACCAAGATAGGCACTAATTAACTAAGTGTCAAATATCTTTTGGTATTTAGTTACATTGTTTCACTGGGAGCTCTACCCCATTTGTTTGCAATAACAATTAGTAACAGCAACTCCAGGGACTTTATCCTAACACTATGTAATATCTGTTATAGATTCGGATTGCTCACATATGCTATGTCCTGAAAATGATCTCTAATAATCTGAGATCGAAAAGCCGTCGACCCCCAACAACCTGAACTTCTTGCATTCTATATAAATTCTTTTGTATGGAGTTCTCTTGTGTGTTGTCAATGCAATGTACATAGTTTAAAGTCACCCTCGCTGAGCACCTCACGCTTGTTGTCACTTTTTTATGTGATCACTTGAACTATTAATACTATTTCTTGCATACTTTTGAAAATAAATACCTACTGTTATCCTGATTGAAACTTGTCCCTGGTCACACATTTTCTTGCTCCCTCTAGCATTAATTTCCTCTCCAGACTCAGTTCCAGTGTTCCCAATTCTGACGCAAATTTTGCGTCTTTCTTGGGCCATTTTTTGGCCACATATGGACCATTGTTTCCACAAACACATGGCCATCAACAACAACTAACTCAGAGCAAAGAGACATGGCCACAAACAGAGAAGATATGCAGGCCTATGGGGGAAAGCACATTGGCTGGCTTCACAAAATGGCCACCAGCCACATCGTCACAACAAAAACAACCAGCAAGGAGTCATGGCCATAATGCAGGCCTATGGGAAAAGCACACTGGCTGGCTACACAAAAAGGCTACCATCTACATCATCACAACACAAACCACCAGCAAGGAGGCATGGCCACAAACAGAGAAGACATGCAGGACTAGGAGATAAACACACTGGCTGGCTACACAAAATGGCCGCCATCCACATGGTCATAACATCAACAACCATCAAGGAGGAATGGCCACAAACAGAGAAAACAGGCAGGCCGATGGGGAAACCACACCTGCTGGCTACACAAAATGGCCCCAATCACATAGTCATAACAACAAGCAGGAGTCCTGGAAAACAAAGAACACATGCAGTTCTATGGTGGACCTCTGACTATACAAAATTACACCTAGCCACATGGCATGAGGAACAACAAAGTCAAATGGTGGCCTTTTGCAAAAATGCATACAACACACACTGGTTATACAAAAGAAGAATGGTAATACAGAGAAAATTAACAGGGCTAAAAATGTTTACAACAACCCACATCCTCCAAAGCTATTATCCCACCTATACAATGTGTGCAGAGGGAAAAATGTGACATACCACTAAAAGAACACATTTTGTATTTTAATCCAATGTCAACCATGTCCTTAATGATGTTTCAGTTCAAAAGACACCACAGAAACAGTTGTTTCATGCACACATAAATAGTAAAGGACGTACTGACTGGAAGGCCCATTGGCAGAGTAGGCCAGAAAGTTAATTACATTAATATTGCAAATTTATTAAAAAACATGAAGAGAAAAATGTTCTGAATTGTGCAACATTTTTCCTTTACAAAAAAAGATGAATTTAAAACTAGGCCCCTACTAAAGCTGCAGGCCACCCACCACAATAAATTTAAAAAATCGAATAAAAGTACAAATAAATACAGGTGCATGCTCCCAATCAAACAAACAATGCCCTTATAAACCATTTTTTCCACTTACTTGTGATATTTTAAAAACAAAGTACTTAAATCCAAATATATATATATATATATATATATATATATATATATATATATATATATATATATATATATATATATATATATATATATATATATATATATATATATAAATATATATATATATATATATTACGCTCTAACTTTTCAAGGTTCAAAGAAAAGATATAGCACTCAAGGAGGGGTTTTGAAGTCACGGAAGGGTTTATTGAGGGGGGAAAACGCACAGACGCATTTCAACGTGAGCCTTCGTCAGTGTATCAATAGTGACTTAGAAGCAGCATGTTAATAAAGTTTCTTTACAATCAATGACAACGACATAGGACTAGACCCTCAAACATCACTATGAGCGCCATCTTGGAATGTTGTTATACCAATATTCTACAACATACGAAGAGCGATTTACCATATACTGATTACCTTCGTATTCGTGTGAGGGGGGTATATTATTTATAAAGCTGTCACAAGATTTTGACATAATATATATATATGTATATATATATTCAACAAATTGCCCTGTAGCATTCTGAGAGCACAACAGCGTTTCTGCTCTCCAGCATGTATTTCCATCTTGCCTTCATGCTCTGCATTTTATCAATGTGCCGACGCGTTTCAGGGCCACCTGGCCCCTTCTTCATCGGCTGCACAAACAACACTGGATGAGCACACTAATTAGTATATCCGATTTATTAAATGCAAATCCCTCAGTGGGCGGTCCCTATTTACAAGCCTCCTGATACTTCATGGGATGTGAAGTCCTTAGTGCGCTAAAATTCATGTACTTTAATTAAGTTCCAATGTTCGTTTGTAATTCATGCATGTCTTCAATTAAATACCTTTAGTAGGCTGCTTTCACTGTTCTGGCAGGATGATTCAAATGGAAACGCTGTGCCTCGAAGTTCCACAATAGTTGTGATGTTGGACCTGGCCCTTTAGGCAGGTTCACCCCGAGACTTTTAGCTTTTTCCTAGCCTGTTTCTGTGACCTGGTGTTGGTGATTTTAGGCCTCTGCGCACTTTTTCACTGTGGTACAGTGTAAAGTGCATGAGCTCTCTGTGTATGTGTGGTGAGTGACCTGCCCTCCCATAGGAATGCATGGGGAATATGTGTGACCATGGTAGTTCCTGATGTGTAGGGAGTGCAGGGTCGAGTTTGGTATGTGCGAACTCGTGAGATTGAATGCTCCGCAATGATCTATGTGGCATGATTGTGTCTAGTGTAGAAGTGAGTAAAAAAAGAGGGAGGTCTCCTTAGAAGTGCAATTCGGGACAAGAAGCATAAAACTCAAGGACTAGGGAGGTCCCAAGGAGCTTAATTGTTAAGAAACCCTGTAGTGTATTTCCCTTATAAATCAAAAAGCTAAATAAATCCAAAGATGTCCAATATTAGGTAATAAAAACATATAGTAAACAAATCAGGAATCCCGAATAGTGAGTTTGTTGTATTAAAAAAGGTACATTTTAGCACAAATCAATAAAAACAATATATAATTACACAATTATAGTGCCACATTAGTGTAGCTACCTACGGATTAGAGACACTACACACGAGACATTAGCTACACTACCTACGGTAGTGTAGCTAATGTCTCGACATTAGACACGAGACATTAGCTACACTACCTACGGATTAGAGATGAGTGAAGTCAGAAGAGGAGCTGCGAGGGGAGCAGGGAGGCCGATTACTTCGAAAAAGGTCAAATCAATAAAAGACACTGTGGATAAGAATCCTCAAAGCTGATAAGAGAATTAAAGGAATCCAGTGACACTGCACTAAGGGCAATATAACCCCGATTTGTGGTGATCTGTTGCAATAATACGGTGGCCCCCCTCCAGCCATATCCTCTCCAACATTGAGTTCCTGATTGATAAAGGAACAACATGCGTAATTGAAACAGACCAGACCGTCTACCAATTGATTGTTATCAATCCCACACTTCCTCCTAATTGAGTACGGAAGGAACTGTAGGAATTAACTCACAGAATTGTTAGTCCTGATGAAGGTGGTATCGTTACACACCGAAACGCTGCGTCGACAACTTCAACAACTGTGATTTGCGTATACTTTTTTAAACAATTGTGTATTTTTTATTGATGAGTTTTATAAATTGTACTTGAAATGTGGCACTATAATTGTGTAATTATATATTGTTTTTATTGATTTGTAATACATGCTGGAGAGCAGAAACGCTGTTGTGTGCTCTCAGAATGCTACAAGGCAATTTGTTGAATTTGTTTTTCCACACGGCAGCCTGGCACGACCACCTGTGAGAGGCAGAACAAAACTTCCTGCAGGCAGAGGCTGAAGGTCACAACTATTGTGGAACTTCGAGGCACAGCGTTACCATTTTAATCATCCTTCCAGAACTGTGAAAGCAGCCTACTAAAGGTATTTAATTGAAGACATGCATGAATTACAAACGAACATTGGAACTTACTTAAAGTACATGAATTTTAGCGCACTAAGGACTTCAAATCCCATGAAGCATCAGGAGGCTTGTGAATAGGGAACGCCCACTGAGGGATTTGCATTTAATAAACCGGATATACTAATTAGTGTAATCATCCAGTGTTGTTTGTGCAGCCCATGAAGAAGGGGCCAGGTGGCCCTTAAACGCATCGGCACATTGATAAAATGCAGAGCATGAAGGCAAGATGGAAATACATGCTGGAGAGCAGAAACGCTGTTGTGTGCTCTCAGAATGCTACAGGGCAATTTGTTGAATATATATATATATATATATATATATATATATATATATATATGAAGTGCTGCACACGATGTTTTGTTTTAACCTTTTGTTGATCGGTAGGCAGCAGGAAACCAATGTGCACTTCCCCATGCATATTCTTGAAGCCTTGTGCCAAACGCGTTTTGGGAGCAGTTCTCCTCTTCATCAATGGGAGGCTAATGAGGGAAAGAGACAGCTGCCTTTCATCTCGTGCTTTTTTCAAGTTTATGATCCCGCCCCCATGGGCGTGTGCAAAACGTGCATTTTGGTTAATGTAGTCTTCAAACAATATGAAACTTTCGTAGTAGCAGCTGTAACTTCGCATCTTCCAAATAATAAAGTCTTTTAAATTGCTGGGACATCGTAGCACCGTATTTCCCGCTTTTCTTGTGCCATACGATTAGGTAACGTCATTCTTTTCGGTGCACTTCTCGTGAGTGTGACCAGACCTGCACCGTCAGCAGGGGTGCAACTTCGTGGCCAGAGCGGGCCACTTAATATCCAAAAACAAGTTTCTCGAAGCATGAAGTGCTGCACACGACGCTTTGTTTTAACCTTTATTGATCGGTAGGCAGCAGGAAACCAAAGTGCACTTCCCCTTGCATATTCTTGAAGCCTTGTGCCAAACGCGATTCCGGAGCAGTTCTGCCTTCATCAATGGCAGGCTAATGAGGGAAAGAGACAGCTGCCTTTCATCTCGTGCTTTTTTCAAGTTTATGATCCCTCCCCCATGGGTGTGTGCAAAACGTGCATTTTGGTTAATGTAGTCTTCAAACAATTAGACACTTTTGTAGTAGCAGCTGTATATATATATATATATATATATATATATATATATATATATATATATAGAGAGAGAGAGAGAGAGATCAGACAAGGAGATTGATCTTTCCAGCTCCAAATCCCAATAAAAAGTGACCAGGAGAGGGACAAAGCAATGGGAGGAGTCTGCTGTACAGGAACAGGAAGTTGGAGTCTCTGGGGCACTTCCTTCTGGTTTGAAAAAAAAGTCTTAAAAATTGGCTTCTTGCACAAATAAACAACTCCAACGGCCAAATTGAGAAGAAAATTCACTCCAAATACCTCTCACCTGCATTCTCAAGCAGAAAAGCTGCTCTACCATTCAATTTGTGATCGAGATCGGCACTAAGAATACCAGATTGGCGTGGTCGCTGCCAGAATCTCTGCGAGTGAGCGTGAAGGCTCGCTGGAGCTTGTTGGAGGTATGAGAAGTCTCACGCACGCTCCTAAATGACCTGAGACGCTTGGCGCTCGTTATTGAGAGCCAAAAGAAAACTTTAGCGTGCGAACGGATAAAAACTCTGCTTCGTGCTCGAATGGCGAAATTCAGGAATCCCACGCTCCTCCACCGACCGGTGGAGTACCCAAATACTGCAAACTCCATGAGCAGAGCAGAATTTACCGCCCGGGCTTAGTGCAAATGAAGCACATGATAAATAAGAAGAATTAGCTGGTGAATGTGAAGCTGACATTAGTAAGGTTAATTAAAAAATTGATTTGACTCACAATAAATAAAAGAATTGAGATTGATGACTTTAAGATCTTACATTAAATATTTCATTAAGAAAAACCACAAATTTAGTGTTTTGATGAAATACAGAGAAAGAAGGAAAAGAGAGACATCAAGTAAAAAAGAAAGTTAACCACTTGGATGCTATGCTTCTTCTGGAACTTCAATGTAATAATAATCAGAGAGTAGAAGTAGAAGCTAGTGATTCAGATATCTGATCAGGAACGACTTTGGAACGTCCTTTGAGAGGGGAAATTTAGTACATGAGCCAAACAGGGTAGGGTGCTAAAAAATCTCAGGGCTATTGCAGTTGTCTGTAGACTGACAGGGACTTACCCTGATGATGGCCAGCCCCTGGTGAGGAAGAGTAGAACTTGTTTAATTAGACAGGATGTTAAGACTAGATGTGCTAAGACTTTATCTAGTGTATCATGTAGCCTACATTATCCATTTCCATTTATTAACTTTATTTTGGACACTAGGGCCATGAAATTGCAAGGACAATAAAACAAATAATGTACACTTGTAGTTAAAAATTTGGATAGCTCACAATCATCTTCTTGTACAGAGACAATCCCACAAAAGGAAAAGAAAAAACACACAATGCATTGGAGTTACAACAGGGATATAAAATTATACATAACACTGTCTTCAATCCGTTAAAACCAGAATTAAAGCAACCATACAAAGATGTTATGTTATGTTATGTTAATAACTTTTATTAGGCGCACAGCTGCCCCAGCAAAGGGGTGTCCTGGCGCCTGATCAAGTGCCACAACACAACAAATTGATGCTGAAAAGAGAGAGAATCAGTCAGCAGAAGCGAGCAGATGCTGAAAAGAGAGGGAATCAGTCAGCAATAGCGAACAGATGGGTTTTTATGGCGCGTCTAAAAAGAGTCAGGCTGTTCAGGGCACGAATATGGGCAGGGAGAGAGTTCCACAATCCAGCCGCCAGAACTCGAAAAGAACGACCTCCCATCCTACTCAGTCTGAACCTGGTCTTAATCGCCAGATGAAGAGATTCAGACCTGAGAGCCCGCGTGGGAACATAGGGGGAGACAAGACCCGCAAGGGCTGGAGGAGAGGAGAGTTTCAAGATCTTAAAAGTAAGACAAAGAGCCTTGAATTTAATTCTCTGTCTGACCGGCAGCCAGTGAAGGGAGGTCAAGACAGCAGAGACAGAACAACGTCTTGGAAGGCCAACAATGGCCCGCGCCGCAGCATTCTGCACCCTTTGCAGCCTAGTAGCCTCTGCCTGATTCACTCCAAGCAGCAGTGCACTCCCATAGTCCAGCCGAGAGAGGATAGAGGCTTGGACCACCAGTTGCCGAGTAGGGGGGTCGAAGAATTTGAGGATTGGTCTCAGTCCTCGCAGAATACCATAGCAGGTAGCTGCAGTCTTCTTTGTGTGGCTGGTAAAGGAGAGAGTAGGATCCAGCCAAACCCCCAAGTTCTTAACTTCGGCAGCTGGGATGGGAGTCACTCCCAATTCTGGAGGCCACCATTGATCTCCCCAGAGTTCCGCCTGCTTCCCTAGAATAAGGACCTCGGTTTTTTTGGCATTTAACTGTAAGCAGTTAATGCGCATCCAGTTTGCCACGGCTATGAGTGCTGCGCGGAATCTGGGAGCAGTCACCTCAGGGTCCCCACTGAGTGTCACCGCCAGCTCCGTGTCGTCGGCATACGATGTCATGGTTAAGCCGCATTGTCTGACGACTGCAGCCAGCAGTTTCACATACAAGTTGAACAAAGTGGGGCTCAGTGCAGAGCCCTGAGGGACTCCCAGTCCCAATGGATGGAAGGAGGACTGACCAGGTGGAATGGCCACTTTAAAAAACCGGTCCGAAAGGAAGGAGTGAAACCAATGGAGAGCCGTCCCCTCAATTCCCACCTCCTCCAGACGCCGCATCAGAATGTCATGAGACACCGTGTCAAACGCGGCGCTCAGGTCTAACAAGAGGAGCGCCGCTGTCTGCCCCGCATCCAGCATTGAACGCAAATGCTCAGTCATAAAGAGCAGAGCAGTTTCGGTGCTGTGTTGAGCACGAAAACCATTCTGGCTCTCGTCTAGGATGTTATTACGAGAGAGGTGGGCAGACAGGATGGAATTCACGTGTGCCTCCGTGACCTTGGCGGTCCAGGGCAGGAGGGAGATGGGACGATAGTTCTCAGGTAGCAGGGGATCAAGATTAGGCTTCTTCAAAATGGGGCTAACCACTGCTTGCTTCCAAGAGGAAGGGACCACACCCTCAGTGAGTGAGAGATTAATCAAATCCAGTATAGGCTCACGACAAAGGGGCGGGAGGAGTGTAATTAGCTCTGGCTTCAGCGGATCTAAGGGAGAGCCAGATTTAATTTTGAGGCTCAGAGTGTCAAAAGCCTCGACGGACATAGCAGGCAGGGAGGACAGAGTTTCGTGGACCGTAGCCGTCACACCACTGGGTCCAACCCCGGGCACAGATGGCATAAATCCTCGGTAGATAGCCTGCACCTTCTCCACGAAAAAGGATGCCAAACTTTCACAGTGAGAGTCCGTGCAGATTTCTAGCGAGGTGGCCCGTTTTCCCATCAGGTCTTTGAGAATCTTAAAAATTAATTTAGATGGGTTAGGGCTGCTCAAAAATTCCGAAGCATAATATGCGGCCCGGGTTTGGCAGATTGCCCTATGGTAGATCTTAAGCTGGGCAAAATACAGCGATTTTAACGTGGGATCAAAGGATTTCCTCCAAGCCCTCTCAGCTTGCCGGCATGTTCTCTTGAGCTCGGCAAGCGTATCATTATACCATGGGCTGCGCGTTTTAGCGTGACATTTCGACCAGCGCATTGGTATAAGAGAATCAAGGGCAGTTAGGACCCAGTTACAGAACTGCTCATATCCCTGTTCCACATTCGGCAGATTGCCCAGGGGCTGCGCCTCCAAGATCTTAACAAACTCCTCCAGTTTGAGCTTGCGCCAGTTTCTTTTAAGGATCCGTCTGTCCACAGGTTTAAATTGTGGGTGATCTAAAGGGCATGCCACTTTAACCAACAGATGATCAGACCAACCTACCACTATCGGGTCAGATGCCTTAGCCCGAGCCAGGGTGGTAAAGAAGGGGTCAAGGATGTGACCTCCTATGTGGGTGGGGGAGGTGACCAGTTGGTTCAATTGCATGGCTTCAAGGTCCGCTAGCAAAGAACTGATGGGAGAAGATGACGTCTGGTCCAGATGTATATTAAGGTCACCTACGATGTTAAAGTTAGCACATCTAGGAGCTAACGAACTGACCACATCAGCAAGAGCGGCCTTGAAGACAGAGTCGTTCCCTGGTGGGCGGTAAATAAGCAAGCCGCTAAGAGTGAACTGATGACTGAAAGTGACCTTAAAAGAAGCGATCTCACACATCGGTAGATCAAGAGCTTTCCAGTCAACCGGAAAGCAAGATTTTGTCGCCATGGCTATGCCACCTCCCCTAGACGTGCGGTTCAAGGTAAACACTGTATAGGTGGAAGGAAAGGCCAGATTTATAATAGCAGTGTCGGCGTCCTGAAGCCAAGTCTCAGTGAGAAAAATGAGATCAGGAGAATCCTTATCGATCATGTCCCGTAGGGACTGATGGTGCTTGACCAATGATCTCACATTCAGGCTCCATATGCTGAGTACTCGCTCAGTTCTGTCAATACGAGTACTAAGCTGTGATCTAAAATTTTTACAATAGATTCAAATATTTGACTGAGGTGCAAAACCCAAAGCATGAGTACAGAGTTACTCGACCTGCGCAAATTCAATGCATTTGTTCTTCCCCATGGGATCTACTTTAGACAGGCCTGCCGGATATGCCACATGCAATTTAAGAATCAGGATACAGGAAAGACAATTGGTGGATGGGTGTCATGCTTTAAAACTCTGTTGGCCTCTATACAGCGCACAAAGGCCAAATTCTTGCATAGTTGGATTAACCAACGCTTGCGCTGCAGGTGATAGGCCCGACAGAGGAGCAGAACAAGTAGTTCAGACTCCTCCTTGTAGTTACATGCCGGGCATTCACCCGTTTGCTCTTTCACCCATTTGCTAGTATACACTAATAGTGGAAGAGTCCCTAGTCTGATTTGCACATACAATTTCCTGGCCAATGGGGGTTGAATGGAATCCAGAAAATTTTCCTTGCTGTATACATCTTTTATTATCCGAAATTCAGCATGCAAAGACCATTTGAGGCACTTTCTTGTATGGACATTAGTTTAGCTAGTTCATAGCATTTAACTAGTTCCAACCTAGAAATCGTGGGACATGATGTCCGGGTGTTCTCTAGAGGTCCAACTTGCCTAATTAGAGGCAAGGTCCTCTTGATGGTACAGACAGCTAAGAGCTCATTTAGCTCGGCCCCGTAGACAGACAGCTCTTGGGTCACCCATAACCTCCGTCAGAAAGTTAAGGGTCTCAGGGCAATCTCTTCATCAAGGGGCCCAATACCCAGGTCCGAGCAAAGAGGTGTAAGGGGGGTACTACGGGGTAGGCCTATGAGCTGACGCATGATGTTGTTCTCCACCTTCATCAAGTTGGTGGTAGGGCAATGCCCCCACAACCACACCCCATATAATGAGGCACCCCTTGCTTGTGCTTTATAGATTTCCACCACAGGGGCGGCTGGTTCAAAAACTGAAGTTCTGTGCAATTATATTATACCGCCCACTATCTGGATTGGCCTGAGTCTTGCTTTATCCAACTCTGACCCCATTCAAAATTATCTGACAAGGTAACTCCCAGATAATTGAATATCTTCACTCTTTCCAGAGGAGTGCCATGTAAAGAAGGGTTTGGACGGGTCGTATTGGGAGGGTTGAAGACCAAATATCTAGTTTTTGTTAAGTTGATCTCCAGCCCTCATAGCTTACAAAACTTGGTGATGCCATCAAGAGTGCGCTGGAGACCCATTGGTTTTTTGAAAGTAGCAGGGTATCATCTGCAATCATCAGTGCAGGGACCCTCCCAGAGACTAACTTGGGGGCATCGTCTTCTATTTTTTAAGATGGTCAATAAGACCATTGAAAGAAGACAAAATAAAGTGGGGGCTAAAAGACTTCCCTGCCGTACCCCTTTTGGACAGGTAAAACAAGAAGTGAGTTCCCCATATTTTCCGCATTGTACTTGAGAAAAATTTTCCAAGTGGAGCCTCTCTATAACATTTAGAAGATAGGGAGGGATCCCAATGTCGCTCTGCACCTTGCAAGGTTTTTCCCCGGGTACAAGGTAGAAAGCCGACTTCAGATCAACGCATATTAGATAGAGGCAGCACCCTATATAGTCACCGTTTTCAGAATTGTAGTTGTAGTCTAAATATCTGGTCTGCGGTTGACATATTTGTTCTGAGGTCGGCCTGGTAGCGACTTAATATTTGTTCTTCTTCCAGCCAACCCTGAAGGAGGTCCAGAAGCACCAAGCCGAAGAGTTTTTAGGTAATATCAATTAAGCTAATCTGCCTGTAGTTGGAGGGTGAGAGGGGACAACCTGTTTTTAAATATGGGAACTATCTCAGACCCGCACCAGGTATCGGGGGGGATCCATGCCCTTCAGGATAGCATTAAATAGGGCACACAAGTATGGGACCCATATTTTGGGTTCTTCACGAAAGAGTTGCCCCGGTAATTTGTCCAGATCTGGCGCTTTATTACGGTGAAGCTTGTTACTAGCGTTTCCCACTTCGGTCATGGTAATCTCCATGTCCCCCACCTGGTGGAACTTTGGTGCCATACTGGAACTAACGATGTTCACAGGCCCACCATCACTGGAAGAGTACAATGACCCAAAGTGAGTCTCCCAGGCTTCAGGCTCTATATTGGGCTCAAAGGCCGATCTCCCTTCCCTGTCCCCCAAGCTCACTTTTGCCCAAAAGGTTTTCAGATCTTTATTCAGGGCAATACTGAGTTTCCCACCTCTTTAGTTCCCAGGTTTTTTTTCCTGCTGGGTGGTCCATTTGTACCTGACTCTGGAAAGTTTAAGTTGTGGCCTGTCCTTCACCTTCACCACATCCAGAAGAACCCACTTGGCCTTACGGCACTTATCATTGAACCAAGCGCATTTGTTTCGGCTATTTTCCCTAATACGCACAACCGGGTAAAAATACATCCGCCAGTTTTGAGGTAAGCTCTGCATGTATTTTCCCTGCCTTGTCTAGATCCAAGATGGGACCCTCCCCCTGTGCTGCCTTTCACATTTTAGTTATGAATGGAATTGCTAGCTGATAGACTTTAGCCAGTTTGAAGAAAGACTGTTGTATGTGGCCCCATCTGACATTTCTTCTACTGTTTGACACTGTTATTGCACTGGTCACATTTAAAGTGACAGAAGGAGGTTTAGAGATGCCATGGTCCCATGGTTTTCAAATCAAAATCAGGGCATTATGACCAAGATCCTGCCTCTGTGTTATATAAAAGTCAAAAACCTTATCCCAAAGTCTTGTTTCCACCATAATGTAGACCTACTCTGTTAAATTTGGGCTGCCCTGGCTGGTCGGATTTAGTCCGGCCATTACAAGCCCTTAAAAATAAAGCTAGAGTGAGTGAGTTAAGCTGCATGGCCAATGGAGACCATACTTTAATGGGGGTGGTCAGGGGGTCGGGTATAGACCAGTAAAGATCTTCATCTGTTGGGACAGTGTGAGATGGATTGGTGAGGCGTTCAAAATGGCAGTTAAAATTACTCCCTACAATCAGCCATATCCCTGACTCCAAGGATGGGATGAAATGTCCCAAATGGGCAATGGTGGCGGATTCTTGGCTGTTGTTAACAGGAAGAGAATACACGTTAATTAGGGCAATTTTCGTCTTTGTGGGAAAGAAGAGCAGGACACACTGGATGTCATTTGTGGGTGTTGTCATCTGCTCCATTGTACAGCAGAGGTCGGTGCAAACTCAGATGGATAAGCCGCCACAGGTTCTCCCCTTCCCCCCATGGTTGCTTGGTTATTGAATGAGGCAAAACCCACCCCCTGAAAGTCTTCCCTCGCCCAAGTCTCCTGGAAGATACAGATATCATGTTTATCAATAAAATCACCCCATTCGGGGCAGGGCAGTTTCTTTTTAAGACCTGCCAAGTTCCATGATAGAATCCACAGCCCGTTGTCATGCCCACTTTCCCCGCTCACAACTTCAGAGGCACTAGCACTCTGTGATGGAGAGGCACCAGAGTGGACCGCGCAACACCTATCTTGTTCCCTCCTTGGTTCACTTTCTCTACTTCTGTCACCCAGTAAGGCGGGGGATATAACATCAGGGACCCCACTTGATTTAGTTCTACCTCCTTCCGGATCAGTCCACTGAGGGGGGATTAAACTACTACCCCTACTAGGTCATTTCAGGCTGCAGCCCACTATGCTCGTGGGGTCGTTTCCTACCGTTTATGAGTCCCCCACCCTTAGATGGTCCCTCCCCCAGTCACTCTACCTCCTCCAGAGTGTTGTATCTGTTGTTCACCAGGATGTTAAATGGGGGAAGCCTATTGTGGGCAACCCAGCTTCCCTCGTGTGTGGGCCCTAGGCCAATTACTGGATTAAAGGAGGTGCACAGCTTCTTAGGTATGTTTGCTGTTGTAAATAAAAACATCCAAGGGGTGCAGGCTCATACCTGTTGGAACAATGTGGCAGTTAAGGGTGTTTTTAAATAGGTTGGTAACAGTGTTGGGGCTTTTGAAATTGATAACTACACACTCCCCCAAATCGCTTTTTCTATGATTTACTACCCACCCTACACTTCGAACTATTATAATCTTCCCTGCTCTGGCTTAGTTAAAAGTCTTACATCTTGCCAGCCAGAACAGGCATTTGTTTCTCAACTCGAGTTGGCTTTCCTTTGTATTGGGTTTGAGGGGCGGGACACCTGTCAGAATAGCTACATACGGGGAGCAAGCAGGAGGAAGATTTATATTGGCCAGGTTTGAACTCGAACAAGTGTTCCTCCCCTCACTATATTCTTGTACTGGTTGTCTACTCACTTTTCTATTGGTGGCTTGGGCTTGGGGGCTAGGTATGTCTCGATGCCTGGGAGGAGAGGACCTGTTTTTAGCTCTGGACTCAAGGCTAGCACTCCTGTCTCTCTGATGCCTATGAACACTCTCGTTCCCTATCTCACAGCTAGTCCAGGGACCCTTATGTGCATGCACCTCCAACCCAGGCGGAGAAATTAAACTCACACTATCTGCCTGGCAACTTATATCAATCCCTCTCATATACTTGCAGGTGGAGTGATTTTGTAGGTCAATTGGGCTGGCCTGCCCTGCTACTAATGCTTTCTCCAGTCTATCTAGATGACTGATAAAGGGGGCCAATTTTTCTATGATGGTGGCCCTCAGGTTATTCTGCAAATCTGCCATTAAACTCAGGGCCCATGATGGATAGGTCTTCTGTGTGCTAACTGATGGTGGTCTACTCGAGGTATGCTCTTGCCCTTCACCCCCTCTCTGAGCTGGCTATATTGCATTCGCAGAATTTCTTCTTTTTAGGTCCAACCTCAGATGTTTGTTTGCACTTTCCATTCTTGGGGATACTCGTAGTGTTTCTACTCTTGCGCAATGCTTTCTTGTGAGGAACAACCACAGGAGATGGCAGGGGATGAACGTCTAGCTGGGTTTGGGGCATATTTGGCAGCATGATCAAATCAGATGGAGGAATAAATAGATCGGGGGTAAGTGATAGCCGCCTTTCAGTTAACTCAATTTCAGAGTCCACCACCCCTACGGCCCTCTGCAACTATTTGTCTATTGATGCTGGAGGGAGTGAGGATGTACTTGTAGTTTTGGCTCTACTGGGCCTACATTATCATATAACTTTCCACAGCGAAGCATATTGTGCTATTTTCATGTGTGTCAATGGCGCAACCTGGATCTTTATTTGGAGCTCATCAGTACCATAAAGTCACATTCTATGTTCAACTCTTCTAAAGTTACTTCTGTTGATTTTTGTTGTCTATTAAGAGTGTCCTATGGTTCCTTAGAAGAGGTAAAAGGAGAAAAGATATCAGGCATACATGGAGCATCCCTTTTACATCTCCAAGTAGGTGGAGGAAAGGCCACTGGTGCTGATGTTGGCAATCAGATACTGCCATATCGTTTGAGCATCATAATAGCCATGGGCCGCTTTTTACAATAATTCAGGCTGTAGAGCATTTTAAAGCATTTGCAATGGATATCTTTCTCATGTCTGCTCCACACTAACATGTTAGAGCACCATCGAGGAAAGTAAATAATGCGTTGTAATGACACATGTTGTAAAGCGTGGATTGTAAATTATGTTTCCCATCAACAATGTAATGATGGGGCCCTAGGCCCGCATGGTTGACCAAATGATTGACACAGGACACCAGCTTAGGGATAGTAACTCTGGCCACGAGCACGTGCGCTCGGGTTCTTTTATTCTCAGCGTCACCTGACCCAGTGACGTCTGTGGTGGGTGGGTGCACAGTGTGAGGTCACAAGAAAACAACTAGACTGTGTCCTTGCAGGACACTACATCACTCCCAAAGATTAAGGAAGAGAAAACAAAATGTCCAACCTGCAAGAGAACAGAATAAATCAATTTACAACCCCAACAGATCTTCTTCAGGCGATAGGCCGGGAGAATGTTGAAAAGTTCCAGGATTACAAATCCAGTCAGATGGGCTTCACCTCAACGGTGTACTTCAGATCATCCTTGTCTTTCTGCGCTTATGTACACTGTTCAATACTTGGGGTATCTGGAGCAGAATAGGATTGACCCTTGAGGGGTCTCGCCGGTGTTCCGAGTCCGGTGAATGACAACGCTTTTTGGTTGTTGGAGATGACTGCGGCATGAGAGGTCTTTCTTTGGATTTGCTGATCTTGATGCTTTCACACCTCCTGCCGGCCAAGTAACGCCCGACTTGCCTTTCTTGCCCGACTCCTCTCTCACTGGAGCCTCGAAGATTGGCCTCTCCTGCTTGGACTCTTCTCTCACTAGAGTCGCTGGGAGGACCCTCTTGCTGGACACGATGGGACCCGGTGGACCGTGCGGGGCTTCGCATGAGCCGCGCAAAGGCGTCGCTGAGGAACTGCCAACGGACTCACCGCCAAGTCTCTCATGAGGTCCTCGGGGGTGTTGATGTCATCTGCCAGGATGGTCTTGCCGTTAGGACATGGGTTCAGTGTCTTCATCAGACTGTTTCTCGTTGCCAGGTGTTTACCTGGGGCCTTCGTGCTTCTTGTTGCCTGCCGTGGAGCTGCAGCTACTGCACCTCTACCATCCGGATTCCTCTCTCACAGGACATGCGGCCGAGGCCCTTGTCCCCTGGACTGCCACTTGATCGCGTGGGCTGTGCGGGTCGCTGCGGAACTTCGGACATGGCCACAATCGAGTCTTGTGTAGTCCACAAGGGTGGATTGTCTAGTGCTCAGGTATGCTCTGCTTCGGCAAGCTTCAGGTTCACGGGGCACCCATACGGTTCTTCAGTCGTTGGTCTCCTCAGGTGCAAGTTGTCGGGATTACTGGGATCCACACGGATGTTGCGATGTTCCTTGGACAGCACCGATGTTCTTGTGTGCTGACTGTTGCGATGCTCCTTGGCAGCACCGATGTTCCTGTGTGCTGAGTGTGGTTCTCTCTCTCTTCCCCTTGTGGAGTGATGTTGTGTTACTCAATTCTTCCTCTTCGTCCTCTTTCTCGACGCGGTCCAGTCCTCTTTCTTGCTTGCTCTTTCTAACCAGGCTTCTCCATGTAGCGGGCCCTCTACATGTATCTCCCCTGGTCCTGTCCATGCGGTGGGACACTGTCTTCACTTGGCTTGATGACTAGACCTGCTGTCGTATCTTCGCTCTACTTGATCACTTCTTTTACTTTTCATCCGGAAACCCTTCCTTGGTCATCGGGTTTCTTCTTCGGCGGCACTTCTGCAATTCTCTGGCGAATTGGCTTCTTGTCTTCTTCCCTTTCTTTGTGGTGCCGCGCCCTTCTTCTCCCTGTTCCATCTCGGGATGCGGTCTGGTGACCGTACTGTCTTGCTCTTCCTAACCAGTCTTCTCCAGGCAGCGTGCACTCCACCTGTTTCTCTCTGGTTTGGGCATGGCTCTCCGACACTGTGATCTTCTCTTCTTGTGACTGGACCGGTCGTCGTGATCTTGCCTCTTGACTCAGAATGTTAAACTGTAGTTGTCGAAGTTCGCTGATCCATGTTCGTGAACTGTCTTGGTGGTCGAACTTCTTTGCTTGGTTGTGACCTTTGGTGGGTCCGCTTCTTTGTGTGGGCACGACTATTGGTCGAGTCGTCTTCCTGCTTGGGTGCGACCTTTGGGCAGGTCGGCTTCTTGGCTTGGGTGCGACCTTTGGGCAGGTCGGCTTCTTGGCTTGTGTGCGACCTTTTGGGCAGGTCGGCTTCTTGGTTTGAATGCGACCATTGGGCAGGTCGGCTGATTGCTTGGTGCAACCATTGGCGGGTCGGCTTGTTGGGCGCATCACGGTGTTTTGGCGTTGGCGTGCTTTGTCTGCGCGGAGGAGGGTTGCGTCACTGCTCCTAGTGCATCTCTGGTGCATGCCGCCATGCGTGCTGACGATGGCGCTCTGGTTGCTGCGAGATGTCGCTGTCTTTCTTGGGGACCTTTGTGCGCTGTCCCGTGGCGTTGGTGTGTCGCTGTGTAGCGTCACTCTGGCGCTCTTGATCCTTGGCGCTCTTGGCACGTTCCGGCGCAGTGCTGCACGGTCTTGTCGTGCGGGTGTGGAGTTCTTACACTCCTGGCGCGTCCCTCGTGCCTCGTGGCGTGTTTCTGCGTTTCTGGCGCGTTCCTGAGTTGTCTCCTGGCGCGTTCCTGCGCTGTCTCCCGGCATATTTCTGCGCTTCTGGTGCGTTCCTGCACCGTCTCCTTTTGTCCTCAGGAGGTTGTTTACTGACGTGGCGTCGTAATCTGTGAGGGAGACTATTCTGCGCAGATCTACCTCCCTGTAGATGTGCTCACCGCAATGTCCCTGCGCTGTTGTGTGCCTGTGTCACTCTCCCTTCTCTTGCACAGCTCCTGGCCGTGTCGCACTCTAGATCCTCCTCTTGCTTCCTTGGTGCCGTGTGGCGTTGCTGTGCCAGTCCTGTGCTGCCTGTCCCATTCAACTTCCTTCAGGGTTGGCTTGTAGACAACACTGTTCCTTTCTTTTGTGTGCCTCGCTGTGGTTCGTGTTGTTGCACAGTCACTTTGTGTTTCGCTTTTCTTTGTGCAATGCTGTGCTTCTGTGGAGGTGCCTTAATTTTCTTGCTTTAGGTCACAGCAGCCTGAGCCTGCCCCTGCCTGACTTCCCCTGAGTCTTTTCGTCTGTACCAGTTCTGTGCTAGTTTCTTTATTGTAGGGGTGCAGTTGCTCAAAATGGCCACTAGGTGGCGCTGCGGGTTTCCTGATGCAATTTGCAGTAGTTTCCTTTGCTTTTGGAACCTTGCACGGTTCCGTGGTGTTTGCTGATTTCGCAGCCGTAGTTGGGGGCAGAGGGTGACTGAGCCGGGTGCTGCTTTCTTGGCACCCGATGGACATCGATGGAGGCCCTCCGCCGGGCAGTAGCACTCGGTAAGTCTTATCTTTAGTTTAGGCGGCGCGGGGGAGGGGGGTGAGACACACAGGCTTTCTCAGTCTCGTGGAGTAAGTGAGGCAGAAACCACTCGCCATGTCCTTAGCTGCCGCACTCACTTTGAGTCATTGTGTTGGCCCGCCTCCTTGTGCAATTTAACTTTTACCACCGCAGTTGTGTCTGTCCCCTGCTGCCACAGCCTCCCTTTTCACACGTGGCTTGTGGGCAGGGGGAAGGTTAGCGTTAACTACCTTCCGTGTAGGGGCTCGTTAGCGCCGGTGGGGTGCCGTATTAGGCTGCGCTTGCCCCGAGGGCTCACCTCATGCCCACTCTGCTCTGGCGTCTGTCACGTCGGGGTAGCTCACAGCGGCGGCCAGCGTCTTGGCAGTTTGGCCCCGCTCACCTTACACTTCTGCCATCACGGGGTGCCGACTCCCTGCAGATGGCACTGCAGCAGACTCTCCGGTGCGGGAGGGGTCACTTTGATGCGGGTGGGCTCCGCTTTGTATAATTATGCCGGCAGCTCTACACACGCTGCGGGCTCGTTCACTCCGCCGCCACAGCAGCCTCAATCACACGCTGTGCGGCGGGGCCAGGGATCGCTGCCGGCAGGCCGCAGGTGGGCTCCGCTGGTCCTGCTTCAGTGTGTAGTGTTTATTGTTGGCCATGCGGGTGGGCACCGCTTATGATAAGGGTCACATGGGGGGCACTTCTTGCATGCGCGGCCCCCGGGCCTTCTTCGCCTCGCGGGTGGGCTCCGCTTGCAGGGACAGTGCCTGGCAGCTCTTCTCATGCTGCGGGCACCTCGCCTTTTACTGTGGGCTCACCTCCTGTGTTGGACCCACCACGGGTCGGCACATCAGCTGCGGGGTCGAGGTGGGCACGCGGCTTCGTTGTCTTTCACTGGCATCCTCTCCTGCCCCGCGGGTGGGCTTCACGTGGGCTTGCTTTGTTTGTGGGGGCGTTCAGTTCTGGCTCGGTGGCGGCCGATGCGGGTGGGCTCCGCACGGCTCTCTGTTCACCCCAGGCAGAGGGGGCACACACGCTGGGCACGGGAGGTGCGGGGTGAGCTCCCGGTCACATCCTGCTTTGTGTTCTCGGCCCGAGGCTCAGCACATGCCCCGCGGGCCTCCGCTAATTGTCGCTTGCTGCAGGGGGGTGTTCCTCGCACAGCAGCATTGCCATACTCTCCTCCTTTTTCCCCCTTGATTTCCTTTGAGCAGTGGCACGCGTGGCATCGCGTTACCGCCTCATCGCCAATGTAATGATGGGGCCATAGGCCCGCATGGTTGACCAAATGATTGACACAGGACACCAGCTTAGGGGTAGTAACTCTGGCCACGAGCACGTGCGCTCGGGTTCTTTTATTCTCAGCGTCACCTGACCCAGTGACGTCTGTGGTGGGTGGGTGCACAGTGTGAGGTCACAAGAAAACAACTAGACTGTGTCCTTGCAGGACACTACAAACAACACACACTTCAGTGTTCACAACACACCTGGGGGCAGATTTATGAAGGCCCTGCGCCGCCGGTGCGTCACTTTTTCCCATGTTAAAAGTGACGCACCGGCGGCGCAAGGCCTTCGTAAATCTGCCCCTTGGTGTTCCTATGTAACATCATCTGCAACACTGTACCCAACTGCGATTGGAATCTCTAACAAGCGCCCCTTATAGAGATTCTAGATAAAGATAATGGCACGTGGAGTGGAAGAAGAGGGTGAGCACAATGGGCAACACCTGTATTGTGGAAAAGATGCCCTCTTCTGCTTCTTTGGATAAGATATTTGTTGGACCCGGCCCTTTGGGCAGGTTCACCCCGAGAATTTTTGCTTTTTCCTAGCCTGTTTCTGGAACCTGGTGGTGGTGATTTTAGGCCTCTGCGCACTTTTTCACTGTGGTACAGTGTAAAGTGCTTGAGCTCTCTGTGTATGTGTGGTGAGTGACCTGCCCTCCCATTGGAATGAATGGGGAATATGTATGCCCATGGTAGTTCCTGATGTGTGGGGAGTGCAGGGGCGAGTTTGGTATGAGAGAGCTCGTGAGCCTGAATGCTGCGAAATGGTATATGCGGCATGACTGTGTCTAGTCTAGAAGTGCCACTTTTAGAAGTTGGCATATTTGTGTAATTTGTGTCTGGCGTGTGATTGGCTGGTGAGCCTGGGTCAGGAGTGCCTGAGCCTGCTTGTGGATTGACTGTCTGGTTTGAGGGTGACAGGGTCTGGAGAGCCCAGGAGGTTGTCTGAGTCAGCCCATGGATGAAAGGCAGCATCTGCTGCCAGGGAAGTGGGAGGAGATGGCACCTGATAGTGAAGGGCTGTGCCTGCCTGACTACAAAGTTGGCTCCCCCTCCCGCTGGGCGACTGTCACCTCTGTCCCTGATACTGACAGGACTCCCCTATAACCAGTTCTAGCTGGTTCTCACACTGCCTACACAAAGACTTCAAAGACTTTTCTGTGTATAAGAAGGGGCTGTGTCCCCTTCCAAAATGTTCTTGTTTCTAACTTGAATCTGCCAGGGGCATGCTGCTGCTGGGGCTCAGGGGAATCCCTGGACACTGCCCAGCCCCTGGACCTCTGATGGACTTTCCTGGACTCTGGAAGGACTTTGTGTTGGTCCCTGGACTTTGGGGACCCCAGCACCTGGAAGCGCTGGCCTTTTTGCCTTTAGCGCTGGAAGTGCTTTATTTTCTCTTTTGCCTAGCGCTTGGGAGCGCTTTATCTTCGGCCATAGCACTTAGGAGCGCTTTATTTTGTTCTAGCGCTGGGGAGCGCTTTGTGGGCTTTGGCCGGTGCCCACCCGGCATCGTATTACCCCGTTTCTACTTTTATATTTTAACTCGAGGGAGCCCACTCCTCGGTTAACTCAGCCCCCGCCTGCCTGCCTAAGGAGAAGGGCCGCTGCGCTGCCCGCAGCGACCCTGAAGTGGTTGGCCGGCCGGCCAATCCCAGCGCGGCCGGCCGGAAGTGCCCGCCCCCGCAGCCCGCGGGGAAGAAAGGAGATGCTGCCGGCCCTAGGGTCGAGGGAGGAAGGCGGCTGGTGCTCACGGGGCTCCCGTGAGGAGGAGGGAGCCCCTGGAAGAGGAGGAGAGCCCTGCTGGTTCCGTGGAGGATGTTGCCAGTCTCCCGTGATCGAGAGGGAGACCGGGGAAGAAGGAAGCGGCCTGCCGTATCCTCCCTGGGGCTCCTGAGTGAAAGGAGAGCCCCGGGGAGGGAGAGAAGTCCGGCCGCCCGAGCCACGAGGCGTCCCTACTGTGAAGAGAGCCCCGCAGCAGAACCGCAAGCAGCGGGTGAGTCTGGGCTGGGCCGGGCAAGGTGGGGCCTGTCTGTTCTGCTCCACGAGGGAGCTAGAGGACTATCGTGGTTCCGGTTGCGAGGCACAGAATCAGGGTGACCCCGGTTGGCAGCGGGTCGCCCCAACGGTAATTAGAGCCCCGAGGCCCCCAGTCCACGTGGTTGTTGACGAGCCCAGCGAGGCTCGGGGGCCATTTTCATGACGTCGAGCCCCAGAGGGGGCTCCAACGACCCCACCATTATTTACAGAGCCTAGAGAGCTCTAAGGGGCACAATATGTAGGTGCAGAGCCTGTGTGGCTCCAACAGAGGGGTCTGTACAGATCTTGGCGCAATTTGGTTTAAAGGACTAGTGCGAGCCTGTGGCACAGACTTTGCTTCTAGGGTCAGGGAGGACCCTGTGACAGTTTTGATCTCCAGCTGCCCAGCAATTAGTGGGCAGCTGCACCGTTTAGGCGCAAGATGGAGAGGGAGTCCCTGAGAGGGACAGAGGTGGCACAGTGGTGCCAGGTCTGCTACAGCTGCGCAGCACTTAGTGCCAGCTGCAACGTTTAGGCCCTTGTGAGTGTTCCCAGGTGCCCAGCAAGTAGTGGGCACCTGCTACGTTTAGGCTTTTCTTGAGACGGGCACTGCATGGCAGCGCACCCTGACATGGAGACTCAGGGCGTCTTAGCCCCAACAAGACCAGTTGGCCTAGGGACTGCCACAGGTGGTGGCTTATGTAAGTTTTGCGCAATGTGATTTCTATGTTTTTAATAGTAATTGCCTACTGTGTGTTTTTGCGCTATAGTATTGTTCTGGCACCTCTGAATGTATTTCTATGCATCATGTGTCTTCCCTTTCCCTGCGCTGCACCTCTGAATGTTTTAGGCATCATGTGTCTTCTTGCGCTGCACCCCTGAATGTATTTTATTGCATCATGTGCTTTATTCTTAACACCGCTGAATGTGTAGGTTTATGCATCATGTGTTTCTCTTTACTACTCCTCTTAATGTATATGTATGCATCATGGGTAATGTGTTCTTTCCTAGACCCCGAAATGCTGTGTGATACTTAGGTGGTTGTTCTTTTCAGTACAGGTGGTCCTAGTGAGGTCCTGGTCCCCTGCGTGACATGCTCCTAAGGTGTTTAGGGTTGCGTAGGTGGTACTTACCAGTTACCAGTAGATACTGGTTGTGATTTATAACTGTTACTTTGTGCTACAGTGATTTTATATTCTTTTATTCTAATTTCTGACAGTATTTCATTTCTACTAAGTGCTGATTATGACAGAGGCCCAGCCTTGTGAATAATCCCTTGTAAATATTGCCCGTGCCAGTTGGCACAATGTACATGTGTGATTCTATCTGATATGTTTTGACAATACAAAAGTTATTTTATAAATAACCTTGTGTGGAGTTCCTTTTGTGGTATGCCTAGTATGTTGTTGCTGTTGTGCGCTGGCGCAAATGCTTTACACATTGCCTCCCTGTTTAGCCTTACTGCTTGTGCCAAGCTACCAAGGGGGTGAGCAGGGGTTATCTTGGCGTGTGACTTCCTTGCCCTGACTATAATGGTGGTTTCTGCCTGGCTTTGGCGTCAGCCTTAGCCTACCAGAAATAGCCAGGTCTAACAATATTCTTTGGATATGATTTGGTTTTGGTTTGGTTTCGGCCCCCAAGTTATGGAATACATTGCCACAATCTATCAGGACAAGTCCTACACTCCTGCTCTTCCACAAACAGCTGAAGACGTGGCTCTTTAACCAATAATTTCATAGCGGCAGCTTCCTGAGATCTACGTAGTTAATTCTAGCGCAGAGACGCCCACGGGCATTTGTTCGCGCTTAACAAATAGCAATATTAAATAAATAATAATAATAAATAAATAAATATGTGAGGGAGGGGAACAAAGCTGACATTTCTAGGACTATTCTTCTTAATGTTAATTTTGAACAATTTTAGTGCAATTCGTGTACTGAAGATTATTTTTCTCATTTGTGTTGAGAAAAAAACGCAAATCCAAAACAGATCGCTATATGCAGGGACACAATTTATTTTCTTGCAACCAGGCATCTAGAGCGGTAAGGGAATGCTGTGAACTGACGATGATACATGCCCATTAATTAAAGGAAGTAAGCAAGAAATAGGTCATTGTGTGCTGATCGCGCAATAAGAGTAAAATTGCTGGCAGTGCTGTAATAAGGTGCATAAGTTTACCTCCGAGGGGAAGAGAGTTCATTACAATTTTAATTTGTTTCTTAACGGTTCAATTATAACATGCTTAATGTGCTGGACATTAACCTTATTTGGCTTAAATACAATTATGAGAAGGAACAATGTCACGCCTTCATTGCGGTTCATATTTTTTTTAAGATGAATAACTTTAAAAGTAATCAGGCTGTTCTGCCACAACCGGATGCCCTTTCAGAAGTTCATGATCAGCTCTTCCCACCGTGTTCACCACTTCTCCAGCCAGCAGCTAGCTCCTGTCAACCCCCTGACCTCACCGCCTCCAGGAACGCGCCACCTTCAGTTATAATGAATTCCGGTTCGCTCCAAAAACGCTACTAGGTTCCTCGCAGCCAGTTTACGCCTTGAGCTAAAGCCTGCACGCGGCAATCCGTGTCACAAAAGAAAAAGAAAAGTATTCTCATGCACAGCAGTTCAAGCACTTGGTAAACAACAAACCCCAATTAAAGAGAAGGGCGGCAAAGGCAGAAGGGAATAAACAAGGAGACGCCACAAAATTTGGTATTTGGATTTCAGGCATGGAGGGACGTTTCTGCAGCAGATAGTTGATTCTTGATGTCTGTCCATGGGCTAACTACTGACAGAAAATGTCTCAAACTTGTATACATTGGCGAGCTGGACAAAAAACAGCTAAAGCGGGTTTAAAAAAAAATATTAATGGATTAAATTTCATTAAAGGTAAAACAGTAACAGTACAAGTTGTGTCATTAATTAATTACATGTGCAGTGCCATCATGGGTCCCAGATACCCCCCCCCCACGCGCTCGAGATAGTAATGTGTCCTACACCACCCCAAAAAAACAAAACACAGAGATGATCTTTATTACAAGTTGAAGCAACTAGCACAATGAGCTCAATCAAATTAAGCCAGAGGACGAATGCTGCTCGCTCCTCCCACAAGTTAAAAGGTCGATTTCTAAACAATGCACCCATCGTACTCAGTGGCGTGGACCTGCACAGCATCTTCAGACCCATCCGGAGAGGTGTGCATCAGCAGATATGAACGCAGTGGGTCCCAAATGTCCCAAGGCCTGGACGTGGACAGCAACAGTTCGGCATACACCGTCAATTGTTCATTGCAAAAAATAAGATCTGCGAGCCAGTCCTTGAATTTCGGTGCCACGGAGCAGATTCTCCTAACTCTAAAACTACCACAACGCAGGTGTGTTGAATTATTGTTTAATCACCAGCGTAGTATGCCAAGTTCCAGGACAGGTGTCCTGAATGAGAGAGACCTTAAAGAGATAAATATGATATTTGTTTAGGAGAATCTGCTCCTGTCAACACTGGTCCTGAAGAATTGCTGGTTGACCCTTTAGGGGCTATAGGCAAGAAACATGTTGACCGCATCCGCACACCAGTCCTTGTAAGATCATTAAATCTAGACAGGGCTCACGTTTTTTAGCTAGGTCAGTACAACCCTTGAATAAAATTGGTTCTATTGGGCAGTACTTAACCTATTTTAACTCACAAACGCACACTCATATCACTACCATGACCACTCACCCTTACTCACCAAACGGCTGTCACTAAAAAGATCTCCGAAAAAGAGCCCCTTCGCCGGAGCCTGTCGGGCATTGCAGCGCCGGCCCGACGAGGAGCACAGCCCACATGATGAAGCATGACATCCTTTGGGGTGTGTGAGGGCAATCCATAAGAGATCTTTTCATCCCCTTACCCTAACAGTCCCTTAGGAATTGCACAGTCTTTGATTGACAGAATATCAATTATGCCATAGTAATTTACGTTACTCTTTGACATGGAATTACAGATAATTATAAGATTACTCCTCCTTGCATAATAAGGAGCTATTTGAGGGGGAGCATCCTAAGGTGATGACACATTTAGCGAGAACTCACTGTTTGTGTTCTGCTGCATTTAGAGCTGTTTGTTAGTGCAAAATTCTTCCTTGCGTCCATTTTGAATGCAAGGGTGCATTTTGCAATAGGAAAACAGCACTACGTAGCGGTAGTAAGTTGGAGAAAAATCCTACCCAAAGAGCTCATTTAGCAAGCGCAAGTGGCTGCTCACACTCGCTATTCATGTTCTGTTGCATTTATCTCTATTTCTTAGCACAAAATGCATCCTGACATCCATTTAAATGCAGAATTACTCTACTCCTCTAAGTAATTTACAGCTGATTCAGTGTGAGACCTCTACACAGAATAACACAAGTCATGCCCACCCCTACTATGTAGCAGTGACTTACTAATATTTGTAATGGAGGTTTTTACCTGTTTAAATGGTTATTTTAACAGGTTGCACTGCAGGTTTAACCTGCAGCTGGGACAACACAACGGTTGACACGTTAATTCAATATTCCATGCCATGGGTGCAGTGTCTACCTCATATGCTGTAGGTTCATAGAAAAATTAAAAATGCTAATTAGGGATTACCACATACACTGGACAGCAGTGCTTCAAGGTACAGAGTCCAAACACCATGAATGAAATTCGGCAAAAGAAAAAGGGTGATCACGCAGAAAATGTCATTTTCCAATAGCCGTCATTAATATAACTTTGGCGTCCTGTGGTTCACATTAGTAACCCGGTCGATGAGTGTGCTCATCACAGCAACTTCTGCCTCAGAGAATTGTAAATCTGACATCTCATTCAACACTATTATTATACTCATTGGCATTAGCATTGCTTTCCACTGATGTTTATATTAATGTGCTGTTTTTAACGAATTCTCAGGAATTGCCTTCTTCCCTTCTGTGAAAAGCTGTAGATGAGCTGTGCTTCACCATTTCCTCCATGTTAGGTATCGCCTAAGCAGCGCTTGCGCTGTCTCTTTGAGACATGCTGTATTCAGGGTATGTGCATAAAGCTCCGCCCACTTTCCACCCATCTTTTTAATTAGCTCCTGTCCCTGTCCTTTGCAAATGGTTGCTTTTCATTTGTCAATAGGCTTAGTAGTCCTTGCTAGTACCACCTTGTCTCTTCTTGTAACCTCCCATGAGGATAACCGCTGTTACATATGTTGTTACTCCCTAGGTTTTAATTGCATCCTCAAGGCACTATTTTCTTAAAAGGCTTCAGGCAAGACACACACTTGGTCCTAAGCTACACCGGCAGTGTTTACTTCACTCACTAGAACATCTCACATTTATATGAGACCGTCTATAATTTTCCCTTTATCAGCTCCACACAGAGTACAAACTAATCCAAAATTAAAGTAATAATTCTTTTGTCACATTTCAAAGCTACTAATTGTATATATGGACATAGTTATTTGAATGTACTCGTAGTACTGTCTTACCTGCAATGCATTATGAGTCGGGTGGATTTACCATATCTTCTGGATGGAAGAGGTGTGGCACAGTGGCCAGGGTGATTGTGGACCACGGGTTTCACAGTTCGATCCCCGGCGCCGGTGGCAGGTTAGCCCAGCAGCATGTGACTCTGGGCAATAGCTCGGTTAATCTTCCCGATGACCCCCAGCAGAGGGACACCTCTCCCTAGGTTCTGTGTGCTTTACAAATAATGGTATTTATTTCATTTCATGGTGCAGTAAAATATGTGACCAAAAGAGGTCCGCAGTGCTGGTGCCTTGCTCACTAGAGACCTCTAGGAGCAGCTTGTGGTACTGAACCAAGACATACAATGCTGGTACCTTGCTCACTAGTAACCTCTAGGAGCAGATTGCAGTACTACACTGAGACAAACAATGCTGATTCCTGGCTCATCATGCAAGCATTTGGAATGCACTAGGTCTCACATTACTGAAAATATGAGCTATTGGTGTTGCATTATTATTTGCAACGCCAATACCTCAAGCTATCAGTAATGCGAGACCTATTGCATTGCAAATGCTTGTTCCCTCAGTGATGACTGGGACATCATTTTAATGCTTGCACCTGATAAGCAATTTAAGGAGGCTAGGGAATCTCAATTGTCTATCCATAAAACCTATCTGCAAGCATTACAACTAATATCAATTTGAGGGCTAGCAAAAATAGGATCCAGAAAAAAAGGAAACATGCGGTGACCATGCCGAGAGGCAAGTTTGGTTACGGAAGGGAACAGCCTCCAAAATGGTTGCAGGTGTAGAACAAAGGCCTTTTCAATAGAGTTTGTTTGGTTCAATTAGGAAAATAATTTCCCTATGAAAAAAAATCAAAACAGTTAGCTTGTGCATTTGGAATAGCAATGCTACATTCCTCCAGCAAAAATAAACAAAAATAAACATCAGCATATTCTTGCATACAAAAACGGAATCATCTGAGTGTGGACACTGTAAAAAATAAGGAATATATGGAATAGTGGTCCACAACTTATTTTAATTTCGAAATTGTTTTTTGCATAATATAGGATCTAGACGGCTGATGGATGACAGTATCATTTACATCTTCTTTTTCCTTCACCTTTTCACATGAACTTGAGATTTGGGCAATACTTCCACTTCTTCTTCTTTCATTTTCAGTCATGAAAGTTGTCAAGGATGACAGAACGAGCAAATGGGTGAGTACCAACCAGTAGCTCCATGGATGGTGCTTACATGAGGCACTTTCTGACTTCTCTCACACTTTTTCTTTGGTGGATGTGAGATTAATCGGGATGGTTGACAAACAAAATGCATTATTAGAGAACACTTTGAGGAGGGCATGACAGGACAAATGAACATAGTCCTACCTAAGAGAGTACATAATACTCGCTTGATACAAACACAGAGAGTCACAGTGTTCTGTGTATCCAGGTCATTTGTGAATGGATGTCCAGTTCACACCCAAATATTTAGAGCAACATTGTAACCTAAAACACATTTTGTTCCAAACCTGGAACTTTTTCAGGGCTGTGGGCAATGTAGATGCATAACAATAACACATACTAAAACTAAGTACATTTGTTAAAACCATAAAAATGACTCCGTTAATACAACACACAATAACTGCCTATGATTAAAAACATAATCCTGACAACAACGTTATAAATTAGCTGTGTTTATTTTAACTTTTTCCCTCTTAATTGGATTGTGCCCAATGATATTGTACATAAACGTATCTAATACATATGAAATAAAAATCATGCGATCATATATAATGATTTCACATATCCTAAAAGCTTCTTATTTCACACTAAGTTTTACAGTCTATATTAGCCATATAATGCATATTTCAAAGTCATTTTAGATACCTTTAATTTATTGTGCAAAGATAGGGTAGGGTGATCCATTTTGGTCCCTAAATATAAATCAATGTGCAATCTCAGGGTTTGATTAGAATAATAACGCTCAAAATCCAGGAAGAACTGGCTCCAAACTACACTTTCCGTCCTACATCTGCCTATAGAAAATTAAAAGCATTACATAGGTATGGGTAAATGGTATCCTAATAGCCCCATTTTCTAATAAGAGATGAACTAGACAAGGGTTTCCTATCTTCCATCTACGATTCATCACAGAGACTGAACTAGGGATTCTGCTGTTAGCGTGAGGCAGAGAACAGAGATTCATGAATGAAGAAAACATTCTGATTCAAATCAGCTGACCCACATTTCTGGCCCTCTGATAATGTTACGTTAGTTCATTTGTGAAGCGAGCTAATACCCCTGGGTGTTTCTGAACTGGATAAACATGAGCAGGCAGAAGTTGGAGCAACTGAATTGTTGAAGAGCCAGGTCTTGATCTCTTTCTTGAATGCAAGGAGGGATGGGATGGCTCTGATGTGGGCCGGAAGGCTGTCCCACAGTTTGGCTCTACTGTCAACAAAACTCCTACCTCCCCAGTTGGGATTCATGATTCTGGGGGTTACAAGTGTTTTGGATCATGCACAACGTAATAGTCTATTGGGGACGAACCACTAAAAGGAGTGTCTGTCCTGCGGAGTCCCCCAGGGCTCCTCCCTCAGCCCGACGCTCTTCAACGTCTACATGGCTCCACTTGCCCCCATCGTCAGAACCTACGGTCTCAACATCGTGTCATACGCAGACGACACCCAGCTCATCCTGTCCCTATCCAACGAGCCCTACACCGCCAGACGCAACTTTCGAGAAGGCATGGAAGCTGTCGCCAAATGGATGAAAAACAGTTGCCTACAACTAAACACCAACAAAACAGAAGTACTCATCATGGGCCCAAACCCCGACGCCTGGAGCGACAACTGGTGGCCCACCGCCCTCGGAAACCCGCCAACCCCCACAGACCACGCACGCAACATGGGAATCGTCCCAGACTCCGAGCTCAAAATGGACTGCCAGATCAACTCTGTCTCATCTTCCTGCTTCCACACCCTCCGCCTCCTTCGTAAGACCTTCAAATGGATCCCCCTCGAACACCGAAAGACAGTCACTCATGCCCTGATCACCAGCAGACTCGACTACGGCAACGCACTCTACGCCGGAATAAACAAAAACCTCGTCCGCAAGCTACAGAACATCCAGAACACCGCCGCAAGACTGGTCCTCAACCTGCCACATCTCCCAGCACCTGCGCACACTCCACTGGCTCCCCGTCGAGGCGAGAATCACCTTTAAGATGCTCACCCATGCACCCAAGGCCCTCCACGGCACCGGACCAGCATACCTGAACAGCCGACTCAAATTCCACGCACCCCAAAGGACCCTACGATCAGCCCAGCTTTCCTACGCCGAGGTCCCCACACCAGAAAGACCAGATCGGGAGGCTGCTCCTTCTCCTTCCTCGCGGCCAAAGCATGGAACGCCCTTCCGCTCCACCTCAGACAGACAACATCGCTCCCCATCTTCGCAAGAAACCTCAAAACCTGGCTCTTCGACAGACCCCCTCCTTGATGGAATGGAACCTGCACCCCTCCCCCCTACCCCCACCCCTAGCGCCTTGAGACCCTTACGGGTGAGTAGTCGCGCTTTAACAAACCCCTGATTGATTGATTGATTGATTGATTGATTGATTGAGTGTCTTAAGAATTATGGACCTGACTAGTGAGTACTTTTATGAGCCAAGCAGAGGGCTTTCAATTTGATCTGGAGAAGGAGAAGGAGCCAATGCAACTTTCTGAGACCGGGGGAAATTGAGTGAAATTTCGGGAGATCCAAGATCATTATAGCTGTGGCGTTCTGAACTAGTTGCAGTCTATTAGCAAGCTTCTCTTGTAGGTTCATGTAGAGGCTATTATAGTAGGCTAACTTTAAACAAACTAATGCAGTGATCATGGTTTTCCTCGAATTATCTGGAAAGTATGACAATATCTTCATAATAATCCTAAGGGTGTGATAGGATGAAGATACCACTGCAGAGACTTGGGCTCCGAGATTCAGTTTGTTGTCGATAATGACGTCCAGATTTTTGGCTTTGGGCACAGGGATTGGAGGGGGAGGGTGGAGCACATCTGGCCAACAGGCTTGGGACCAGGGCGAGAGAGTTTCTTAGGCAGTGCCACTTCTATTTTTTCTGAGTAGAGTTTTAAGCATTGTTTGCTCATCCAGAGACTGACTATTCTAATGCATTCTTAAAACTGTATGGGTCCATACGGATCATTGTTGAAAGCTTTTACTACCAATTGGGTGTTGTCAGCATAGGAGGGAAGATCAATGTTATAACATTTGACAAGAGGGGCCAGCTTGGACACAAATATTAAAAAGAGTCGTACTCAGCAAGGATCCATGTGGGACCCCGCATGGCAGTGTAAAATGTGTAGAATTAAAGTTGTCTAAAGCCAGAGTTTGGGTCCTATTAGAGAGAGAGGAGGTGAGCAGGGAGAGAGCCTAATCCTTGATGCTATCGTCCCTAAACGGTGGATGAAAATCTTATGATCCTCTGTGTCAAAAGTGGCAGATACATTAAGGAGAAAGAGGCCGGCAGATCCCTCTCAATCTAACGAGGCCCTTATCTCTTCCATTGCTTTGACCAGGGCAGTTTCTGTTCTATGCCCTGGTCTAAACTCGAACTGAGTTAGGTCCGAAATGTGGTTTTCATGAATTAATTTGGGAAGTTCTATATTCAGGGGGCGTGGCTATGCAGGTGACCAAGATGGCTGCCCGTGCTTGAAGCTCTGCCGGCCGGGCACTGTTTCTGCCTACTTTCATTGATGTAGGCTACATAGATATTGGCTACTACTCGGGAGGAGATGCGGAGCAGTTTGATGTCTGGGACGGCCGGATCCGCTGAGCGGAGCGGCTTTTACTCTGAGCCCGCGCTGCTGAGAACCAAGCACGGGCCCTGCGGCCTTCCAATGTGCGAAGCTGCCTGGAGATGTACTGCGAAGAATTGGCTGTCCCTCACCACCCCTTGTTGTAAATATTTTTGTCCACCCTAAGCGTGGAAGGGTATACTCAGATGTGAGTCCCTTGCTCATTGCACCATCAGGATTCAAGCAAGCCGGGCCGAAGACGGCTGAAATGCCAGAAACCGGTCCCCGGTAGCTTGTTTCCTTCCCAGTGTAAGAATTGGCTTTTGTAGTTTGGTTTGCCCTGTTCCCATCATGCACTGGGACAGGAACAGACTAATTTGCATACAGCCAGGTTCTGAAACTGGGATGGTGCAGTGAGCTAAAAAACGGTGTTGGATCTAGCCCTGATCTCTTGACTGGGTGAGAGTATTCTGTTTAATTCAGAGACTCTGTCCCTCACCACCCCTTGTTGTAAATATTTTTGTCCACCCTAAGCGTGGAAGGGTATACTCAGATGTGAGTCCCTTGCTCATTGCACCATCAGGATTCAAGCAAGCCGGGCCGAAGACGGCTGAAATGCCAGAAACCGGTCCCCGGTAGCTTGTTTCCTTCCCAGTGTAAGAATTGGCTTTTGTAGTTTGGTTTGCCCTGTTCCCATCATGCACTGGGACAGGAACAGACTAATTTGCATACAGCCAGGTTCTGAAACTGGGATGGTGCAGTGAGCTAAAAAACGGTGTTGGATCTAGCCCTGATCTCTTGACTGGGTGAGAGTATTCTGTTTAATTCAGAGACTCTGTCCCTCACCACCCCTTGTTGTAAATATTTTTGTCCACCCTAAGCGTGGAAGGGTATACTCAGATGTGAGTCCCTTGCTCATTGCACCATCAGGATTCAAGCAAGCCGGGCCGAAGACGGCTGAAATGCCAGAAACCGGTCCCCGGTAGCTTGTTTCCTTCCCAGTGTAAGAATTGGCTTTTGTAGTTTGGTTTGCCCTGTTCCCATCATGCACTGGGACAGGAACAGACTAATTTGCATACAGCCAGGTTCTGAAACTGGGATGGTGCAGTGAGCTAAAAAGCGGTGTTGGATCTAGCCCTGATCTCTTGACTGGGTGAGAGTATTCTGTTTAATTCAGAGACTCTGTCCCTCACCACCCCTTGTTGTAAATATGAACCTGTGAGGTGAGCGTAGGCCCCTGGTAGGCGCCCGGTGCCGGGTTCGGCCTCCCCATCTGCTTGTCTGGTTCCCCTCCCCCTGGCTGGGGCTGCGTGCTTGGTCCCGCTGTGAGCGCAGCGGCTTTAGCTGCCTCGTAGGCACTGCTGCGCCTGGCCTTAGCTTGTGGGTTTCCGGCGGGGGGTGTGGCGGGTTAGTGAGGGTGCCCCGATTCACGCAGCGGGGGTGGCAAAGGCGCTGGGCCCAATTGGGTGTGCCGGCTCCCTCCCATCTGCTACGAGCGGACTCGGAGGTCGTGGGGGACTCCGATCCGGACTGGCAGCTGCTGCCTTCGTGAAGCCGGTCACCGATCCGGGCTGGGCTGGTCCCTATTCACCCTGTCATCCCGTATTTCCTGGCGGCTGTGGAGGAGCGATAACATCGTGACTGGAGCGCGGCTACCGCCGCGCCATGGAGAGGAAGCCCTTGCTCTTCCCGCACTGCTGACCCCTGCTTCTGCATGGCTGTTCCACCGAGAGAGGGCCTTGATACTTCTGCCTTCCTGGGGCCTTAACGATCGCACCACATTCACTGCCTGTGGCACTGGCTTGGCGGGCAGCGAGCTCCCTCTCCCCTAACCGACTCTTGGTGAGCGGTCTGGCACAGTGCTGAGACTGCTGTATATCTGCAAGCACTTATTGTCGCCCCTGGAGGCACTGACCCCGATCCACTGCTAGACCAGTGTTGCTGTGCACACCACTTTGGGCTGGCACACAGGCCCCCTGCACTGAGGAGCTGCAATGTGAGGCCCTGCCCTGAGGGTCGTGTCGTTCAGTTTATTCGCACTTTGTGACCTCCTTATATATCCATCTTTCCCTCGCCCCGCTTGCACCTGGAGTCACTGACGAACTCCCTGAAGCATGAGGAGGAAAGATCCTAAACAGCCGATGCTGCCATTTGATAAGGTCCCTGGAGCCACCTCTGACGAACTTCCAGAAATGGCGGATGGGGCGCAGGGCAACAACAATGCTGACTACCCGGCCTCCCTTACGGCAGCTATGCTTAAGGAGATGAGGGCTGGTTTCAAGGCCCTGGATGGCAGATTTGATGCTTTAAATAAGAAACTGGCTGATATGGGTGCAAAGGTCCAGGTGCATGACCGGCAGTTGGATATCACGGAGGCTAGGATCTCAGATACTGAGGACGGAGCAACACAATCGCAGAAACAACTTGAGAGGGTGGGAAAAATTCAGAGACCGGGATGCGGCTCTTTGTTCTGCTCGTGAAAGGGGGGAGGTCCAGTGGCAGGGGAGTAAACTATTGCTTTTCCCAGACTTCACTATCATGGTACAAGATGCGAGGCGCATATTCAATGGAGTGAAAGCCATCTTGAAGAATCTGTGTCTTAGATATGGTATGCTCTACCCGGCCAGGCTAAAGGTGGATGTGGGCGGTAGATTCCGCATCTTTGAGTCCCCGACTGAGGTACATGAGTTTTGCCAAAGCTATGAAAAGAATAACAATGGAGCGGCGGCTACTGCACGTGCGACATCCCCTCCTCAAAGCGGGTCGGAGGCCAGCATTGAGCTCTACTCTAACCCCAGGACTGGTTGATCCATTATTGTGCTTCTTTTTTTGCTTCTGCTGTGTTAATACCATATTTGTCATTTTCCCAAATGTCACTACAGTATTCAGTATTGCCCGGCCGGCATGGCGTTGCCTCGCCTCATAGTGAAAACCGAGGTTTCTTTGCTAAATATGACGAGTCTGCAGTGTGTAAATGTGATTTCAGTATTGCAATGTTCATTCATATTGCAACGCCATTTGGTTTGTGGGTTTGGGTTCTTCTGCCTCTCGGGGGATAGAGTGAGGCTGGGTGGTTGGCAGGGGGGTCATTTTCTTGTTTTTTCATGGATCTTTAATTATCATTACACAGATCACTGGTACACTTCTGGTCAGTGAAAACCCTCGTGAGCTACTAAACCCCAAGCAACTCGCGAAATTTGGTTTGATTTGAGTATATACTTGATTGTTGCAACACTTTTTCAATGGCACAGTTAGGCTGGCAGCCCGGTCTTTCTGGGCTTTCTCTGATGGCCTGGAATGTCAGAGGGTTGAACAACACACGAAAACGATGGGAGGTCTTTAATTACATTTCAAGACATAATATCGACATAGTCTACATGCAGGAGACCCACTTGTCCAAGTCTGATGTGCCTCCTGTGGCGGTGAGCTGGGGATCCCATAGATATTTCTCCAACTATAGTAGCTATGCGAGAGGGGTTGCCATCTTTATACATAGAAGGGTTCCTTTCTCTCTGCACGGGGTGTTGACTGACGGGGAGGGTCGCTTGTTTATTGTGGATGACTCTTTGATGGGGCATAATGTTGCTCTGGTGGTTCTAACGTAGATTCACCTGACTTCTATCATGCGTTGCAAGTGCGCCTACTGGCTCTGGACTCTTGCCTGTTGATAATGGGAGGAGATTTCAATGTATTGCTGGATCCTGATAGGGATAGCACCTCCTCCTCTCAAGACTCTAAACACTGCTCACGACACATGCTCCTTGACATCTGTAGGCATTTCGCCTTGATAGATATTGAAAGCACGCATCAGCCACACCTCGTAGCATACACGCACTATTCTGTATTTCATAACACCTGGACAAGAATAGACTATTGGTTAGTTTCCCCTGGGGCCGCTGGATGGTTTGGCGGTGTGAATACATTACTGTGCACATTCTCAGACCACTCCTCTATCGTACTTAAGCTCAACATACCCAGGCCTGGGGGTTATGAGAGGCAGTGGCGATGTCCTGGGAAGGCACTGCAAGATCAGGTGATTCCGAAAGTGAGAGAGGCTATTGAGGAGTACTTTGAGATTAACACTGGGTCGGTGGATACCTGGGCGGTGCTTTGGGAGGGATTTAAAGCCTACATCAGGGGTGTTTGTATAGCCAAATATGCAGGGGTCCTAGAAGCTCTACGTTCCACTTTAAGCCGCATCGACACAGAGATCGCAGCCCTAGATTAAGAACAGTTAGAGAATGAGTCAGAGACAGAGGAGGCTCGTCGTTTCGCTTTGATGTTGGAGTTTCGTGAGGCCACTGAGCGGGAATGGTTATACCTCAGCAAACAGCATGTTGCCAGACGATACGTTAGGGCAAACGGCCCGGTAAGATTTTAGCACATACACTTCACCCCCCACATGAAAAAGCCTGTATCACTGAAATCATAGGCTTGGATGACCGGATGTTATATTCTACTCCGGTTGTACGTGACACGTTCCTCTCTTATTTTAAAACTTTATACACCTCCAGGGTCCCCGGGGGCCTTCAGGAATAGGAGGAGTACCTCACGGAAATCGCGTTGTATACCTGGAGAGGCATTTGCAAGACTTCCTGGCCATCCCTATATCCTAAGAGAGCGTGGTTGAGGAAATCGATGCATTACGGGGTTCCTCTGTGCCTGGTCTCAACGGGTTCTCCGCAGATTTTTACAAAGCATATAAAGACATATTGGTTCCGAGATTAATAGAGGTATATGCTGAGGCTCCTAAAGTGGGTGTCCTTCCTCCAAAGTTCAGAGAAGCGGTCGTTATCCTTCTCCCAAAACCGGGCAAGGACCCTAAGCTTTGTGGCTCCTACGGGCCGTTGTCCCTGTTAAAACTCAATTATAAGATACTGACAAAGGTGATTGCTATCCGGATATCTTTATTAATGGAATAAATTATTTCACCGGCCCAGTCTGGTTTCGTCCCACACAGGTCCACCTCGCTCAACTTGCGGACCTTGGTTACGGTGATACATAGAATTGACCCTAATACGCCGGCCGTCGCGGTGCTCCTTGATGCCGAGAAGGCGTTTGACTCCCTTGAAAGGCCATTTTTTTGTCCGTGATGTGTCGTGTGGGTATGCTTGAGTGTTTTATCTCTACGATCGCTCTGCTGTACACTGAACCCACAGCTAGGCTATGCCTGAATGGTACTATCTCTGAGCATTTTTGTCTGTTTCGCGGCACGCGGCAAGGCTGCCCCCTTTCCCATTTACTTTTCATTTTAGCAATAGACCCAGTGGTCCAGCATGTTCAAGCGGAACACTTACATCGTGGCTTACAGTTTCAAACTGGCCCTCTTTTGGTATCCCTGTATGCCGATGATACTATCTTATACGTTAGACTACCCCAGCTTAACCTCGTACCCCTTATCAGGGAAATTATTCGATTTGGCAGGTTCTCCGGTCTTAGTGTGAATTGGCATAAATCTGTGATTTTCCCGTTGACTAGCAGCACAACTTCATGGGAATGTGAATTCCCGCTTGAGTGGTGCCAGGATGCAGTCAGGTATCTCAGAGTTTATGTGCATATAGACACAGCCATTATCATCAGTTTAAACTATAGCCGGGAAATCGTTCCCTGGAATCGCAGGTTGAGAGATGGCTGTGGCTGCCTTTGTCGATGGCTGGCAAAGTGGCCATTATCAAGATGGTAATCCTCCCAAGGTTTCTATATTTCTTTAACAATATTCCTATTCCTCTTACCAAGGCTTTTTTTCTACAGCTGCGTCAACTACTTTTGTGACTAGTTTGGGGGGATAGGAAGCAGCGTGTGAACTGGCAGACTTTGACCCAGCCGTATGAGCGGGCGGCTTTGGGGTTCCAGATATGTATTTATATTATTTGGTCGCGCAATGTTGTTATTCTTATGCCTGGTACCATCCAGACGCACGCGTCCCCTACTTGAAACTGGAGGCCAATCTGGTACTTCCGCAGAAATTGTCTGCCAGTTTACCCAGAGTTACATCAAGAGACCCTCAGGACATTCAGACTGTATCTACCATTTGCTGGGAATGGGACAGGCTACGTTGACTGTTGGGGCTAGACCAGTTGTATTCTCCTGTGCTGCCGCTACCAAATCCTCCAATGCTCCCCATAACGAGCGAGGTTCTGGTTCAGCGTACTCTGGAGGAATTTCAAATTCATACAATGAGTAACCTTTTTCCAGACAATCATGTTTTCTCGGTTTCAGAGGATGCTCGGTTCCATGAATGTTCCTTTATGGATGCCTTTGCTGTGAGCCACTTTCCCTTCTTTTCCGGTCGCTCCTGAACCGGCCCGGCCACTGTCCTCAATTATATAAAGTCCAACCAGCGCGCATATGATTTCCAAATTGTATAAACAATGTGCGATGTCCCGGCTGTTCTCTGACGCTAAAACTCGAACAGCATGGAGAGAGGATTTGGGTCGGCCCATCACTGACGATCAGTGGGAGCAGTGCTGTAGGGTAACAAGAGGTGTCCCTGAATAGTAGGCATAAGCTGTTACATTTCAAGATTCCCAGCAGGATGTACCACACCCCAGCAAGGTCCCACAAGATAGACTCAGATAGGCCTCACCAATGCCAGAAATGTTCTGCTCCATTTGCGGACTTTGATCATCTTTCCTGGACGTGTCCAAAGATACAACGTTAATGGGTACAGGTGCACGCCACACTAGGTGACATACTCCATGACACTGATCCCCACTCCTGAGATTGTACTGTTGGGATACCTGGTTAACTTCCCCAAAAGGTCAGAAAGTTGGCGGCTCTGGGATTTCTGTTGGCCAAATGAGAGGTGGCATTATTATGGTATAGTAGGAAAGCCCCCTCCCTGCAGTCATGGATTTGCAGTTTAGCGTTTTGCAGTGCAAATTGCGAGGAATATGTGACCTTAGTCTCCAGCTCCTCACGTCCTTTGGATATTTGGGGCTCGTACAGAGCATACATCACTAAGAAATGCAATGAGACAGACACTCAGATTGCTCATGGTATTGTTCCTGAAGGGGTTGGCTAGGAGCGTGGAACTGCAGTATACTCCAATTTTCTGATTGTTCTTCTGAGCAGCGCTAGTATACCACTGCTGTTTGAGTTTGGGCCTGCTCGGGAGGAGGGACCATGCTAGATGTTGTGAGGACCCTGCAGGTTAATTTATGTCTTGACTTAATTTACTCCTCTATTCCATTTCCTGTTGTTTCCATGGGTTATAATATACAATTTAAATTGCATTGCATATGTTTATGTATAAGCCTTTACTTTGTACCGCAGTGTGCCTTGCAATTTGACCATAAATGTAAAAAACTGAAAATAAAGATAAAAAAAAAACAAGTTCTAGATTCACAATTTTTTCGCCAATTTCAGAGGGGGAGGAGAGGCGTGATATAGGGCGGTAGTTATTGGGATCAGTTGAGTAAAGATTTTTATGTTTATTTAGGTATGGTGTCAGAATCCAATTTGTTCCAGGGTCTGAGCACGGTAGGCTCGACTGACTTGGACTGTTGATAAAGCTTATGTGGAGTGTTGAGGTCGAAGACTATGTCATGGTGGCCGGACCAGCTGAATGGGAGAACCGTTGTAACTGTGATGTGAGAGTTACCAGTGAAGAGTCAGTTTCAAGGTATGACCTGCTAAGTGTGTGGTTTCCTTTATGTGCTAATTAAGCCCTAGAGACATCGAAATTTCCAAGAGGGCTTCTGTATCTTTACCCTCTTTAGCTTCTGGATGGAAGTTGAAATCATCTAAAATAGAAAAAGGCTATGACTGAAAGTTATTTATAAAATTGTTTAGAGCCATATTTAAGTACCCTCTTAGAGAAGGGGGCGTGTCCCGACTCGTCATCAGAACACAACAAAGTAAAAAGACTGGCCAAAGCAAATGTGGATTTCAACTGGGCCCAACAACCCCTGCAACACCTCCAGGCGGGCGTTGTTACTGCCAAATAATGGGGCATATTAGCAAGCGGCAGCGATAATTATCGCTGACCGCTGCTAGCGTGAGGAATTCTATCGCCCGCTATCGCAGGCGATAATCTCCATGTTAGCGTTGTATTAACAACGCTGAACGCCATGGAGATAAAAATCCCAGCGATAGCGGGGCTTATCGCTGTTTTCAATTGAATATCGCTGGTTTTCCAGCGATATTCTATTGAAAATGGTGATAACCTTGCTGATAGGTCAGGACAATCTTAGCCATGTAATCCACCTCCCATTGAATTACATGGCTAAGCACAGGTCACAAGCAGGCGTTAGGAAAGAAGCGTTAACTGTGGTTAGGGCTACTTTTCCTAACGCTCTGCTTATTAGCGAGCAGCTTGATAATAGGAGAAATGTCGCTTAGCGACATTTCTCCTGTTATTTTGCCCTAGAACGCCCAGTTTGCATCTCATTAGAGATGCAAAGCTGAGCCTTGTTGACAAGGGCGCAAAATCAGCAGAACACGCGATAGCGTGTCTTTGCTGATAGGGCGATAAAATTATCGCCGCTTTTCGGCCGAAAATGGCTGCAAAAGCGGCGATAATTTCAAATCGGTTGCCTTGCTAATATGCCCCAATATTTTTAAAACAAACAGAATAGTGACAACAAACTTATAAAAGGAATAAAATCGTGATGCAGAACACCCTAGATGGCACCTACTTTTCAGGAGCAAGGCACCTCCAAGGAATACAAGGGAATTTAAATCTGCATTCTAGCATGCTCAGGAGCAGCGGCACGGTCGCGATACATCCATATTTAAATGGCCTCTATAATGAAGATTGTAAATCACCTTGGCCAGATACCTGCCCTAAGGTTAACTGGTTTAAACAGTATTGTATCTTATCCGCATTGATATAGCGCTTCTTACTCCTGATGAGGTGATAACGAGTTTTTCGGTAAATAGCACTCTATTACGGGAAACCAGTGATAGGGGTTAAAACAACGTTTCTATTTAATTTGAGGTGTACTCTTTAGATTACATTTATTTAATTTGTTAATCTAAGATTCTGGTGGTTGGAGATTATGGATTTTAATTTTGTGCTCTCGATGTGCCTGTCCTTTGATGCATAGGGACTATGGTTCTTTGTGATTCAGATTAGTTGGATTAGGATTAGGTTAAAGTTAAATGTTTAAATTTAAGAAGAATACATTTGATTACTATATTGTTAGGTTTACAGTCGTTGCTAGTAAAACTACATTTGTGCATTCATGCAATTAATTTGTTAAATGTGCAGAGGGATTACAGGAAATTAACAAATTGAATAATCATACTTTTGGACCTCTCAAACTCAGAGGAAAATCAGACAGCAGGTTTTACTAGGGAGTGTATATGGCAATCCCTGCACCACAGGCAAGCAACATCTACTTATCATCAACTCCTTCGATGGGGATCTGGATCATTGGTACCATTTTACATTGTTTTTAATGGGAGAGAGGCTATCATAACAAAGGTGTCCCCTGCAGCGCACTCTCTGCCATCGAGAATAAACCATTGTGCATTCCTCTGCTTATTTGAAAAAAAAAATTCTATCCAAAGGGGCGTTCAGTGGGGAAGGATGGTGTGGAGGCCCTGTGTGTATCCATGGGCAAATGCTTTAAAGTGCACTATGATGGTGGTCTAGGCATGATGAATATCTTATATTATGGTGCCTAGTTATCAATGACTGCTTATCTGGACCTTAACGTCATTCAGCGTATGCAACTGAGCAATGAGCATAAGGCGACTGATTACACTGCGGTTATGAGGGTGTCTCCCATGTGGTATGCTCCCTACCATTAAGAAGCTCAGTATCTGGGATGCCTCATTTCGAACTATCAAGTGATATAGCAGGTTAAACTATGAGCCTCCTCCTTGGGTGCGATCTTGGCTAGCAAATGTGTCCTTCCTCCAAGGTTTCTCTGACTAGGATGCAACTGTCCTTTCTTAATTAAAGGACAGACTTCCCCAGTCCAAGTTTAAAGGACAGACTTCCCAGTCCAAGTTTCAATCTGTTATGGATCTACGAGATTGTGACCTTCATTGATCCTGGGTATTCTGCTAGCTACAGCTGAAACATGTCGTTGCCCACTACACGAGAGCCTCGAATGCCTTGAAGACTTCAACCCTCTGAAAGCCAAAGTACCTATGGGTTGGCTTGGAGATAAAAAAGATCTCTTGAATCTATAGATCACAGGTCATTAATTTGCTTGATAAGGTTCTTGACTCCCCGGGGACTGTTATTGACTATATTTTTGTGACAACTGGTATTTTTAATTACATTATTTCTTATCGCACTGTGCCATCCCCCTTTAGTGACCACAATCCTATCCTTTTGACTATCTGCTGGGGGGACCTTATGGGACCTATGCCAGGACAGACCAGCCCCGGACCTACCCTACGCCCTATAGATCAGGGTAGACGGCTAAAATGGGGTAACGTGGTACCAGGCGATTTTTACTTGGACATCGGTCCACAGATAAATGATCACATCATGGTCTGCTTAGATCAGACCTCTCAAGGTCAGGACATCATGGATGCCTTTCAGGCAATATGTAATACAGTGTCCTCTAACCTTACGGCCCATAGTGGCAGGGGAGAGCCAAAGCCCCACAGGTGGTTTGACTCAGCTTGCACCAAGGCCCTTAAAGCTTTGAAATCTGCCCTTAAAACAATTCCTAGGGATAGAGCCTTGGTCGCAAACCTAAGAAAAGATTACAGGAAGGCTACTAAAACGAGACAGGACAGTATTAAACAAGAGGCGTGGGAAAAACTTACCTCCACTGACATATTGCGGGATAGTAGGTAGTTCTGGGCAGTGGTCAACCACACATATTTCTCAGATTCACCCAACACGGATATTGATTGTGTGATACCAGATGAGAGATGGTTGGCTCATTTCAGTACCGTGTATGGCGATAGGGGCGATTGCACCGATTCACAAAACACTCCGGGTCCGGTGGCCATACCCCTACATTTCAACAGTGAGGAGGTGGAAAAGGCAATTCGTGCTACTACAAAGAATAAAGCACCAGGCCCAGACGGGGTTCCAGCCGACTTTTATATTCACTCCCCCAAACTTTGGGCTGGAATCCTGGCAAAGGTGTTTACAGCTGTAAACCGATCATCCCCTCCAAGTACATGGGTGACTTCCACAATAGTCCCCATATTTAAAAAGGGCCAAAGGGACGACCCTGGGTGCTATCGCCCTATATCCCTCTTGGACTCTGCAATAAAAATCTTGGGCAGAGTCCTTCTGGGAAGGCTGAGGGACAGTCTGGAAGGATGCGGGGGTTTAGCTGACATTCAGTACGGCTTTAGGGAAAGGAGAGGCACAATAGAACAGTGCTCAAACTTGCACCTGTTGGCCGCCAAGTATACGGTGGTCAAGGAGGGGTCCTTGTACTTAGCGTTCATGGACCTCTCCTCGGCCTTCGACTTGGTCAACAGATCCAAGCTATGGGAAATCTTACTAAAGATGGGCATTGAGGAAGACTTGGTGGCGTTTATAGCGTCCTTACACCGGGACCTCTTCGCCGCAGTTAGGGTAACAAAAGAGGGAAGATGTACTACCCGTTTCCATTCGAAGCGGGGAGTCAGGCAGGGCTGCATACTAGCCCCCCTGCTATTTACAATTTACATAAATGACTTAGGAAAGCACCTAGAAGGGGCAGCTACAGACGTCCCGCGTGTAGGAGAAGCTAAGATCCCTGCTCTCCTATACGCGGACGATGCTGTACTCATAGCACGCACAGGGGTGTGCCTCCAAAAGCTTTTAGACGCATTTGGGTCCTTTATGGACCGGCTCGACCTGAGGGTTAACGCCACAAAATCTCACACTATGGTCTTAGGCCACCAGGGGAAAAGGGCCAAAGCAAAAACATTTTGCTGCAGAGGTGAGGTAGTGTCGAGAGTCCATGTCTTCCCATATCTGGGAGTGCTTTTCGATAGCAGGGGGACCTGGAGTCCTCAGATACGAGCTAAAAGTTTAGCGGTTGCAAGAACATCTATGGCTACCCTAGGTTTTGCCAAAAGGTTGGGACATAGACCAATGAAAGCAATCATAAAGGTGTATAATAGTAAATCCCTTCCCGTGGCCTTATATGGCGCACCATTATGGGGCTATGCATGCATAGATAAAATCCAACTAGCGGAGAATAGGTTTTTACGTTCTCTCCTGTCCCTCCCCCAATCTTCCCCGACTTTCTCCATTCATATGGAACTTGGCCTGGATTACGTCCAGGATAAAGTGAGACTGGCACCCTTGCTATATTGGCTTAAGACTTGGTTAAACCCAGAATTAACGTTAAATCATATGATCATGAGGGATGTGTTGAGTCTGGAGAATTGTTTGAAGTGCCCATGGTTGGTCTATATAAAAAAATCCTTCAATGATCTGGGTCGCCCAGATTTATTTACTGTTCCCTCTGGTATAACTAAGCAGGACGTGGACATAATCAAAAAACAGTTTATGACAAGGGAACGTTTGCTCCGAGAAGAAGTAGAGTTGCAAAAGTCCACAGTACGACTGCATTATCTCTCACTCTATTCCCCTGCAATTGAGCCCTATTTATGTTTTGTCACAAACCCCTTTCATAGATTTTTGTTAACTAAATTTAGGTTTAATCTTATACATTTTTATTTGGGTAAATTTAATTCCTGGATGAAACCAGAGTTAGCACCTCCCTGCACATGTGACAATTTTTCAGTTCAGGACACGATGCACTTTGTTATGTTTTGTGATTTCTTTTCTGTAGTAAGAAAAAAACACTTGTTACCTGTTTTAAGGGAAGCTGGTTTCCTACAGGTGAGACCAGCTATGCTTTATTTAAAATCCCTGGGAAACATACGCATCACATTCGCCATGGCTAATTTCCTAGTGGCAGCGTACAGAACAAGAAAATGTATGAACTAGTTAAACCAGTATGCATAATTTTTTATTCTTTTTAACTATCATGTCAAATTAATTCGAGTGCAAAGAAATTGTTTAATAATTTTTAATTGTAAATAATCTTGTTTTTATGTCCTTTGTATGATTTTAATTGAATCGAATAAAGTTAATTTGACTGACTGACTGACTGACTTGAGCGCGGCATGGCAGACAAATGTGGGAAGATTCTGTGGAGAAGATAAGAGAGATGCTGTCATTTCCCCTTGGGAGGTTGCCATTTCCACCGTATACTCTTTTATTCAACTGCACAGGGACTGCAACACCTGTGAGAGATTGTGCAAAATGGGAACAGATTCTTCTTCTTTGTACCACCAGTCACAACATCCTCTTCCAAAGTTGCCACGCTTTATATATTAGAAGACCAAGATGTTACTTGTTACACAAGGGTTGCTGGCACACCTTGGGTTTGCTCAGCCGGACACTGTCCAGCAAGGGAGAGATGACGGTCCTCCCTCCTAAAGTTGGTAGCTTAGGGTATGAAAAGATACCAGCTTTCTCAAAAGTCAATGTAAGTGAGGCTCGTGGCTTCCCCAAAAACACTCACATTTCTGAGACCACGGAAGAAACATTTGCAGCTGGTGTCTTTCAATTGCCAAACCTTATTTCTGCTAATTTGTCCTCTAAATGTCTTCACCAAACACCCAGATTACATGTGGTGTTTCTTCTCCTGCTGTATACCCTTTGTCTGGTGCTTGTACTTTACTGTCTCAATAATGACAAATGGAAATACAATTCTGTACATAAATATGTCTTCATTCCATGCCTATCTTGTGTGAAACAACCTTACAATGAATACAAGACAGTAAAAATTGTGATGTAATGGTATTTTATTGATTTTTAACTTTCATAAGGGATTGCTCTTACTCATCATGGAGGTGAATAAATGGTGAAAGCAGTCTCTATCAAGCACCGTGATGATTAGATCTGGAAACCTTTGCTGCTGGATATCAATGCCTTGTACAGCATGGTGGGGTTGAGTTTGCTGACTATGAACGGAATTACTTATTCATACAGTCATTTGGAGGTCTGAAAGAGGACTTTTAAGTTTAGAACATTTTTTATTGAAAGAAAATGGTCAAAGTTACAAAATAAGACAAAGAAGATACCAGGCAAAAGCATATAACAAGATTAAAAATGGCAATAATATAAGTCATAAAAAGAAACATCAAAAGTGGAAAATAGTTATAAGCAAAAGCTGTCAACTAGTATGATACAAAGCAGCGAAAGAGGCAGAAAATATACACTGTAGATATAAAAAGAATAAAAAGGAAAAATAAAATACCATGTTCGACAAAGCATAAGAAGTCATGGAGGTTTAGGCACTTCTTGTTGTAACGGGGATGAAGACAGAGATCTACGGGCACTTAAATCAAAAAACAGTGTAACAGGAGTCCACAATTCTCTTCTCTTAGTGGCTAAAGTCAAGGGATAAACAAAAGTTGTGTCCAACCTGTGATTGTAACAAACAGCATACCACCAGGCCTCATAAGATAATTTGGTGAAATCTTTCCAGTTTTTTGTTATTTGCTGAAAAGCTACTGCCAATAGTATTATTTTAACCCTGAAAGTGCAATGATCCCAAATGGGGGAGACACTCCCCAAAACAATGTGAGAAAATGAAAAAGAGTAACAGGACGAAAAACTCTTATTAATTTGAGACCACACCTGCACCCAAAAACTGTGAACAAGAGGACAACTGAAAAGCAAATGAAACAGATCAGCACGTGGTAAGGAGCAGGACCAGCATTTGTCAGGAGTATCTGGGAAGTGTTTACTAAGATTTAGTGGTGAAAACAGTAAGCGATTATAGATAATAAACAGTGTCTGAGTTGTATTGGCAGCTCTGGAAGAACTACGTATTTTCATCCACACTTTGTCCCATAAATCAGTAGACCAGGAAGCTTCGAGCTCCCCTTCCCAAGTTTCCTCCAGCACCGTTTTGGCGCGAAGTGGTGAAGGAGTTTAAAGAAAGAATAGATTTTGGAGGCTTTAGAATGTTTAAGAAGTAGGGAATTCAGTGAAATAGCATCCGAGGACGTTTGATTTGACGAAGGAGATGTTAGGAGATAACCATCATAAGCATGTTGTAATGCTTGCGTTAACAACAAATATTTAGCGCGGAAAGCAGGAGGGAAATTAAAAGAGGTAGCGGCTAACGGAAAGGAGATAGTCTGATTATGATGGAAAAGTTGACGCACCCAGATAAGGCCACGTGATCTCCAGGATTTCCAGAAAATCGGCTTGTTATTGATTAAAATAGATGTATTGTGCCAAATGGGTTGGTCAAGAAAAGAGGGGTTAGATAAGCAAGGGAGGATTTTGGAAGTGTACTTAAGAATGGGAGTAGATAAAGACCGAGGTCTACAAGAAAACATAAGATATTCTTGGAAGGAGAAGGGAGAGATAAAAGATTGTTCCAAGGTCAACCAAAGGGGAGAAGACGATGGGGAATCGTCAATCCAATGCGAGGCTTGATTCAAAAGAAAGGATTTATGATAGGTGGAAAAATTCGGAAAATTCACCCCACCTTCTCGTTTAGGACGCATACGTTTGGATAAGGACATGCAGGACTTTTTACGCCCCCACAAAAAGGAAGATAAAAGAGAATTAATTTTCTTGAAATATTTCAAGGGTATAGCGAGAGGTATATTGGATATTGTAAATGAAACAATAGGAGCGAGCATCATCTTGATGGTGTCTAATCGCCCCCACCATGATAAATATAAAGGATGACACTTGTTAGTAAGATTAGTTAACTTTTGTATGCAATCATCCATACATTTATTGATTGTACATGAGAGAGAAGACTGAAAATTAAGGCCTAAATATTTAATAGAATTAGGGCTCCAAGTAAAACCAGAAGCAGAGAAGTCATCCTTGAAAGTGACTTTAGTAAGTGGTAACATTTCGCACTTATCTTTGTTTAATTTGTAGCCAGATACTTGAGCAAAAGAGTGGACTTCATCTAGAAATGCAGGAAGGGAAGAACCAGATTGGGAAAGGAATAATGAGACATCATCAGTATATGCTGTCATCTTAAGATCAGATTTGTGGAAATGAAACCCATGTATATTATCATTCTGTCGGATTCTCAAAAGGAAGGGTTCTAAAGCGAGATTAAATAAAAAAGGAGAAAGTGGGCAACCCTGTCTAACCCCTCTACTTAGGGAAAAATAAGAAGACAAACCACCGTTCGCCGAAATTGCTGCTCTAGGACGAGAATATAGAAAAGAAACTAGGGAGGATATTTTTGGACCAAACCCAAACCACTTCAAAGTATGGAACAAATACAGCCACTCAACCCGATCAAAAGCCTTCTCCGCATCTAAAGCTATAGCAGCGAGGGGATGAGAATAATGGGAGGATTTGGAGAGGATGTCAAAGAATAACCTAGTATTATCCGACAGCATTCTACCTTTTACAAAACCGGATTGTTCTTTGTCTAGAAGCTGAGATAGGAAAGTTTCTAATCGCAAAGCTACTGCCTTTTTGAAAAATTTTTATAATCGATATTTACTAAAGAGATGGGTCTATAATTTTTACAGTGCTGCAAATCTTTACCAAGCTTTGGGATAATGCAGATAAGAGCGTCAGAGAAAGATACAGAAGCGGAACCGGTCTGAAGAAAAGTAGAGAGAAGAATATGTAGTTTGGAGATAAGCAACTTTGAGAAATAGGAAAAGAATTCAACAGTAAAGCCATCAGGACCCGGAGCTTTGCCATGTTGGAGAGAATTAAGAGCCTGAAGGAGATCTTTCTGAGTAAGGTCCGATTCCAAAGAGGAAAGATCCGGAGGAGTGTCGAAAGGAGAAGAAATATTGGATGAAAATTGAGAAATGGAATGTTCAGATGAAGAGGACTCTGAGGAATATAATCTTTCATAAAACCGTAAGAATTCCTGTAGGATATCGTCACTCTTGTGCTTTAGAGACCCGTCACAACCATAAATAGATTTAATATTGACTTTGTTTTGTTTTACCTTAAGATAATTAGCCAACAGCTTCCCAGCCTTATTTTGTCCACCATAAAACTTGGCGCTAGACTTTAAGAGAAAGTTGGAGGCATTATATGTGGAATCTTTATTAAACTGGAGTTTAATCGCTATAAGATTATTCAGGCAGTCTTTAGACTTGGAAGTGTAATATTGGTGTTCTAATTGTTTAATCTTGGATAGGAGGTCATTAGTTTATTGTTGTGCTTTCTTACGCTTACGAGAGACATACCTGATAATGAAATCTCTAGCCGACGCCTTGAAAGCGTCCCAAACGACAGGGAATTGGACTTCATCCGAATGATTAAACAAGAAATATTCGTTGAAAAAGGAAGTAAATGAAGAGGCAAATTGAGCGTCCAGTAGAAGAGCATTATTAAATCGCCATTTTTTAGCGGAAGTAGGCTTATGCAATACATCTAAAACAATAGAAACTGGGGCATGATCTGAAATTAAAATTGAGCCAATATCAGAAGAGACAAGGGACTGAGTGAGGGCATGAGAAATAAAAAAAATAGTCTAATCTAGATTGAGTTTGATGAGGAGGCGAAAAAAAGGAATATTCTCGTAAAGTGGGATTACAGAGGCGCCATGCGTCAGTAAGTTTTTATTGTGCAATGAGGTGATAAGGATTTGTGTGATTTATGTGGAGTATATGTACAAGCTGAATGTCTATCCAAAAAAAGGGTCAAAAACTTCATTACAGTCACCCACAAGGATGAAGTTGTCAACATAATGTTGAGTAATGAGCGGCGCTAAGGAATCCCAGAAAGAGGCATCACCACTCGTTGGAGCATAAACATTTAAAATAGAAATTGGGACATCATCTAGATTGAAAGTAACTAACACCCATCTACCCAAAGTGTCTGCAAAGTGGTTTATTGACTTAATTGGAAGAGATTTGCGAAATAGGATCAAAACACCATTACGCTTACCATCACCTGGGGAGAAATACACCTCCCCTACCCAACCTCTCTTTAATTTAGCAGATTTGTCTGCTGAAAGATGTGACTCCTGTATACAAGCTATATCTGTGTTAAGTTTAGCCAGGTGGGAAAGGACTCTCTGTCTTTTTATTGGTGAATGCAAACCTCTAAAATTCCAGGATAAGAATTTCAAAGGCATACAGTTATTTCAGGATCATATAACAAAGAACCAGTTGAGAAGCAAATGCGAAAAATAAAACCATTTAAAGCATTGAAACATGTTGATATGCAATACAAAAAATAAGCATGCGGAAATCCATGAAAGACTCCATAATGAAAATCAGGGAAATGACAATTAGAAAGACTAAGAAGGAAGAAGATTAAGAACAGTAAGAAAAGAAATTGAGAGGAAGAAGAAGAAGAATATTGGAGCAATAAGAGGGTACATAAAAGAAAATAAACCAGGAAGAAGCCAAAGGAAAGTTGAAAGCCTGAAGAATACAAAGAAAAGAAGGAACGAAATATGAGAACAAAATAGCAATATGAGAAGAACAAAAAACTTACATAATGTTGAATACAAACAAGGGGGAGCGAGGATGGAGGCCACATAGAACAATGATGGATCTTAAGCTCCAAAGGGAAGGCAGGGAAGGAAGACGACTTCAACGAACTCCGAGAACATGAGGGTAGGTGAGACCATGTAGAGAGATATCTGTATAGAAAGGGAAAAGAGGACAAGCTTAAACAATAAAATTTTAAAGGTCAATAGAAACAAGCAACTGGAAGAAACCATTTGAACATAACCAGCACGTATATCAATAATAAACAGAGCTTAAATGCAATAATAAAAGAGAGGCATGCTAAACACACTTAATGAGAGCTAGATGAAGCATCAGTATCCATTTTGATATCACTACCGGAGTATAGAAAACTCTTTAGTTTCAACGGATCATCATAAGTAGTAGTTTTCTTGTTGAATGTAACCTTAAAAAGGCATGGATGGAAGAGTCCATATCTCGCTTCCATAGAACGTAGCTGCGGTCTGAGTGAAAGAAATTCCTTACGCCTGTCGGCAGTAGACTTTGCATAATCCTGAGAGAAGAATAACTGATTACCAGACCAGGTGATCCGAGGGAGAGCTTTAGCCGCTGATAGAACTGTGAGTAAGTCTGTATACTCAAGAAAGTAGATGATGACTCCTCTTGGCCTTTTAGTAGTGGAAGCAGAGACCCCTGAAGGAGGGGGGCATAAGCGATGAGCTCTTTGTATATTAAGAATGGTGGAATCCGGTAGTTGAAGAACCTTTGGTAGGAAAGATTTGAAAAAGGTGAGGGCATCAGGCCCTTTTGAAGTTTCCGCAAGGCCATAAATGCATAGATTATTTCTCCTGCTCCTATTTTCCAAATTTTCAATTTGCTTGTGGAGTGCAGAGACTTGAGCACATAGCGGATCAACCTTGGCAAAAGAAGAAGTAAGAGTGTCAACATTTTGTTCCAGAAGGGTTACACGCTCATCAATGGTAGACCACTTGTCAGATAGAACCTGAAGAGTAGATTTTGTTTCCTCAAGAGTAGACTTAGTTTCTTCCCATAAAAGGGCGCAGGGCCCTAATTTCCTCCAAGAGAATATCCATTGTTACTGTTGAACTTTGTTTAGGAGGAGAGGGTGGGTCCTTTTTCAGTCTTCTAATTGAACTTTTCGTAGTACTGCTCGTTTGTTGAGTCGAAGAAGAAGAGGAACCTTTGGATGAGGCATCAAGGGAGTCATCCATTTCTAGACACTGATACCTAGAACTCGTATGAAGGAGGAACTTACGTGGAGTAGGCAAGGGCTTACGAAGATCCTTAATAATTCTGCCATGGGTTAAATAGAACATGCAGCAAAAATACCATAGAAAATAATCTAATAGGTACATGAGCTCATAAGACTGTCTGGCATGGAGAGAAAACCAAACAAAAATAAAACAGGAACAGTCATGTACATGAGCCACTAGATCAATCATGAGGCACACAAAAACAGTAGGGTAATGACAAAAATGTGTTTGTCATAAAACCATATGATGCATTATAAAACCTCAAAAATTCTAACATGCATGGAAAAAAGAGAAAATGCTTGAAGAAGAAATACATATCAATATAAGCACTATCAATGAATAGTAGATAGTAAAACAAGGACAAAGTATATGCAATGGTAGAATGACAAGGAGGGTCGATGAGAAACTGTGTCAGCGTGAATAAGACAAAAGACTACATCAAATTGAAACTGTGGCAGCCATTACAAAACTGCTAGGGTGAAAATATCCATCAGCAGAGTTACAAAATGGTGAGCGCAAATGTAAGATTCAGTTCCACAGTTTTTGTTGAAGGTACAGCATTCAGTGGCCCAAAGAGCAAAAATACAAGAAATAATTTCCATCGTTTGTCTTTGAGGAAGGATAGTAGCAGAAGAAATAAGGTAACATTCATAGAGCTTGTAGGCTGCGTCAGCGCTGTACCAGGAACATTTTATTATGTGAGGAAGAACTCTCCAGAGAGGTATAAAGGCACATGTAGCAGAAGCCCAGGCAAACTCAATGTTCAATCGGGCAAATCTATATAACGTGCAGCAGGGTAAGAAATTCAATAAAAAGATAGAGCTGCAAAACTGAAAGACCACGGTAAGTCGTTAGGAGCAAAGCTCCGTCAGCGGTGCCAAAGATGTTGTCCGTGGTGCCAGAAAACAGCGCTGCACTCACATGCCACATCAAGCCTGCAGCAAATTTAAATACCGGTAGCTGTTACAGCACTCCTGGGGTTAAAATCACCAACAGCAAAATCGCAAAATGGTTGGCGCAACTGTAGAATTCAGTCCCACAGTCCTTGCTGAAGGGAAAGTGTGCTGTGGTCCAAGGGGCAGACATACAATTAAGACTACCAGCGCTCATCTATGAAGGAGGATGGTGGCAGAGGAAGTAAGCTGACAGTCATAGAACCATTAGGCTGTGGCAGCGCTGTGACAGGAATATTTCTTTTTGGGAGGGAAAGTCCTCCATAGCGGTAAAAAGGCTCAGTAGCAAAAGCCCAGTCAGCTTCAGAGTACTAACGGGCACAAGTAGGCGACTTGCAGAAGGGTGACAAACTTGAAGGGGAAAGCGAGCTACAAGGCTCAAGAACCGCGGGAAGCCGCTAGGAGCGAAGCTCCGTCAGCGGTGTCGCAAGATGGCGTCCGTGGCGCCGGGAAACAGCGCTGCACTCACTTGCCTCATTAGTCCTCAAAAACGATGCAGCAGAGCCACCAAAATTGTCCTGCAGAGTCACTGCCTCATCCAGCGACGAAACCCATGGTCTCCCCGGTCAAGGAGCTTCAAAGGAAATCACGTTGAGCACCTCACTCCCCGCGCCTCCCAGAGAGCTACAAAGGAGCCGCCATCGTCGTCGGGCGCTAGCCACGCCCCCCCCTCAAAGAGGACTTGAAGGGTAAGTGATGCTCTAAATAGTGCTTGTCAATACTTTCTACTGCATAGTTTACCATATTATATTTTAGAGGTTTCAGGGGGATGTGTGATTAACACAACTGGATTAGTTGCTATTTAATATGTGAGTTTAAACTAGTCACTAATTTAGAAGTAATTAAGACTCAATCATTCACTAGTATTTCTGCCAGCTCTTCTTTTTGAAAGTATGCTTCTGTTGACATATCAATTTGCTTGGAGCTCGTCTACAGTGTAGTATCAAGTTAAACAAAAATATTTCTGGTGGATTTAGTAAAATATTCCGGTGGACCATATAGGAATGAAAAAACATATATGTGAGGCTAAGTAAGTAGGACAGGGGGCTCAGAAGTAGGCCCTTCATCTATTAGGTTCAATTAAAGCTGCCTCGTGGCATTGTAGTGTTTCAAGTGCTGGCGCGGGTCTACAGATCATGCACAGGATTTTGATGAACACTCTTGAGAACCATTTACATAGCCATAAGAACAGATCGGGTCCATATTATCAAGAAAGGGCGATACATTATTGCCACTTTTATCGGCAGGAAACTGCCGCTAAAGCGGCGATAATGGGCTTGATAATATGCCCTTGTGAATTCCCATAGAAGCCCAGGTGAACACCAGGGACAGCACGTACACTTTTCATTGTATTTAGCCCGTTCTCCGCAGCTATTTGGGCATTGTCGGCTGGCGGTTGGACGGGGTAGGTGCGAGGTTTGAGGCACCTGAGAATTATTGTGAGTATAACTTGGGCGTAGAGGACGAGGTAATGGAGCTTATTGCTCCAAGCATAACAAGCACATTTGAGTAACCGCTAGCTCATGCAGATCCCTATTGTGTTTCTTCTAACAGCCCGGCACAGGTGAGGGCGTCCAACTTGCCTAGTCATGGGAGCCACTCTCCTTCTACGAGGAGGTAAGAATATTGGGAGAAAGGTTGGATTTTACCCATAGAGCCATGGAGGGTGACTTATTGGGGGCTATGTTTGTTCACCGGTTTCCCATATGTGGTAATGCTGCACATCGTGGGTATGAGGCATTTCATCGTGTTTACCTTTTGGTTGTCCCTGCGAACTGGCCCGCCTCTAGACGGTCCTGGGCCATTACAAGTGTCCTGAGCTCACCAAGGAGAGTATTTCTCTCCTACAGGTCTTGTGTTCTTTGTCCTTCCTACTTTTGCAGCGGTATGTTGTGCACACGATTGTGGCACACTATGTAGCATTAAGCAAGGTTAATGCGCATCCTCTAAATTTTCTATTTTCTTTTCTGCCCTAGGTCATGATCAGGAGCTGCGCAATGGCCCACCCTGACATATACTATGGGTATTTACATTCATTTTTATTTTCACGTGCACATAATCACATTTTTTAATCCCGGTCCTGAAGAAACGCCAATGACCCTTCCGGCAACAAAGGCGTGAAACATGTTGACTGTTTTATGCTATCTAAGTACATTGTGCCTTTTGGGATTACACCTTATCTATGGTTTATTATGTTGTGAAGGGTGTTACCTCTCTAATATTCCTTTTGAGGTCACCCCCTGCGAGTTTTTAAACACTCTGCACGCACTTGGATACCCTTTATAGGACATACCCCTCACACACCCACATGCACCATCCGGCGTACCTCAAAAGAACTCCGATAAAGTGACCCTTTGGGGGACCCGTTGGGAATTGCAGCCCCGGCCCAACGAGGAGCACCGCCCGATGATGAAGCATGACACCCTTTGGGGTGTGTGAGGGCAACAGGAGGCAAGACTTGTTCTGTCCTCCTTATTCATATGTCCGTTCACCTAGGACCTCCCCCCTTTTTTCTTAAGTCTCTCTTTCTTTTGAAAGCGCTAGGGTGTTGTGTTGCACACTGCCCTTGGAACAGTGTAACATTTTTGGTTTTGAAGTTACAACTTGGAGCATAGACACTGGACCTTTAACTGTCTCCTAGGTCACCCCCTTCTTTTTTGATATAACCATTTACATAGCCATAAGAAGGGATCAGGCCATATTATCAAGAAAGGGCGATACATTATCGCCGCTTTAATCGGCAGGAAACTGCTGCTAAAGCGGCGATAATGGACTTGATAATATGCCCTTGTGAATTCCCGTAGAAGCCAAGGTTAATACCAGAACTTGGGTTTCTATGGGAATTCACAAGGGCATATTATCAAGCCCATTATTGCCGCTTTAGCGGCAGTTGCCTGCAGATAAAAGCAACGATAATGTATCGCCCTTCCTTGATAGTATGGCCCGAGAGTCATCTGCTACCACCAGAGAGTCATCCTAAATAAAGGATTGAAATGCACTCACAAAAAGGCATCTTTGATTAATCTGATGAAAGTAGGATGTCTTTTTCAACGAGGAGGAATAGCAAAGAACTTTGGGGCATATTACCAAAGCAGGCAAAATGAAATTATCGCCGCTTTTGCGGCCGTTTTCAGCCTCAAAGCGGCGATAATTTCATCGCCCTATTAGCAAGCTGTCGCTAACATCAGTTAGCGACAGCTTTTAGGTGATAGCGAGCGGTTTGGAGCCCACTCTGCATGTCAGCGATATTTATCGCTAATGACATGCAAAGTGGGCGTACCCAACCTGTCAGTGACTGAAAGCAGTCACTAACATCGCTATCGCCTATTATCAACGCAGGCATAGCGATTAAAATATTCGCGCTAAGCGCGAATATCGCCAAACCCTAACGCCTGCTCAGACCAATTCTTAGCCTGTATATCCAACTAGCAGCCTGTCCCGACGTTGTCCGGGTATGAATTGCTGCCGGCCAGTAGTAGATTGTTTTGTTGGATTTCGTTTTGATAGCATTTCTTATCTGTGACAGGCCTGTGAAACGCTCCGATTCACAGTGCACTGCTGATGCACTTAAGAGTGCGCGTTCAGTAGTGTGTGAACTCGAGTTTCCCTACTTTATTTTCCTTGCAATATTATATAGCGCGAACTCGACAACATGGCATGAGCACAATTTACATTACAGAACAACACATTTATTTGTGGTAGGCAAGGGGAAGCAAAGCGATTTGCCTGGAATCACAGGATGTTGAGCTGATGCCGAGATTCGAACGTAGCTCCCCAGCTCTAAAGTTCGCAATTCTAGAAGTGTCTAAAAGTGTATGTCGGTGCTGGCTATCAATGAGAGAGACCTGTGTATTTTTCAAATGGGTAGTGAAAAAATATGAGTATGTTGCTGGAGATGTTGGCCGCCGTGCCACCATTGTACTTACCGGGGGGGGGGGAAACACCCATTATTCTGCAACTTTCTTTCCGCATACCATCACTCCGCATACTTTCATTACGAAAGTACCATGACTCAGCAATGCCATTATAACACATAACATTACATTTTATATGCTTTTACCACGCATACATTTACAACGAAATTCGTTGTAAGTACATGAATGGTAAAAGCATGTTTTTTTTAATGTTTGGATAAGGTAAGTATGGGTATAGGGGTATATGTTTTGGGGTACTGAGGTATATGTTTTGGGGTGTTTGGGTATTTTAAGGGTTCAGATATAGTTTTGGGTTGTGGGGTACAGGGGTAGCTTTAGTGTTTAGGGATAGGTATGGGTTTTGGGGTACAGGGGTATTTTTAGGGTTCAGGGCTAGGTTTGGGTTTTGGGGTATAGTGGTATTTTTAGGGTTCAGGGGTAGATTTGGGTTTTGGGGTACAGGGGTATTTTTAGGGTTCAGGGGTATGTTTGGGGTACAGGGGTATTTTAGGGTTCAGGGGTAGGTTTGGGTTTTGGGTACAGGGTTATTTTTAGGGTTCAGGGGTAGGTTTAGCTTTTGGGTTACAGTGGTATTTTTAGGGTTCAGGGCTAGGTTTGGGTTTTGGGGTACAGGGGTATTTGAAGGGTTCAGGGCTAGGTTTGGGTTTTGGGGTACATGGGTATTTTAGGGTTCAGGGGTAGTTTTGGCTTTTGGGGTACAGTGGTATTTTTAGGGTTCAGGGCTATGTTTGGGTTTTGGGGTACAGGGGTATTTTTAGGGTACAGGGGTAGGTTTGGGTTTTGAGGTGCAGGCGTATTTATAGTGTTCAGGGCTGGGTTTGGGTTTTGGGGTACAGGGGTATTTTTAGGGTTTAGGGATAGGTTTGAGTTTTCGGGTACAGGGTATATTTATAGGGTTAAGATGGGTTAGTGTTTAAGGGTGTTGGGGTATTTTAAGGAGTAAGGGTGGGTTATGATTATGGGGGGCAGGGGTATTTAAAGGGAGCAGGGTGGGATTAGCACACGATATGAGACATGGCATGAAGGGCCCCCAGGCCCCCAGCGTTTGTCACGCCCCAGCACACGCCCACAGCACAATGCAGACACGCCCACAAGGGACTACTTTGCAGGCACGGTTCTTTTACCTTTTAAATGTATATGGTGGGCGTCTGCATAGCCTATGTCCTTTGGCTGCAACTGCCCTTTCCAACGCTGTATTGGGTGTTGTGATTGGAGCTGTGGTTCCTGAGATTACCCGCCTCAAAGGTTTGGGTTCTCTCTTTATTATATTAGTATAGATTGGAGGTGGATATTCAGGTCAAGTCCCTATTAACGATAATGCCTGAATATCGCTGAATTTCCAGCGATATTCATGCATTTCGCCACTATCGTTGAATATTTTATCGCTTTGGAGATAAACGTTGCTAAAAGCACGTTATCTCTGCGATAAAATCCGGCGATGTGCGGCGATAAAAAAAATGTTGCTAAACTTATTTAGCGATAAATATCGCTAGTTGTTGATAATATACCCCTTTCTTTGATTTATCATTTGGAGGATGGGCCCTTCTGCCTCCATCCCCAAAGAATGAAGGTGTCCATCTGGCCGATGGAATACCATTCGTTGTATTAAAAGCTTTCTAATCCTTAGTACTAAATCCTCAGGTTCCCAGATCATCGTCGACAGATAAAACTCTGTCAACGTTGATGAGGCACAGATCTCTGTGACATATTTAGAGTCAGAGTAGGATGGGGGAAATCACAGTGGAGTACAGCAGTGCTGGACATGTTTTGCTGCATATGAACTTAGTAGTTACCCTCAAATGTGCGACCACGCGCGCCATTCCTTTTAAACGCGTCCCTGTTACCGAGTATTGAGGGGATGCATTTCAGAGCAGAAGCAGGAGGATTATGCAAACACCGCCCGCTGCTTAATTTATCTCTGCAGGAGAGCTGCTTTGGTGTTTTATGCAAATAATTAGAAGCTGACACTAACAGCCCAGCACAGAAGCTGCTCTGCAACAGACAAGAGCAGCAGAACAATGCCGCATCCCCAGGACTGACCCTAGTGCTGTGCTCCCATCCTATGCTTTTTCTATGAAGGGTCTAGGCGTGAACACCTCCTTTCAGGTTTTCTCTTTGAGGACATGCACAAGATAAACAATGAAGATTCCGGCACTGATGGATAATAAGTGGGCTATGTGTAAATGCATTCATGTGAGTCCATTTGTAAGAAGGCCTTGTGTGAGTTAGGCAGGAGAGGCTGGTGTTGTTAACACTCTATAATCTACAATGCACCAGAGCAATCGATAGTACAGCAGGTGCAGTGGCACCGAGACCCAAGGCTGAACAATTGCTTTGCATTTTTAAGATATTGCCTAATGTTCATACAAACTAACAAGCAGCATGTCACATGTTTTGCCTGAGGTATAAAGTGTGTGTGTGTGAGATTAAATTGTGAATGTATCTCATACTCGAGAATCATTCAGTTTTTGTCCTGTGTGTTCACAATGTGCTTCGCCTCCATTTTTACTTCACAATGTAGCAATGGCTTATTACAGAGAATCAAGTAATTATTATACCCTGATAGACTGTGCGGGTTGAATGGCAAAATGCTGGTAAGGAGTTATATGCTTATTATATCAGATTTTATTTATTCAATTCCTTTGCGAAAGTAGCGCTGTTTTTTAAAAATATTTGCCTGTATATTGTGAAAATTATCTCTGGTGCACCTTGAAAAATATTCCGTTATAAAGACAGTGTGCTAGATAGGTGAGTTTTAGCTCAGTGAGTTACTCATTACATTCCTTACACAACCGTTACTGGCGGAGCCTAGAAGCAGCAAAATTCCTTATGAAGCACTTTTTTGTTCAGGCTTCAATTAATTCAGCTCCTGAGTCTGACGTGTCCAATTTTTAGCATCACTTCTCTCATCGGACACACGCTACTTTACCCCTTGTGAACCAGCCTAAAATCGTCATCTAAACGCCTCCCTTCTGTTCGAACAGTGAGTGCTCTGTCAACGTTGCACTCTCCTAAGTTAGAAAAGCATTTTTTTTGTCTTGCTGGCATTTAAAATTTAGGCCTAAGCAGAGGGATTGCTAAACACAGTTTTTTTTAAGGTAAACACAGGTAACATTATTTCAACAGATGGGCTACAGGCGGAAAAAACCAGGATCGCTGTTTGACCGCATTGTCGAAAGTTTGAATCCTGGAGGGCCCACTCATCCATTCGTCCTCCCTAGGCTGAGTGCATCAGGACCTCTGCACCCCAACGTTGGCATTTTTCGGTCTCCCCTATGCGGCACGCATGCGCTGCATAGGAGGGCCTTTAGCCGTTGCTCTGGTCATTTTCAAGCACACACTCGTGCTTGTGGCTGCATCCACTTTGCGGGAGCGAGCAGGGGCGTGCCACAAGCACGAGTGCAATGTCTGAAAATGATCAGACTATGGGTGCATGCACACACCACTCCCGGGCTCCCTCTCTCGCTCTCTCTCCTCTCGTTTTCTCTTTCTCGGTGTCTCTCCCGCTCTCTTTCCCTCTCTCTCCCCCTCTCTCGCTGTCTCTCTCCCCCTCTCTCTCTTTCTCACTCTTTCCCTTTCTCTCTCTCTCTCTCTCTCTCTCTCTCTCTCTCTCTCTCCCCCTCTCTCTCTCTCTCTTTCTCTACCTCCCGCCCCCTGCTGGCAACTGTACGTTCAAGCTGCCACTGCTGGTTAATCAGACATAGCTGGCAGGGACGGACTGGGATCCAACACTGGCCTCGGCAAAGATCCCTACCGACCCCCCTGGGAGCGGCCAAGCTGTTTGCCTGGGCGAGTTTCGGACGATTTTGTTACAGGGGCCGATTTTGCAGCTATGCAAAAAAAATGGCCCTGTAACAAAAACGGCCCCCAGGGGCCCAAAATCGGCCCCCACCCTAGTGGTCCACTGGGAAAACGCCCAGTGCCCACTACGGCCAGTCTGGCCCTGGTTGCTGGTGGCTCTCAGAGTTCACATCTCTTGGTCAGTGCAGAGAGACGTGTTTCCATATTTTGTCATTATGAATAGATTTTTATTTTTTGATGGAACGGTTTAATTACAGAATGTGTTTGAGCTTGGTTAGAATGTGCTTGTTTGTTTTTAAGTCTGGTCCGTTGATGAGCTGCACGTCAGGTCGCTAACAAGGCATCGCGAGTGCACATCAAATTTATTTATTTATTTGTTTATTTATTTTGCAATTTTTAAAGCGCAAACAAATACCCATACGGGTGTCTCGGCGCTGAAAGCTCAGAACTCACTACTGAAGACGGGAGGGTTAGGAGGTAGAGAAAAGCCATGTTTTAAGGCTTTTTCTAAATTTAAGAAGCGTGGGAGCAGATTTGATATGGAGTGGGAGAGTGTTCCACAGTTTAGCTGTAGCTGTGGTGAAACATCTATCTCCCCAGGTGGCCTTTCTTGTACGAGGTACATTCAGCAAGAGGGCTGCGGAAGATCGTAGCATCCTGCGTTGCTCCACTGGACGAAGAGCTTCTTTTAGGTACTGGGGCCCTGAGTGGTTTAGGGTTTTATAGGCTATACATAGGGCCTTAAATTTGATTCTGCTCCTGATTGGAAGCCAGTGGAGCCTTTTGATGTGGTGGGAAGTGGGAGTGAATTTAGGAATGGAAAGTAAGGTTCTAGCCGCCGCGTTTTGCACGGTCTGCAACTTGTTGAGAACCCCTTCCTGCGCATTCAGAAGGAGTGAGTTGCAGTAGTCTGTTCTTGAAAAGATTAGTGTACTGATGAGGGTTTTGCCGGCTGATTGGGGTAGGTATGGCAGAAGCTTTTTGATTTTTTTGAGGGTAAAGAAGGCGGAAGATACAACAGCATTAGTATGATGGTGAAAAGTCAGCTTATTGTCGAAGATGACTCCTAGGTTCCGGACTTTTGTCACTGGTTGGGGGGGGGAGCCCAACTCAGGTGGCCACCACTGTGGGGACCATACTGGCTGCAAGCTCCCGAATGTCATTACCTCCGTTTTATCAGAGTTAAGTTTGAGGCAGTTTGATGACATCCAGGAGCTTATCGCCTTCATTCCTTCCTGAAAGTTGGATGCGACGCTGGCTCCGTTATTGTGCACCGATAGCACTAGTTGCGTGTCATCGGCGTACGTAGTAAGGGCTATTCCATAGGTTTTTATTACTCTCGCTAAGTCCGATACGTAGATATTAAAAAGCGTCGGACTTAGCGAGGAGCCCTGAGGAACACCGCAGGGAAGAGAGAAGGTCTGAGAATTGAAATTCCCTACCCTGACAGTCTGAGGACGATTGGCAAGGAATGAGGCAATTAGATCTTTGGCTGTGCCTCCTATGCCCAGTGCCGAGACACGGTCGATCAGTGTGACATGATCGACCGTGTCAAATGCGGCAGAGAGATCTAGGAGTATCAGAACAGCTGCCCCTCCTGTGTCCATGGTTGTTCTGATTTCGTCTGCAGCTTTTAGAAGAGCTGTTTCCGTCCCATGTCCCTGTCTAAAACCAAACTGGGTGTCATCCAGCAAGTTGTTGTCGTTAATGAATTTCGAGAGTTGGATATTCATGGACTTCTCGAAAATCTTAGCTGGGAATGGAAGGCAGGCGATGGGTCTATAGCTTGCAGGGAGGAGAGGGTCCAGAGTAGGTTTTTTCAGTAGTGGCTTGATTATGGCTTCTTTCCAGACTGCAGGGTATATGCCTGTTGAGAACATGGCATTGCAAATGGTAGATAGTGCGGGGGAAATTGCTTCAGGGATGAGATTCAGAACGGAGGGAGGGCAGGGATCAAGAGGGGATCCTGATTTAGTACTAGCTGCCAGGCGTTGAATGAGATTTTGATCTACAGGAGTGAAAGATGATAAGGTAGGCCGAGTATCCATGTGAAATGCCAGTGGAGTTGCAGGGGGGGGCGGAATGGGAAAAAGTATCAAAAATGGAGCTGACTTTTTCCTTGAAGAAACTGGCCAAGGCATCTGCCAGTGACTGAGTGCCTTCTATGCGAGGCGTTATTAACTACCCGGAATAATTGTCCTGTTGAATTCTTTGCCTGATCGATTTGAGTAGTGAAATAGTTACTTTTCTCAGTAGTTAACAGTCTTTTATAGGTAGAGAGGGCATTTTTGTAGTTCAGTTTGTCTACCGTACTATAATTGCGGCGCCAGTGCCTTTCAAGGTTCCTACAGTGTTGTTTTTGCATGCGTAGGGCTTCAGTGAACCATGGGGCTGAAGGTGTTTTCCTGTTCCGGTGTGAACTTTTAGTCGGAGCTAGCTTATTGCATGCCATGTCTAAGTTTGTCAGGTAGTTGGAGGATGCTTTGATAGGATCTTGCTCGTTGGGAATATGGTTATCCTGCATTATCTCAGCTAGTAGAGTTAGATTGATATTTTTCCAATCTCTGTAAGATGAAGGAGATGGTGAGGTGGAATTTAGTTTAACAGGGTTTGTTTGAACTGTGAAGCAGATGGCTGAGTGGTCAGTCCAGATGAGTGGGATTATTTGAGTAACATTTACAAGGGGACTGTTGGTGAAAATACCGTCTAATGTATGACCTGCCTGGTGCGTAGGGGAGGTTATTAGTTGTTTTAAGCCTGCGGCTGAAAGGTCTGTGAGAAGTTGTGTAGTATCATTGTTGTTCAGAGTCTCTAGATGGAAATTGAAGTCACCTAGTAGGGTAAAATGCGGGGTGTCTGCAGCCGCTTCAATTAGACTGCCTATATTTGCTAAAAACTTTGCTCTTGACCCCGGAGGGCGGTAGATCAGCAAGCCCTTAATGCAGAGTCTGCATCCTATGGCATAGACCCAGTGGGTACTCACTTGAATACCACTATTATCGTATGAGTTACTTCGGTGTCTGACTCTGTAGTCTGTTTAGGTGCGCCATGTCTCTGGCAGCCATGAGTGTGATGCCCTTGGTTACTATGGCAACGATCGGCCATTTATACCACATGTGCGTGCTCTGCCCAGCTAACAAGCATTGGCATAGCCAATAGGACTCGCCTTTGGGACTTTATAAGTATTTAGTTATGCAGCATAATATCCTTACTGCAACAACATTAACTGTTGCATGGCTAAACACTTATAAGTCACAAAGGCGAGACCTATTGGCTATGCCAATGCTTGTTTCTACTTCTATACTACCGGGAGACCCATTTTCCTTGTTTCCTGCTGGACCTGTTGCATCCTCGATGCCTCAGTGTCTTCAGACTGCGTAAAGCAACCACAGAATCAACCCTGAGCTGGAGAAAAGGTCAGTGTTGTGGTGTGTATACATCTCCTACTCTCCAATGTGAAGCACGGCTAGCTCAGCTACAGCTGTCAAATATGAGAGGTAGTTGAATTATCCCTGACTGTCCAATGTCAGTCAATGCTAGCTCCTCTCCAGCAGTCCAGTGTCGAGCATGGCTAGCTTATCTCGTGCTGCTCGATCACAGGCATCTTTACCTGTTCTCCTGCTGTTCGATGTCAGGTCTGGTTGGCTCATTTGCTGCTGTCCTATGTAAGTCATGGTTAGCTCATCATGTAAACCACTGAGTCCCCAAGCCTGGGGACTGAGAGGAAGGCTATAGCTGTTGTCATTTGCATCCTCCAAGATCACTATCTAGAAGACCAAAAGGAAATTAAGAGGAGTCAATCCAGAATGGACTAGGGCAGTGCTTCCCAATCATTTTAGAACCCCAACCCAATTTTCAGAGCAAAGTTGTGTGACCCGCCTATCTTTAATGGACAAGAGGCTGGCTTATTCTTTCATGTAACTAAAGCATTGTGTAGTATCACATTGACATTTACGGACAGGACATTTTCCATAGAAATGACCACTAAATGTGACCAGTTTTATTTATAAAACTATATACCACACAAAAGATAGTGTGTGGAAATTGGATTTTCCTGACTATTCATCATTTGCGCATTACGAAGTAAACTGTCTTGATTTGGTTAGATACCATTGAATACTTTGTTTCGAGCACATTTCAGAAGAACAAAACAATGTGCTTCATTTTTGCTTTACTAACTGTTGAATGCATACAGGTATTTACATTTTATAGTGTGTGTTCAAAAAAATGAGATTCTACAGCCGTTCCGTTCACACTCCCTGTACTCCAGCAAGATTGTCACAATTTACTTTGCAGTCAGGGTAGGAAAAGTAAACACTGATCAGTATGTTAAAAGAATAAGCAGCATTTTGTCACAGGACTTTTCTGACTCACCAGAAATCAGCTTGAAACCCACAGTTTTATTAATGCAGGACTAGGGTAGTTACCCAAGGAAATTAATTCAATATTTGGGACCCTGGTGTCCTAGATGTCTCACTACGGAACAGGACTAGGATATAACACAAAATTGTAAGGCGAGGCCTTACACACCACCCTGTGTGTCATGCTTCATCATTGTTCTCCTCATCTCCTGTTATCCACTGTCAGCCATAGCTATCTCATCTCCAGCTGTCCAGTGTCAGGTGTAACTTGCTCATCTGTTGCTGTCTAATGTAGTGAACAGTCATAATATAAAAAAAAAATAATATCGAATTGACAGAATACGGGCACACAGGTGGTGCTTCGCGGCACGGGGAGCGACCTGCCTGTAAAAGGGTCAAGGGGGGCTCTCCTCACCGCGCAGCGGGTGTCATAAGAAGGGGAGGTGGGAGGAAGGAGCAGCTGGGAAGTGGGAGAGGACAAATGGGTGAGCAGAAGGGCGGGGCCGCAGAGGATGCAGCGGCTAGATAAACCTTTTAAAATTTAATTTGAGGTCGCAAACCTACTGGGGTTGGTACGTCACGCACTGTAATCACTTGCATAGAGAGATGCTGCATCCCTTCGACTCACACAGCCATGGTTACAGAGAGCCTTTATTGCCACACACTGAAGAAAAAAAAAGAGCTAACATTGGCTACTCCTACACCCCACACTACTAAAGCTATTACTGTAAGTACACAATCTGTTTACCACTCTCACCTCTCATTAGCAGCAGCACCACATCCACCTTTTTTCCCAAAAGATTTCTGTAAAACAGTCCCTAGATTTTCAGAAAATGAGTTAACTGTTACAGTGAACGAGATAATTAGGGTTGAGCCGCAGTTGTTTGGAGCTCTGATCCACACAACAAGCATGAGTCAGAGAAGGCAATTGTGGCACTGAATAGTGGATAAGGTGAATGCTGTTTCCCACACAAAAAACTCACATAGGTGCTAGGATGATTTGCATGAGACAGTATGTTCTTTTATTTCCAGGGCATACTAGGATGCCCTGGCAATTGGTGGTGGTTCTCCCAGGCCTTTCATCCTCATGTCCTGGGAGGAGAAGGTGTTGCCATACTCAACGCTGAAGGTACTGCAGAAATTCCTGGCAGAGTGTATGTCCAAATAATACTTCACTAACACTAAAAAATTCACTCTCTCTGCACCCTGCCAACACTATTCTGAAACTCAATCCCACTTATGTTCACATCATGATGTCTGTCACTACTAAATACATATCTTACCTATTCACTATCTAAAATTTCAGCATGCTTTTTTAACCAACCCTAATACGTTTCCTATCCAATTTTCAGCCTCAATCAATCAGGATTTATAAAGCATGGCAAATCACCTGTGAGAGTCTGAAGACGCTTGAGTTGCTAGCTGATTCACAGGAAAAGCAGTGAAAAATGAGGCAAAAGCAAAAGAAAGCACTCAGAAAACCAGCGGGGGGAGGACAGAGAAAGAAGTAAGACAAATTAGGCAAAAGCAGGACAAAATCAGGGCTGCACAACAACACAGGAGAGCTAGGCCTGGGGCACAAATCACAACTAAACATAATTATTGTACTTTGAAAGATACTTTTTATTAGGTCAGGACAAGTGTCCACCTCAAAGGATAAGACAACCACCTGCTGGGTGTAACACAAATAACAAAAATTAAACCTGTGCTCATTCCCTGATAATGTGACACAAAACAGTGGGACTTCTATCAGAGCAAATGTGTCAACTCTTTCAGCAGTAGAACATTTCACAAAAGCCACATTAAAACTGTGCAACCAATGCTTTTTGTAGTTAAATATAATATCACAAAATAAAAACAATCCAATAAGGGGAGCCGGAGATATAAATTGTTAAAGATTTATAGTTTAAAAGAACCAAGAAAACTATAACGCTCTATGTAAGTCAATTGTCATGGTTGACTGGGCCAAAACAACGTTTTGGGGCAAATTGTGATGGTGGCCTGGTTAGATACAACAAGTGATTGGTCTAGCTGAATCCTCGAAGGTGAAAAGTTGAAAAAGATTTCTATGTCCCAGTGAAGAAAGTGACTTTGAATACTTCAGCATTTTCCTTCAAAAAATTACAGTGACCTCTCTCTTGTTGACTTCTACAAACCAACCCACATTTTAAGGTCTTTTTTATTCTTTTTCATTAATCATCCCTACCTTAAAAATAATCTTGCATATTTAGGTGATCTTTTTCAACACTTACTGCTTCTACTTGTAATAGTCTTCCATTTAAATTGCGTTCTCAATCAACTTCAATTTCCTAAGCTCTTGCAAACCTATCTCTTTTCCTTGTAACCTGTCTTTACTCTTCTGTGGATGCTCTTTTGCTTTGCATCACAACTCCTTCAGCAAAATGTGCGCTTTATAAATAAATTAACATAACATTACTTTATGTGGTACAAAAACACCATTCTTCAATCATTTGTCAAAATGGAAACCACACTGAGAAGAGATCACAATAGGAAATACTCAATTACCAAATAGTTTGAATAATAATAAAAATATAAATGGGACATAAGCTTAATAGGAAAACGACTGTCAGATGCTGGTCAGGATGCCATGGGGCAAGAAAGAGTTACTGACCCAGAACAGTGGGTGTCGAGGCTTTTTACAACTGCTTTGCCACGGCCTGACCTACTTTTGCTCTGCACACTGGGCCAAGTACAACCCCTTTCCAAAATGTGACTCTTAGTAGTAAGGATGTTAGTGTAAGAATCAAAATCACTGGCCAGCAGTGGAATAAGTTCAATGTTCACCCCATTGCTCATCTTTGTAGGAAACACAAGCACTTTATTATGCAGAATATAATATTGTTCAACTACACAATTGATAGTGCCCAATTCATGGGTGTGAGTCTTTGTGCTCTAGGGGCTTCTGTTAGACAGCCCTCCATTGGATCACTGACATAATATCGAGGGACAGAATATCGACCATCAAGAATTTCGTTGAAAAAATATCGACAGACAAAATATCTAGTTTCTATCTACAAACAGGTAAGTACAAAAATATTGAGTTAAAAATATCGTTTACTAAAATATAGTTTAAAAAAATATCGACTTTACTAAAAACTATTTTAAATTAAATTAATATTAAAAAATTAATTACTAAAATATACTTAAAAATACTTAAATTAACTTATAATAATTAAATAATTAATGAAAGTTAAAAAAAATGTTTTTAATTCATATTTGTTAAAACATATATATCTAGTAACAAAATATAATTAAATAATAGCCAATATTATTAACGTACAATAACAAAAGTGTAAAAATTACTATTCCCACTCCAAAGAGTGCAAGCGTAGGGAAAGGGTTGGATAGCGTAGGGGTTAAAATTACTATTCCCACTCCAGTGGGTGCAACAGTAGGGGAAGCATTGGATAGCATAGGGGTACAAATTACTATTCCCACTCCAGTGAGTGCAACAGTAGGGAAAGAGTTGGATAGCGTAGGGGTTTAAATTACTATTCCCACTCCAGTGGGTGCAACAATAGGAAAAACGTTGAATAGCGTAGAGATAAAATTTACTATTCCCACTCCAGTGGGTGCAACAGTAGGGAAAGTGTTGGATAGCGTAGGGGTTAAAATTACTATTCCCGCTCCAGTGAGTGCAACAGTAGGGAAAGCGTTGGATAGCGTAGGGGTTAAAATTACTATTCCCACTCCAGTGGGTGCAACAGTAGGGAAAGCGTTGGATAGCGTAAGGGTAAAAATTACTATTCCCACTCCAAAGAGTGCAACAGTGGGGAAAGCGTTGGATAGCGTAAGGTTAAAAATTACTATTCCCACTCCAAAGAGTGCAACAGTAGGGAAAGCATTGGATAGCATAGGGGTAAACATTACTATTCCCACTCCAGTGGGTGCAACAGTAGGGAAAGCGTTGGATAGCGTAGGGGTTAAAATGACTATTCCCACTCCAAAGAGTGCAACAGAAGGGAAAGCGTTGGATAGCGTAGGGGTTAAAATTACTATTCCCACTCCAGTGGGTGCAGCAGTATGGAAAGTGTTGGATAGCGTAGGGGTTAAAATTACTATTACCACTCCAGTGGGTGCAGCAGTAGGGAAAGCGTTGGATAGCGTAGGGGTTAAAATTACTATTCCCACTCCAAAGACTGCAACAGTAGGGAAAGCGTTGGATAGCGTAGGGGTAAAAATTACTATTCCCACTCCAGTGAGTGTAGCAGTAGGGAAAGCGTTGGATAGCGTAGGGGTTAAAATTACTATTCCCACTCCAAAGAGTTCAACAGTAGGGAAAGCGTTGGATAGCGTAGGGGTTAAAATGACTATTCCCACTCCAAAGAGTGCAACAGTAGGGAAAGCTTTGGATAGCGTAGGGGTTAAAATTACTATTCCCACTCCAGTGGGTGCAAAAGTAGGGAAAGCGTTGGATAGCGTAGGGGTTAAAATTACTATTCCCACTCCAGTCGGTGCAACAGTAGGGAAAACGTTGAATAGCGTAAGGGTTAAAATTACTATTCCCACTCCAAAGAGTGCAACAGTAGGGAAAGCTTTGGATAGCGTAAGGGTTAAAATTACTATTCCCACTCCAGAGAATACAACATTAGGGAAAGTAAATACTTCATATATAATAACAAAAATTAAAAATGAATATCTATGAATAATTAATTAAATATAATTAAAAATTGTATATAATATAATAATTAATATATTAATATTACTAATTAACAATAATTATTTCAATTGATCACCTATTTATACAAATTAATTAAAAACTAACAATTAATTATTTAATAATTTAAAATTATTTAACAATTATTTCCAATTAAATAAATTTAAATACATTTAATTATTTAATTAATTATTAATAAATTACTTCCCACCCTATTCCCCTATAAACCCACAGCCCGCTACAGAAAATAAATTATTAAAATTAACATAATTAACAATTAATCAATTACATTAAATTAATTGGCAAATAAAATTTTTATAATTATCCATAAATACTTAATTAATAATTAATTCTAAATAAATACCAATAAATAATTTTACATATTTAATTAATTATAATTTCATTACTTCCCACCCAATTCCCCTATACACTCACAACCCGCTACAGAAAATAAATCAGTACAATTTACATAATTACCAATTAATAAATTAATTAAAATTAATTACCAATTAAAATGTAATTAATTAACAAATATTAAATAATTAACAATTAATTAAAAATTACTATCAATAAATACATTTACATATTTAATTAATTATAATTAAATTACTTCCCACCCTATTCCCCTATAAACCCACAACCCGCTACAGAATTAAATTACGCAATAATTATAAAAACACAATTCATTAATTAAAATTAATTATAACATAAATACACACTTTTCACACATATTATAACATAAAAATACACTATAAAAAATTAGATATTATTAAAAAATCGATATTTTTAACTATCTATATTATATACTTAGATATTTGAACTTTCCATATTTTTAACAGTCAATATTACATCACTTACCTTAAAAACGATATTTTGTTTATCTATATTCTGTCCTGTCGATATTTTGTCCAGTCTATATTTACAACTCGATATTCTGTCTAATCGATATTTTGGACTCAATATTATGTCTGTGCACCCCCTCCATTTACCTCTTGTAGCCCCGCACCCGTTTGAGCTCCCCCACAGGTTCAGTGTTTGATGTAAATCTGTGGGTGCCACTCTTACTGTCCCTCTTTGATTTAGTTTTAGCACTCAGTCAGTCAGGCTTAGGACTGTTCAGTTTTTCACCAAATTCATAGTAGCAGCATGGACCCGTATTTGGCTCTCCCACGGCAGCTGCATCTCACCCGTAAAAAAGGAGTCTCAAGGCAGCACATGGCAATGTTTTGAGGAGCCGCATTGCAGTTAGCCATGCAGCGCATCACTTGGAGGCTTCTGATAGGGACTGTCTTCCAGGCAGCGGGCTGCAGATTAAGGTTCCCTCCAGCCAGCACTTTATTCATGAAGCAGCTTCCTCCAAAACACCAGTGAATACTTTGGGCTTCTTCTTGAATGCACCAGTCACACACGTCCAGATGACAATTCTTCACTGTGGTGGATACCAGGAACATCAAGAGTGTCTCGAAGTGACAACCTTAATTCTTCACAAAGCTCCCCCACAGCACCTCTTGGGCCACCTAATCTTTCATATTGTATATTCTAGGTCTCCTTCCTAGAAATCAATATGGGTTGGTTCCACTTTCAAGTTTTTGGCCAAGATTCCTTTCAGGCTGGGACTCTGTCTGAGTGATGGTCTGCCCAGCAGGACAGTCTCCAGGTGTGCGCCAAAAGAGAAGTACAGAAAGATGAGGACAGGCTGCACCCAGTTATTCATGACCACTCGACATAGAGCTCAAGAACAGAGACAAGAATCTGTGACTATTGAAAAGGCTTCTTTCCCTAACAAAAGACACTGAAAACCTCACCTTGCACTGCTTACCATCTAACAAATGGCAACTACACTTAAAGTCAATTACAGCCCAATGCGCCATGAAGGTCCCTGTCATGTCTAAGACAGGAAATCTCGTCTTTCCTCTCCGTAGCGTCTGGTGCTTCTCCTAACATTTAGGAGATTCCAGCAATAAAAATATGATTGATGGAGAAATCAACCTCTCCTCCATCTTGTACTCTGGTCCAGGCTTTGAGCTTCCAAAATGGAACCTGTAGGTCTGTATTACTTGTGCATGGCACATTATCATGTGTAGCATACATGTACACATACAACACACAGGAGTTTGTGCTCAGGATTCAGAATTCATTGTGAGCAGCAGAACGTTATATGAATGGGCTTGGAAGCATGCATTCATGCCTCACAGGTCCGAGGCTGTCACTGTAATCCCAAACCATCAACAAGCTCCATGCATGAAACCAACAACAGGATAGTAGTCTGCAATACCCTTGCTCCTGGTCATGAAGGGGCACCAACGTAACATGAGCTCCATCTATAGCACCAAAAACACGTGGCATACCTCCCAAACCAAATAACGCGGTTTTTGACATTGATTAGTGTAGCATTATTTGTAGGAAATGGGATACATTCATTCATACATATGAGGATAACATCCAGGGCTCGAGGGAGAAAAGCAGAAAAAGTCAGTTGAAACATCCCATTGGAGCCACTGACAGGGTATTGACTGGTCCCTAACAGTTGCCCAAAAATGTAGCACTGTCATGGTCTTCACAATAGCTGGGATAACAGTTGACTTTCCAATGTCTGATAGCAGTTCTGATTTAGATAGTAGAACTAAGGTTTGAATTGTGGGACCAGTCTACTTGATGTAGCCAACACAGGATCCATCCTGTCTGCCTCAAATTGTACCTAAGTACCAGACTATTTAGTTCTTTGACCTTTTTAGCACTATATTTATCTAAAGCTTCATATCTATCATACGCCCTATTGGATTTTGTTCTTTTGGTCTTGTTTAATTTATTAAAGTGAACTACTTTTTTTAAATTGGTTTGGTGTTTTTATTGTTTATAGTTGTGAATTCATTACTGTTTTGATACTGCATAAACACTTTACATATTACCTTAAGCCTGTCTGCCAGGTGCCATACCTACCATGAGGTTGAGCTCAGGTTGATTTAATGAATTTTCTGGTTCACCCTGACAAGAATTGTTATTATAATCTAGTATGTTACAATGACGCATAGGTAATGAATTCCACAAGTGGCTTTTAACTTCTAGGCCAAGGTTGCATTTTCCACACCATATACTTGAGACTTAGTAGCAAGCTTTGATATGCCTAAATGTTCCCATTGTCCTCAGTACACTCTAACTGTTGTGCCAATATGTGAATGTTCCTCTTCTTCTGCAGATAGTAAAGGACATGTTGGCCAGCTTCTATGGTGCAACAGGAGCGCAGCTGGGAGTTCATGGTGGAGCTACAAACAGCAAAGGACTCAGAAGCAATGAGGGTGATGAGGCTGACCAGGAGTCCACATTAGCTACAGACTCTGAACCCTCCAACTCAGGCCAGACTCTTGTATTGACAGAGAAAACATACCCGGAAATGACATCTGGTCCCATGTCCACCACCACCATAAGTGCCATTTGCATCCTCACTCGTGTACCTCCATAGAGATACCAACATCCCATCTGGAAACAATTGGAGTCTTTTTTGACCTTTGCCAATGCCTCTCCGTTCGGCGTATTGTCTTCAGAACACGTGGATCGCCCCCACTGCATGAAGAAAATCGATGCATCACCTTGATTGCTGGCTGGCCACTGACACATCACTCAGCGGCACCCCGCATCTTGCTGTTGTGACCAGGATCAAGGTACTTTGCTCAACAGGGCTTGCGTGTCTCCTGTATTCGGCCCAGGCTCCATCACTGTTTGACTGAACTGTTGACGCAACTAGATAACCCTCATAGGCGTTTATTGCTTCTCTGCACTAGCTTTATATTTAATCTTTAAAAATTCATATCTCAACTTCTACTTATTGGATTTTGTCATTTCAGTCTTGTTATATTTAGAAAATCATAATCTATGTTTCTACACTTGTGTGGAGTCTTTTTGAAGTGCTTTCACTGTGTTACTGTTTGAAGTGTTGCACAAGTACATTACACATTACTTTTTAAGTTAAGCTTGCCTGCTCTGTGCCAAGCCCCCAGAGGGGGAGCCCAGGTTAATTTATGGTGTGTATCTGACGTATCCTGACTAGGAATTTCGTTCCTTCTTGGAAAGGGTGCATACATCTGCCAACTAGAAACCCAATTTCTAACACTCCCCAACTCTCCCATGCACCTACATTCTCCCATACCTTCAAACTCATCAATGTGCCTACTTTGTCATGAATCCCCAAACCTTCTGTATAGCAATGTCCCATTCCTTCTATGCGCTTACAACCACCCCAGGAGGATAAAGAGCACCCTCAGTGGGATAAAGATTTATGTGCTGGAAAGGCAACGACTATGCCTGTAGCTATAAACAAAATTGTTTGTTGAATTGTGAAAGTGCACCATTTTTCATACTCCTTCTGCAGGACTTTCCTTTTTTCTTTTGATCCCAGATTTGCCAGAGGATGAAGATTTGAGTTACTCAGTTATGACAAAAATGCAAATATTGAAAAAGTGTTGTTACTTTCATGCTTTATTGTGTTTTTTAAAAAAAATCAAAAAAATTATCTCATAATCACCACAACACAACCCTCTTTTCTACATGGTCACCCCAGATTGCTTTGCTTTTTGCAAACAGTATTTTAGTTTAGTTACTGTTTGATCTCTCTTTAAATTACCTCTGTTAAGCAGCAGTAAAATGGCTATCACTTTGTTTACACAATAAAAGACACCACAATCACAATTATACAACAAACTTCATTGAAACAGCATAAGTTCCATTATTCTTTACGTTATTTTTCAATAGCATTCCCCACAAGACTCATTAAAATGTTCAAGTTCTTTACTTGACGGGCCAACACCCAACAGTGCCACTACTGAGCTCCAAGATCACCAATCTTCAGAAAGTACATTTTCTCAGAGCTGCAGTATTATCATGAAAATGGACTCCCATAGAAAAAAATGTTGACGTGTTTCGAACCCCTTGAGTTTGTCGGGGGTTCTCCTCAGGACCCAGTTTATGTGATTGTGGTTTGATTTTTTTGTGTAAACAAAGTCATTAATTTGTCGTGTTTAATTGTTGTATATGTGTTTTGATGATCTTTCTGTGTAATTCATTTTCTAAAAATGATGTTCAAGATTGAACTTTGAAATGATTCATTTGAAGATAATGTTGATTTAAATATAAGAAATATTTGGAAAAGAAATAAATTGATGTGGACTACAACATATGTGTGATCTTATGAGTGAATGACTTTTTGAAAATATATCAGTATTGGCATTTGTGTTGTTCTTCTTGATTTTTGAAATTGGCATATGTGTGAATTTAAAGTTGACAATTCATTTGAATATCCCCCAATAGCAGTTTGCATGACAAGTCTGTAGCTGTATATGGTAAAACATCTGCATATACATTAGGATATTTTATCCATCCCTTTGGACAGTAAACAGATCAAATAGTCATTGTAAGATCATTTTTTGATATTAATAAAAAATATAATTACTTGTAGAAGATAGAGTTATGAAATAATAATGAAAATCTAAAGTAAGCCTTTTCCAGTCTAAAGTCTTGGAGGGTATTAAGCATTAGCCTATCAGCAACTGCCCAGAAAATGTTTTCCTGTAATGAGTTATGAAAAATGGTATTGGGGACAGGAGAGACTACATTTGGTTAAACTGATCCCTATCAGCTCAGAAAGGATATTGGAGATGATCCAGGAGTGCAATTAACTTGAAAGGGAGAGAGGTGAATCCTGCTAATTCATAGCTTAGTGTAATGTGAGATCTGAAGAAGGGAGAGCCTTTGCCCCAAGGTTTGATGGGATATTCAGAATCATGGATTGTGTACTGTAAGCATACTTTCAAAGGATTGATCATTTAGCTTGAGGAATAATGAAACTCAGAGAGAGGAGAGCAAAGGTTAGAAAAGTGTAAGCATTAGAACAGGTTAAGTGAAGACAAGAGAGGTGCAAAAAAGGCTTAGCACTTCTCTGCAGTATAGTGGCATTGACAAGCCTTTTACAGACCAGGCGGCAGGCAAGTATTATTGGATACCAGAGGTAACGAAGGTAACTACTGAGAAGAAAGCACAATAGGATGCACAACAAAGGATAAGAAACATAAAAACCAAAGACAGAGACAACTAAAGGCCTAAACTGTGGATAGCTAGGAAGGAAGAAAAACAACAAAGGTGAGGGAATAACTATGGGTGCAAACTCTGTCAGAAGCAGGACAGGCTCAGTAACAATGCAACACCCTACCAGGCACCTGTTCTCTGTAGAAAGGGTTTTTAATATTGGCACTACCACCTATACCCCAGTAGTACTCACTATAACTTGGAAGTGGTGAATGAACCTGAAACAAAGTATGAGGTCTAGTTTTTACGGACTCACCTTTTATCCAACACCACATCCTCGAAATGTTCCACCCTCTTCCTAACCTACGGTATATTCACTGTCTGCAAAATAGACAAGGAGGAAAAGAGGACAAGTCTTCTAAGATGACCGACTGGTAGGAGCTCTCTGTAGGAGCTCCAAGCGCTTGGGATCCCTTTTTAGAATGTTCCATTCAGCGGCAGTCACCGAATGGATTTTTACTATCCAGAGTAACAGGATTATTTTGTGCTTCATAAGGAGCTATTTAAGATATCATTGCTTACCTGGGCATGGACTTCTAACTGGACGAGCGACTCGTCACATTCTGCGCGACTACATGGTGTAGAGCTGACCGAGTCTTCCTGGTCTCTTTGCAGCCCATCGCTGTCTGCATAGGCTTATGCTTGCACAGCCACTGAAGTTCGCCGACATTTAAGTTTCACCTCTGATGTTCTCCAAAGTTCGGGGAGCTTACCCCCGGAGTGTGGAGGTGGAGGCTTCATGGACTTGAATCATCCCTAGATGCCCCCGACGACCCCAGGACGAGGCTCCATGGCTGTTTTATCACAGCAGCAGTTAGCACCGGAGACCTGAGGACGAGACTGCAGGATCTTGCTGCGGCGGATTTCGGGGAGGCTGCTTGGTTTCCTGTCGGGAGCAGCAGCGAACATCGGGGCTTTGAGGAAGATGCAGTAGGAGTATGTGGGGGCGGCAGGATTCCCCAGAGCACCACATCAGCAACCAGCGGAGACTCGATGGAGAGGCGGCCGGAGTTCGCAGAGGCTGCATGATTTCTTCCCCTCTGCAGCAGCAAGCATCGGGGACCCGAGGAGATGGCAGTGGGAGCTCTTGGAGGCGGCGAGATCCCACAGCTCCCCCACATCAGTATTGCCACACGCTCCGGATCGCCAGCCGATTGTAGATCGAGGGGCCACATCAGGATTCCGACTTGCGCTGGATTGCCAGCCGATTGTAGATCGAGGGGCCAGGTCGGGCTGATTGACTCTCTGTGGCTAGGTGAAGGAACTTGCATACCTGCACCGCCTTTACAACAGCGCTGATAGCGCGTCTGGTTTCTTGGACCCATTTACTGGAAGTTTTGCTGCGCAAGCATCTGCTGACAGCGTCCACAGCACCCTGAAAACATTTCCCTCGTTCACCAAGGGGTGGCCTGGAGGTAGCGGGCGGCCCTATTAGTCTGTGCTAGTTGCGAAGATTGGGACAACAGCATAGTTGCTTTGTTGGTTCCTTTTTGCTTATTTCTGCTCATCTCTATTTTCTAATTTTTTATTTTATGGCTATTTTCAATTGGATCTTTGGTCCCGGTGTACTTTGCACATTTTATGAGGGTAGTGGTTTTTGGTCTATATCCACACAAAACGGCGGCTCGCTTGAGTAAAAAAAAAGACAAGTGGGCCATCTCCAGCCTCTGGGCTTCCCTTAGAGTGATAAATAACATCCTTTTCACCCAAATTCAGAACAACTGAAGTAGGACCACAATCCTCTATAGTTTGATGACCATTGAAATAGGACTACTCTGGTTCTCACAGGACCAATGGAAAAAGAAAAAGGACTGCATAGAGGTCTCACATGGTCGACGGAAAAAGAAAGAGGACTGCTTAGAGGTCTAGGCGGATCTTGCCTAAGGAGTTGGCCATATTAGACTGACATTACCACTGGATTACAGCTCATAGATTTTTTGGCTAACGTCTGCTCTCCACACTCATCCCAGGTCAGAATTTTACTCAATTTAGTCCTCCCCCATTCCTTTTTCAACTCATTGCTTTCCTCTCTCATTTTACTTTAATCTTTCTTTCTGCCCCCTGTCTCTTCTCTTAGCTCTTCTCTTAGCTCGCCCATTCCATAGCAGACGCTGCTCCTGGCACCCATGGTACTTTCAGTAGGATATTAGTTCCTACCCCTGTTTTCCCTCACAGCCCAATATCCAGCCACCCGCGCAGTTGCTATTTCCCCTTCCCATACTCTTCCACCTCCCCTAGTCCATCACACTGCATAGCACTGACCCCCCTACGAGCCCCACTCACGCTCCACGCCACATAACGTTTCATCAACTGTGCCGTTCATAACATGGAGCTCTCAGGCACACATACATACACCATCATCTACCCGAGCCTCTCAAGTAAATCAGCCAAACGATTCAAGCACAACATGATAAAACTTCACCCTGAAACACTCATCACTGACCCCGACTTTTCAATCCACAACGGAAACACCACCACTGACATCATTTTCCACACTAAATGAGGAGCCCAATGGAGGAGAGCATTTCAAACCTTATTTACAATCTCATCCTCTAGGAAAACAGCGCATGGTCTAGTTATTCATATCTCCCCCTCCCAGGTCTTCCAAGGGACAGCAACCATCACCATCTACAACAACAGAAACCATCCTCATGCAAGCCACAGATCGTAGTCCAAATCTCCTTGATAACATCTTTTCTATTATTAAAGAGAAATTAGCTAAGCCCCAAGCTACCTACACCACCAGTACACAAAATATCACATTGTCAATCTCCTCTGATAGCCAAGCCCCACCTCTTCATCGCCTATTACTGGCTTCAGTACAATATGCCACATCTGCCCAGACCACCTCCCCCAGCACACTGCACGTCACTTCACCAAACATGCCCTCCAGCTACGCTCCTCTATTACAGCAACCTCTTCTCACACTGGAGACTCGTGCCACTACCCCACGCCGACTAACCCACATATTTTAATTCCGCCGAGCAAGATGGAGACAACATATGCACCCCCAATTGATATTGATTGTCCGCCGTGTTTGATCACTGCTCCCCCCACTATCATCATCCCTTTCACTTCTAACTCGACCGCTACCTCCTCCTTGCTCCACAATGTTACTCTTAGCACGTTCTCATTCCAATCCAGCCCACCCCCCCCGGTCAGGCGTTGATACATAATAGGACACCCCATTACCATGTAGATAGCACGCTGCCTTCAGTCCACTCCTCGCACCCTAATACATTCCCCACACCCACACCTCTGCTTGCCACACCCACAACTCAGCCATCTACATCCATAACTCACCCATCCACACCATCACCCCAGCCAGCCACACCCACAACTCACCCTCTTCATCCACTCCTTCAACTACATACAGACACCTGACTACAGTCTGGACCAGCCATCAATGCAGCCACCCACTCTCTTAACACAGCCACCTACCACATTTATAACTGCTCCAGATCCCAGACTGGATGAGATCATGAGCGCACTTCACTAAATCAAAGAAGAACTCTTTTAAAGAGGTGATATCGAGACAATCATGGGGCGTTAGAGCTACTAGACCGGCTAAATTGAGCAAGCTCCCGAATCACCTAACATTCACCTCGAAACTCACACTACCCAGTTGTAAATCAGTGCCCTCCCAAAATAACTCAACCCGCCCTTTCCGTAGCATCAATCTGTTTTCAGAGAGTGATCTAGTGTGAAGTAGTGTGGCTCACTGGTTAGAGGCGGCAGACCCGAGAGCAGAGGACGGCCCGGGACCAGGGTTCGATTCCCGGCGCGGCAGGTTTCTGGACCAGGGTCAGCGGACTCGATAATTCTCTCGCCTCGGTGCCCACTCTGATCAGCGATCACACTCGGCAACTCTGGGCATTAGCTTGCCTCATCTTCACTAACGGCCCCACCAGACCGCCGGGGATGCCTGGTCTCACCCTGGAGATACCCATTAAGGGACCATCTCTCAGGGAAGCCAGGAAGGGTTTCGCAGCGGTCGAAGCGCCTTGGGACCCTACGGGTAAGTAGTGCGCTATATAAATGCCTATACATACATCTTCTTCCTCTTCTACACTCTCATGAACCCTCTCGTGTACCCCCCCACTCCCACTGCACGTCCTATCATTATCATTCCCCCCAACCCTCACACGACTATTAAACAATACACTAAAGAAATCATGAGCAACACCCTCAGAAGAGTCCTACTCATTCAGGACCCTACTTCATACCCCGCCACACCCCGTCTCAAATGCATACTCCTAAATTGTAGATTGGCCTCCAGACACGCAGCAGACATAGCTGACCTCATTTTCTCACAAGACCTGGACCTGATATTGTTAACTGAAACCTGGCTTAAGGAAGCTTTCGCACCAATCATTGACATTCTAGTTCCCCAAAGTATGGCATCATCATACTGGATAGAATTGATAAAACAGGGAGAGGGATCACCTGTATACATTGCAGCAACATCTCTGTAAACAAAGCTATATCCCCGGTATTCCCTTCTTGCAAATACATGTGCCTCAACATCTCCAGCAATAGCAAACCACCACGCTCTTTACACACTATCTACCATCCCCCTGGTGACAACTTCATCTTCACCGAACACTTCATGGATATGGTCTCTACGAACAATGGGCGTCAAAACACTCAAATATTCCTTGGTGACTTCAATTTCCATTGGAACGACCAAAGTGATGCAGTGGTCAATAGTCTCAAACACTTCCTCGATGACCAGGACCTCACCCAAATTTGCAACAGCCCTATTCACAATAAAGCCTCAATCCTGGATATAATAATATCCAAAAGGGACTCCATTCAGCTCGAATCGATCCAACCCTGTGACTGGTCATACCATCATATCATCACCTTCTTGATCAAGCAAACAAAGAAACTCAACCCCGCTCAATCCACAAGACCAAACGTATGGAAAAGAACCCTAAAAAATCTCAACCTAACTTACTCCCATCTACCAGCCGCAACCTACTTTTGCCCTCGGCAAGTTCTTCCGATGTCCAAGATCTCACCAACCACTACCTCAATGCCATGACCTCCTTAATAAACAAGGTAGCCCCCCTTCAACTACAGAGAGTCACCACAAAAGACTCTAAGCCTTGGTACAATTGTCTACTCAACGCAGACAGAAGGTCTCTCAGAACCTCTGAGTGTAATTGGAGATCAGTCCCATCTGCCAATCACCTCAAGGTACTTAGGAAAAAGAGAAATGCATATTTCAGAAAGATCAAACGAGCTAACCAGACTTCTTCAGCCTCCAACTAGAGCAAGCGAAAATTCGTCCCAAAAAACGTTTTGGACTAATCAAAACCCAAGCTAAGGACGCACCTCAACGTCTACAAAACTTTGCTTGCCCGCAACCCAACTGTAAAGAATTCTCTGCCTTCTTTTTTCAAAAGACTGACAACATCAAGAAAGACCTCCTCAATGATCTAATCTTACACTCTGGTCCTCATGCGAAAACCTCCCCTGCACTACCATTGGCACAACACCAAATCTCTTCAAAGTTTGACCTACAAAACGATGCAGCTTGGTCATCCTTTGTCACTTACACCGAGGAAGATATATTTAAGATTCTTAGTGCCCTGAAGCCTGTTAATCACTTCACCGATCCTCTGCCCGCAAACGCTGGTAAAGACTTTACGCCTCTGCTTCTACCTCTCTGGACCAAGATCATTAACAGTTCACTGCAACAAGGATGCATCCCGGACACCCTCCAAAGTGGACCGGTATCTCCCATTCTAAAGAAACCCACGGCGGACCCTTCGGACCAAAACAACTATTGCCCTATTTCCAATATTCCTACCCTGGCCAAATAATTTGAAAAATGTATACACCACCAACTGACAAGGCATATTGATCACTTTAACCTTCTTGACAAACACCAATCAGCCTTCCGAGCTGGTCACAGCACCGTATCAACCATGACACACATAATTGATGATGGGTCACAAATCCTTGATCAGAATGGAACTTGTCTACTCATCCTACTGGACCTCTCATCAGCCTTTGATACCGTCAAACATGAGAACTTGATAGATCTGCTAAAACACAGAATGCACAGAATGGGTGGATCTGGGTCAGTTCTAAACTGGTTTACCTCATTTCTCCAAAACCGGTCACAAAAATTCAAGGTCATCAACACCTTGTCTAAACCCGTCCCAGTAATGTTGGGAGTCCCTCAAGGATCCTCACTTTCCCCGACACTATTTAATCTCTTCATGGAATCTCTCACTGAAATACTTCATGCGCCAAACGGGCAATATCACATGTACGCTGATGACACACAACTATATTTTAAGATCAACACCCTAGAAGACATCAAACTGTTTAACTCAACGCTTGGGAATACTCAGACATGGTTGGCAGAAAACCACCTCAATTGAATGCACTAAAAACCGAATTCCTTCTAATAGCTCCATCTGCCAAAGTCCCCATTATGCAAGAATGGATCAAACATCTTTCGGCACTCAATGTTCAACACACCATTCTGGAGTCTGCAAAATCTTTTGGAATCACTCTGGACAATAATCTCAATATGCAAAAACATATAAGCAACAAATGGAGCAAACTTCCAGATAAACACTCTGAGGCAGCTGAAATCCTTCCTTCCAGCCAATGATTTCAAGCAGACAGTGTAAGCTTTAGTCAGCCCCAGAGTAGAGTACGGACGTGTCTCGCTGTGTGGCCTTCCGAAAGCTACAACGGCACCCCTAAGAGCTTCAATAAATTTGACAGTGTGACTCATAACGGGGTCTAAAAGAAGGGCCCACATCTCCCCAGACCTGAAATCCTTGAATTGGCTACCATTGGAAGCCAGAATTCATCTGAAAATAGTGTGTATGACACATAAAGGCCTGCATCAGAAGGCACCAAGCTAAATGGCACAGAAACTGACGATTTCTGGTGGGATAAAATCTTCAAGAAGCGCGGACAACCTACTTCTGAAACCTCAAAGATTCAACAAGTAGAAAACCTATAAACGATCCTTCTCACGGATGGCGCCCAGGATTTGGAATGCCCTACCCCCAGAAACCAGACTTAACTCTTCTATGGCTTCTTTCAAAAAGGAAGTAAAAGCGATTGTCATGACAAAATGCTCCTGAGCATTATCTAAAGAAATTGCGAGGCCAAACCTACCCGTACTGATAATCTTTACTATGACAAATGTTCATTTCGACACTTGAGTCTTTATTTCTAACCTTTACTCGCTTCAACTGGATGGTTCTCTGTGCTTAAACTTACTGCTTTACTGTTGAATTGATGTATAACAAACCTTACTTAATGTAAAACGGTCTGTTATCCGCAAGGATCTTGTTTGCGCTCTACAAAACTTTCTAAATAAATAAAATAAAATCCTTATCTTGACAGGTATGCATTAGTACAATCAGCAGAAAATGTTATTGATACCTGGTATTTGTCGATCTTCCTGCATAGAAAGACTCTCCCTCCTCTGAGCAATGAGTTGCTGAGTACATAAAAGTATATCTTCATTTTTGGGTTCTCTCTTCTAAACTGTTGGAAGAAATGGTGAACCTAACCACCGACCCCAGAAGGTAGAGTGGACATCAGGCTACCAAAGAGGATGAAACTGTGGTGATGTAACAAAGGTTTGCTGGTGGCAAGTGACGGCCACTGCTGGGTGGCATGAGAAGCTAGGAGACTCTTAGATCAGAGCGGCGCAGCAGCAATTATTTTGCTGGACCTCAGTGCCGCCTTCGACACTGTGAACCACAATATCCTAGCTGAGCGACTACAAAATCTTGGAGTGTCAGGCCTGGCCATTACTTGGCTTCGTTCCTTTCTACAGGACCGTTTCTTCCAGGTCTCTGAGGGTATGGTCACCTCTAATCGTTGGCCTTTGAGCTGTGGGGTTCCTCAGGGCTCCTCCCTGAGCCCCACGCTCTTTAATATCTATATGACGCCGCTGGCTGGGATAGTGCTCCAATTCGGCATTGACATTATTACCTACGCGGATGACACCCAGCTGGTGGTTGCGTTAAACCACCCCGAAGGGTCATCGTGCAACCTTGGCATCTGCTTAGAGTAAATGGATGGCACTATCCCACCTTAAGCTGAATGGTGACATGACGGAATTAATGTTCCTGGGCAAGTCTCCCTCACTGTCGTCGGCCCTCTCCTGGCCGCCCTGTCTCGGTACAATGCCCATTCCAAAGCACGAAATAAGAGCCTTGGAATATGGCTCGACAGTTCTCTCTGCTTCAACTATCAAGCTACTAAGCTCTCTGCTACCTGCTTTAGCCTGATGAGGATGTTAAGGAAGATCCTCCCCTTACTTCCCTTCTTGGCCCGAAGGATTATGGTACAAGCTATCATCCTGTCCCATCCGGATTACGGGAACGCATTGTATTTGGGCACCCCGCAGGCTACCATTCAGAAATTGCAGGTAATCCAGAACTGCGCGGCCCGCCTACTACTCGAGATTCCACGTAGACAATCAGCAAGACCTGCTCTGAGGAAGCTTCACTGGCTGCCAATTCAGTACAGAGTTCGTTTCAAGGCCATGTGCCTGGCCCACGGCTCTATCTGGAAAACTGGACCTGCCATCACTCATTCTCTTGTTATTGCCTACCAACCAACCATCTAGGAATCTACGTTCCAGCACGGCCTTCCTCGCAACTATGAGGAAGGTCCATAGATCTAAATGGGGTGGCCGCTATTTCTCTTGGAAAGCTTCTATTCTCTGGAACTCACTGCCCTCTGCTCTTCGCTTGAAATCCAACCTCCAGATCTTTTACCGACTTCTCAAAACTCATCTCTTTAGGAACCCCTACTAACCGGTCTCATTATGCCCCTGCGCTGTCTGTCCACAGTGCTACGAGGCCTCAGGGTATAATGCGCTTTATAAAACTCCTTCATACATTCATTCATATGCAGTATGCAATCTTAAACTGATCATCTTAATCTAAAACTTATGGATAGTCCTAGCTCAATGCAGAGTTGAATATTGTTAACTCAAACTCGGATTTTAAGCCTGTGAACAAATTCCCACCAACGTCATTGTCTAATTGGGTAGGAGTTTCCCTCAAGAAACCTTTTGTGGGCATGGACTGATATTTTGGAATATTTACAAAGAAAGAACAGTCGAGACCTAGGGTCTTATATCAGCATTGAACTTTGACACGTCTTTAGGCACAAGCATTATTTCTCTCAGTTTTATAAAATAGTACTAGGAATCGACCACCTTCCTTTGTAAGAAGAAAAAAGATGTAACTCAAACTGCATAAAAAGTGAACGATTTTTTGTTTAGGAAAACGCTATTTTGCCATGAGACATTATTATGAAAGATAACCATATTGTATGGTTTTGTAACAGGTATATCTGAACTGCTGGCTTCCTTTTCTTAGACTGATGTTTAATAAATTATCATAACAACAGCATAGCCTCTTGGTTAAAATAATGGCATTAGACATAATCACCTTATGGAGCTTTATGGTTTCAGCAGGTTTTCAATAAATGTGTAAACCTTATGAACTGAGTGATAAAGAACAATTACGTCGAAAGCACTCTAATGCACATTGGTGGTTATGTTTTAAATAAAATATTAATGTTCGGTGTTTCTAAATAGCAAGTTACAGTCATGCACCCACAAATCGGATTTATAGACAAACGTGTTATTTACTTTTTGGCTTGGCAATTCGTCTTACATTTTTCATGACTGTTTTTCAAGAAACCAGATGTCATTATGATTGCAGGAATCTTATACAAAAATAATTGCCAGTACAGTATTTCGTTTAATTACTTTTCTGAAACTGAGTTCATTTATAGAGATAAACGTATGTAAGTCATTTATTCTCTACCGGATGCCATTCATTTCGGATGCATAATTATAAAATATACATTGTAAACAATGCAAATCAGAATCTATTCTGCTGTGGCTACAGTAACGTCATTTCAGCTCCAGTTGTTTTAAGATTAGGGTCTCAGAGGCACAGTACATCACTAATGAGAGAGAACGCAATATTCTGGTGCTAAATCAATGGGTTTTTGAAAAGGATATGAAGAGACTGAATTCGAATGTGTTTTTTTTTAGCATTTATAAATTAATAGCTTTCTCTATTTACGCGGAGTAAAAAATCATATTTATAATGGAGGCGTTTCCAACTGCACATGCCAAAGAAAGTCAGAGTTGAAAGATTTGCCACAATTAGATGTTACAAAAGTTTATTTCTAGATCCTGGGCCTGGTCCTTTAAGTAAGCCTACAGTTTCATAGGGATGCATATCTAGGACTTTCAATAAAAAACACACAAGGTGCCAGAAATATTCATGGAAAACTGGAGCAACCAAAGGTTTCCACGCAACCTCCTCCAAATCCTTTGCCAATTCCATTTTCGCATGGGCATATATGTGCATAGATTGTTAAAATATAGTTAAGTAAAGTATAGAATTTTTTTAATGTATTAAAAATAATATAAAATTAATTAAATATTAAAAGCAATTAAATAAAACATACTTAAAATAATGTAAAAACGCTTAAAATTAAAAAATAATTATTGTAATGTAAAAAAAAGTAGAGATTTTGTTGGATAGTGAGAGGGTAAAAATTACTATTCCCACTCCAAAGAGTGCAACAGTAGGGAAAGCGTTGGATAGCGGGAGGGAGAGAATTACTATTCCAACTCCAACTGAGTGCAACAGTAGGGAAAGCGTTGGATAGCGTAGGTGTAAAAATTACTATTCCCACTCCAGTGAGTGCAACAGGAAGGAAAGCGTTGGATAGCGTAGGGGTAAAAATTACTATTCCCACTCCAAAGAGTGCAACAGAAGGGAAAGCCTTGGATAGCAAGAGGGTAACAGTAGGGAAAGCGTTGGATAGCATAGGGGTAAAAATTACTCCACTCCAGTGAGTGCAACAGTAGGGAAAACATTGGATAGCGTAGGGTTAAAAATTACTATTCCCACTCCAAAGAGTGCAACAGTAGGGAAAACGTTGGATTGCAGGAGGGTAAAAATTACTATTCCCACTCCAGAGATTGCAACAGTAGGGAAAGCGTTGGATAGCGGGAGGGTAAACATTAATATTCCCACTCCAGAGAGTGCAACAGTAGGGAAAGCGTTGGATAGCGTAGGGGTAAAAATTACCATTCCAACTCCAGTGAGTGCAACAGTAGGGAAAGCGTTGGATAGCGGGAGGGTAGAATTTACTATTCCCACTCCAGTGAGTGCAACAGTAGGGAAAATGTTGCATAGCGTTGGGGTAAAAATTACTACTCCCACTTCAAAGTGTCCAACAGTAGGCAAAGCGTTGGATAGCGGGGGGTAGAATTTACTATTCCCACTCCAGTGAGTGCAACAGTAGGGAAATTGTTGCATAGCGTTGGGGTAAAAATTACTATTCCCACTTCAAAGTGTCCAACAGTAGGCAAAGCGTTGGATAGCGGGAGGGTAAAAATTACTATTCCCATTCCAGAAAGTGCAACAGTAGGGAAAGCATAGGATAGCGGGAGGGGAAAAATTACTATTCCCACTCCAGAGAGTGCAACAGTAGGGAAAGCTTAGGATCGCGGGAGGGTAAAAATCACTATTCCCACTCCAGAGAGTGCAACAGTAGGGAAAGTGTTGGATAGCATAGGGGTATGCTATCCAACTATTCCCACTCCTGAGAGTGCAACAGTAGGGAAAGTAATGATTTAATATTAAAATAAGATTAAATTAATTATCAATACCAATAAAAAAGCATTAAAAATATATACAAATTAATACAAATTAACTACCAATTAAACAAATTAATTACCAATCAATAAAAATTATTTACCAATTATTTACCAATTAATAATTAATTATCAATTATTTATCAATACATATAAATACAAATAATTATTTACTTTATTACAATTAAATTTCTTCTCACCCAGTTCCCCTATTAACCCACAACCCGCCCCAAATAATAAGAAATACAATTAACATAATTATCAATTAATCAATAATACAAATTATTTACCAATTAATACAAATTAATTACCAATTAATACAAATGAATTACCAATTAAAAATTAATTGTCAATCAATTATCAATTCATATAAATAAAAATAAATATTCACTTTATTACAATTAAATTACTTTCCACCCTTTTACCCACTCCAAATAATAAATAATACAATTAACATAATTATCAATTAATCAATTAATAAAAATGAAATGCCAATTAATGAACATTAATTACCAAATAATAAAAGTAAAATAGCAATTGATAATTAATAATCAATCAATTAATTATCAATACATATGCATAAACATTAATATTTAATTTACTATAATTAAATTACTTCACATCCTATTCCCCTATAAACCCACAACGCACTACGGAATTAAATTACGCAAAAATTAAATTACATAACTTTCATTACTTAAAAAAAATTAAACACACATTACAAAAATAATACATAATTGTAACACATATACTACCATACATAACACTAAAAAAAACTCGATATTATGGAAATCGATATTTTAAATTCGATATTATAGAAATCGATATTTCCTACCCCAATTTCGATATTCTGATTAACTACATTTTGGTGATTCGATATTCTCTGCCCTATCTATATTGTGGAGTCGATATCCTGGCCTGTCCATATTTTGGATTCTATATTTTGGGTGTTCACCATTTATGGTGACATGTCTAAGGTTTTCCTTATTCAAAAGTTAGATATTATTACAATGCTTTACTAGAACATAACCTTAACCTTTGTTTTTTTCAGTGTATTTCTATGGTTTAATAAAAAAATATATAAATAAGATGTTCATCACCATGCGCAGTGAGGGGTTGGTGCTTTACCCCCATCTGCAGTGCACCCAATCCCACATGGGGGCTCAACCCCAGATCTGTGAATCCACTGCAAAGCCCCAGGGGTATTGCAGTGGATCTGTGGATCCATGGAACCGCCGGAAAACCAATTTGTTTAAAAATATGACAGGGAGGCTTTAGAGCCCCCCCCGCCCCCACAAGGCCCAGGGGTAGGGTAAGGGCAGTGTACTTTTGCCCTGCACCCTTATTTGCTTATTTTGTTTTCTTTTTTAGGACGTGGAGACACACTGGTGTCAACACGTGGAAAGCCTGTTGCGATAGAGTTGTGCAAATCAAGTCCGTCTAATTCAGACAGCCAATGTGGTAACCAAAAATAAAAGTATTCACAAGAGGAAGAGGAAGAATTTGCAGAGAAGCACCAAATGCAAGCCAATTCAGAGCACATTGAGGTTTAACACTGACATGCCTTCAATTATTGACATCAGGAAACGTACTATGGTGAGGGATAAGAGGAACCTTGTAATCCTACATATCCCCAAAATGACAAGGAGTGCACTGAGGATGCTTTTGTGAACAAAACCATGTCAGAGTTGGCCATTGATATATATGAATGATGGCTTTAAAGTCATCAGGAGACTGAGTATTTCACAAAATAAAGCCTGTATCATTTAAGGGCATGGCTGTTGTAATGTAAGAATGCTCTAAAAACAAAGTGTGTAAAGAGCACTGATAACTTTAGAACGTTTACACCAGCTTTACATGATGCTTAGCCATGGCAAAGACAATGGCATATAAATTCTGGGTAGCACTAACTCCCCTAGTACATGGAGAGACAAGTTAACCTTAATCCGACATTCTTTTAATGTAGAAGGTTCCTGATGTGAAACCATTTAATTTGCAAGAAGGGCTTGACAGGAGAACCATGCCATTTTAAGTGCCCCATACCTTGTCACTCCGCCTTTATAGCAATATAATTAAGATGTATGTCCCTATCAAACAAGTTACTTACTTTCACTAACATTATATCTGTAAGAAATGGTTAGTTATAGATTATCTTAACTTAGAATTACCCCCAGGCATCAGACTGGATCCAGAAAGTTTTTCGTCAGCAGTACCCCTGCACAACGGAAGGTGGCTTCGGTCGACTCTGTGTGCATCGTCAGCGCCATGGTTATCGGAGTGGCGTCACAGTAGCTACATGGATGCTGCCCTCGCGAGCTGACGTCACTTCTGTACATGACTTTCCACACCAGAAGCGCAGAGCCATGTAAGACACTGACCACTGGTGCACAAAACTTGGGCCCTGAAAGGATATCCTTAACCCTAGAAGTCAGTTTGCAGAACGGGGAGGATGGGTAGGGCGGTAAGGAATTTATAACTAACCTATGTTTCATACAGATATATCGTTACCAAAGGTAAGTAACTTGTTCATTTGAAAGAAACAGTTAGTTATAGATTCCTTACCTTAGAATAGATACCCCAGCAATACCAATCCCAGAGGTGGGTCTGCAACCAATTTCACACCATAAAATCCTACAGAACAGAACAGCCAAAGAAGCTGTCTCTCTGGACTTGGCTGTCCAGGCAAAATTGTTTCATAAACATGTGCAGCAACGCCCAAGTAGCTGCCTGACAAATGTCATTTAGGGGGATTCCTCGTCCCAAAGCAGGAGTAGCTGCCGTCTCCCTGGTAGAATTTGCATGCAACCCCACTGGAGGCTCCATCTTAGCTAAAGAAGAGCAGGCTTTGATGCACAGAACGACCCACCTGGAGATGGACCGTTTGTGCTCGGCCAGACCTTTCTTAGCACCCAAGTAACCAGCAAAGAGCTGGTCCATCCACGCGGCATTGTTTGGTACGATCCAAGTAGAACAAAAGTGCATGTTTCGGATCCAGACGGTGGAGCATACCCTGCCAAACTTATGGCGGCCAAAAGCGGTACAAAACGGGGTGGTGATGGACGGAGCATCTGAATCAATCAAACACTCACACCCAGTCAAAAGTCCATCACCACCCCCTTTTGTACCGCTTTTGGCCGCCATAAGTGTGGCAGGGTATGCTCAGATGTGAGTCCCTTGCTCACTTTGCCACTGGATTCAAGCAAGACGGGCTGAAGACGGCTGGAATGCCAGAAACCGGTCCGCGGAAGCTTGTTTCCGGTCCAGGGAAGACATGGCCTGGCAGTTCGGGCTGCACTGTTCCCATGAGGCACAGGGTCAGACTGATTTGCATACAGCCATGTCTGAACTGGGGTGGCAGAGTGGGCTAAAGAACGGAGATGGATTAAACTCAGATCTTTTGACTGGGTGTGAGTGTTTGATTGATTCATGTTAGGCCTGACATCATTGGCTTGAGTCTCTCCTCCCTTTTTTTCTGTTTGCCTCCTCTGTTTACGATGTTTTTGCTGGTATACTGCTTTGGGCACTGTGCCACTGCTGATCAGTGCCACAGTGCAGGTGCTCCCTATGTAAAATTGCTGTATTGATTGAATTCCATGTTTGGCTTATTTGGTTTACTGTCAGTCCCTAGTCTAGTGCACCAGGAGTGCCAGGGCTTGTAAATACAAATGCTGTTGTGGGCTTGCAGCACATGTTGTGCCACCCACAAGAGCGGCCTAGGAAAAGTATTTCTACAAGTCTTCCATTGCTAGACGTACGTGCAGTCTGGTACTGTCACGCTGACTGCGCAAGTACACCTACTTGCCAGTCCCTAAACCTTCCCTTAACTTCATGTTAGTCACCCCTATGGTAGGCCCACGGGAAGGGTGCATTGTAAGCATAAGGTAGGACACGCCTGACCAAGTTGGCATGTCCTAATAGTGAATTACAGCCATATTCGTTTTTCACTATTGTAAGGTAACCTGCTCTCCATTAGTTAGAATGGGCTGCCGGGGTTATTAATGCTATAATCCTAGCTGGCTCGGGGAGCATGGTGCAATGTCGAGTTTGGTATCCCTGAACTCGGGGTTTAATCACACATCCGTTTGTGTGGATGGTTTTTGGACTCTGGGTTTGAAAATAGCACTTTTAGAAAGTGGCTATTTTCTTGTGTAACTATTTCTGGTTTCTGCTGGTTTGGTGTGTGTGTGACAGGAGCTAGGTGGCTCCAGAGGTCTGAATGAGTCAGTGTGGGATGAGTGGGACATTTGCATTGAGAGTAGGGGGAGAGTAGCTCCTGATAGCCTGCCCTGCCTGACACAATGCTGGCTCCACCTCCTGCCAGGCGACTGATGGCTCTGTGCCTGCCAGGGACGATCCTGGCCCCACCTCCTACCAGGAGGCTGATAGCTCTGCTCCTGCCAGTGACAATGCTGCCTCCACCTCCTGCTGGGCGTCTGAGGACCCAGCCCTGCACAGTGAATAGGCCAGGTGCCTCTGCCTGGCTACACCCACAACAAACCCAGGATGTGGGGAAATTCCCCTGCATGGACAAAGTGATCAAAGCCAAAAAGGGGTATAAGAGAAGGACCCCTGAACCAAGAATTTAGATCACTTCTGACAAGGAAACCTGAATCAAGGACAAGAAGCCTGCTGATCCAGGGACTTGCCTACCCCTTCTGCCAGTGTGCTGTTTGTTGGGGGAATCCTGCAGTTGCTTCTTTATTTTTGCCAAGGAACCAGGAGAGAGGAACTGAGTGTGTACTCTCAAGCTTTGCTAAAGAAAATCTCCAAGGGCTGGAAGAGTGCCAGCCTCCTGTTGAAGTCACAGGGCTAAAGGACTTCATCTGCTAAAAGTGCTTGTTGCTGGAACCTGAGAGTCCAGCACCTCTGAAAGAAACCAGCAACCTCGAAGCCGACGAATCCAGCTCAACATCGTGAGTAACGGCTCCAGTGTCCCGCTTCCTCTACGCCAGCCGCCGGGCCCTATCGACGCCAGCAGCAACGCCAGTGAGTAGCGAGTTCGGCTCCAGCTCCAAATGACCCTGTGTCTGCACCACTGCTGATCGCATCGACTTCGAGCCCTCTCGACGCCGTGAGCGCTGCTCACTCTTGCAACATCACCATCAACATTGACGACGCCGCCGTATCCTGCTTCGCCTCGTGAGCGCTGCTCCTGCCTGACATCTGTCGACGGCGCTGCAGGTTGCCCAGACTCCGAGGCCGGATCGACGCCGGAGACGCGACGCCGGACATCTCGACGCCGCTGATCATCGTGTGCTTTGCTTTTCCAAGGTACTGTGTTGTGGGGGTCTGTGCGACTCCGGGCTCGACGAAGCGCTCCTCGCGGTCGACGCCGAACCCTTTGGATTAACTTTGCCTCGACGTCGTGTGACTCCAGTGTGGGTTACATTGTTGCCAAGAACTGTGTTTTAAAGAAGAAGAGTTGCTTTTGTTACTAAAGATTTTGTGCTAAGAAGAAACTACACTTGAACTATTATTTTTCCTTCCAAGAGTATTTATAAGATTGTGGTATATTTTTGTCGTTATTTGGTCTTGTGCTAAGCCTTATATAAAAATCCTTATTTTTATAATACTACTGTGTCGTGTCCATTTGTAGTGTATTCACTTTATTACTGTATGTGGTCATAAATGCTTAACGCACTGCCTCTGAGATAAGCCTGTCTGTTTTGCCAAGCTACCAAGGGGGTGAGCAGCGGTTATCTAAGTGTGTGATCCCCTTGCCCTGACTAGAGGAGGTGAGTCCCTATTTGTCAGAAGTGTATACCTCTGCCAACTAGAGACAGCCAAGTCTAACAATTCAGATGCTCCGTCCATCACCACCCCCTTTTGTACCGCATATTAATGAAAGTTTCATGTGAACAATTGAAAGGCCTGTTTGCCATGTTGAGCCGTTGTTTTCCACAAGATGTTTTGCTTCTTTGTGGCAGATGTTGTAATTTTCCAGAAGTCTTTTGTTAGTTAGTGAATAGCCATTTGGTTTGCATTAGACAACTGATAGTGTGGTTCTCACCAGCAGGAGAGGAGGCAACAGGGAGGATGACTCTCTTTTGAGGATGCAGAAGATGGAAAAAAAACATGCTGCCATCTAGAATAGTGTGTGTTTAAATTAGTGTGTGTTCATAGAGCAGTGTAGGGCTTTTCTATTATGTTTTTTTTCTTAGAGGAGAGCTGTTTCTTTTGAGCTTCTCTCACTCGCTCTGGCTGACTCACCTCTGAATGTTTTATACTTCTCTACATGAGAGGTTGCTTAGCCTATTTCTTTGATGTCTGTTTATTTATAGCTCAGAATACATTTCAGCTTGACATACATTGACTTTATGCTTTTGCATTGAGTCTCTCATCAGAACTCCTTATAGAGTATCTGAACTAACACCTTGGGGCAGATTTACAAGCCCCTTGCGCCTCATTTATGCCCCTGTTGCATCACTTTCATGATGCAGCAGCGGCGCAAATCCTGCATCATGGTGCGGTGGTACTTACAACATGACGCAACTGGGAGATGCGTCACGTTGTAAAGCCCTGCGCCATATGTAGAGGTTCCTGTGCAGGGGTGGGCGTTCCGGCCCAGGAACGCCTCCTAAAAGTGGCTGAGTGAAATCTACAAGATTTCACTCAGTCACTTTTAGGCCCATGCTGCGTCAAAACCCTGCGCCTGCCTGAAGCAGGCGTAAGGATTGACTCAGCATTAACTAGATAGGGCCCCCAGAGCATTGCTGGAGCTGCGTCGCGCTTGCGACGCAACTCCAGCAATGCGCCACTTTGACGGCACAGATGCGATCACGCATCTGTGCTGCTTTTGCCCCATGGTGCGCCGCATTGTAAATGCGGCGCATCCATGATGGCGGAGCTGTGGCGCACAATAACTGGCGCATCCCTGCTGATTAGCTGGGATGCGCCAGTTATTGTAAATATGCCCCCTTGTTTTTCCCTTATTCCAATTTAATTTGAATTGGTGAACTTTCTTTTTGGAACACTCTTGTTGTATTTTTGCAATATTTAATCTGAACTAATACTGTATTTTTCCTTATACTGAAATATTGATTGTAGAGGATATTAATGTAAATGCTGACACCTAAATGATTATTACTCATTGAATAAATATTAGAACATTGGAATGTTGGAAGCTCCATTGAAGTGCTCAGGGCTTATAATGGCTGGTAAAAGCCAGGAGCTCCAACATTCCAATGTTTCTTTTTTCACAGCTCTGGCTGTGAACAAAAGCTTCAGGGAACCTGAGGGGATTCCAATCCCCTCACGCTCCCAAAAGGCTTTGATTTTTTTTGTTACAACATTCTGTCCTCTAGTGACAGAATGTTCTAATAGTCTTATAGCCCTTCGTAGATGGGCTATACCACTATTAAAGTCCCTCTCCATTGTTGAAGGCCCTCGCCTTCGGCTCGGGGCCTTTAACGCTGGAGAGGGCCGTTAAAATCGCCGATATAGCCCTCTACGGCGAGCTATAAGGCTATAATGTAAGGCTAAAGAATTGAAATAAAACCATTCAACTCACAGAATGTTCTCTTTCTTGACTGTACTAAAAGCCTTTAATGAATTGCTATGCGCTTAATGTAGATGGTTGCTCCTTTACACTTCTCCTTGTAGACGAACAATGGTCCATACAAACAGTGGCGGGGGTTATTTAATAATTACACATGAAGACTGAAATATAGAAAACCCTGCTCCGTCACAAATCAACCCCTCCATCTTCCCAGTTATTTTTCCTTTGATGTAATCAGAAACTGCCATAATTAGTTAATCTTGAGTTTCTCGTCTCTGTCTAGTTATGAGCAGATGCTTGTTGATTGCTCATAATGCATGGTATGGTGCCGAAAGACTACTACTTTAGTATAATGAACTTGAGGTGCAAAAATACACCTTACTATGAATACCAGACTTCTGTTATTATCTGTTTATTTCAGAGATACAGAAGAGCGAGCTGACAATGTATGTTAAACAACAGTTGTAATTCAGCCTGTATCCTGCTACCTTTGACACTGTCTGTTGGTTCTGGTAGCAAGCACTGTGATGTCAACTCAATTAGAATAAATACGGTCAAGCAGCTATGGCTTTTTCTTATTACAGAGGACTAGTTTGTATCAGCTCGTTTGTAATGAGAAAATTAGGGACAATTGTTTGCACAGAGAATATAGGATTTCATCTACTATTTCACCTATCCAGTCTCTCATACAGTTATGCAGACACAAACCTTGTATTTGTAAAAGTAAATTCAAGTATAGTAAGTATCACCCTTTCCTTTAAAAGCTGTCTTAGATTTGGCGATAAAGGATGTCCTTTAATCTCCTGAATCTAAATGGAAGCAAGACAGACATAGTGCTTCTATTCAATGACTTACCAAATGGCAGTTGTTTCTGGCCTCAAAATCAAGAAAAGTCGACAATCCCTGTAAAAATAGTAACAAACTTGGGATTCAAAATCATCTCAGCAATTAATTTTCCAAATCAATACAGTAGGTCAGTCCTGCTGCTTCAAAAATTCAACACCTGGTGCATTGTTATGTTATGCTATGTTAACAGCCTTTTATATAGCGCGCGTACACCCAGGGGTTTCATGGCGCTGACTAGAAGATAACCCAGATGGACATGGGGTTATGCCTAGGCCAGAGAGAAAAGCCAGGTCTTAAGCTGTTTTCTGAACGCTAAGAAGTCGGTGCAGGAGCGGATCCCCAGAGGGAGGGAATTCCAGAGTCTGGAAGCAAGGGTCACAAACCTGTGTCTGCCCTGACGTTGCAGTTTGAAAGCTGGTGTAACCAGAAGATGAAGATTGGCAGATCGAAGATTACGGGAAGGGGTGTACCTAGGCAGAAGGGTATTAATAAATTTGGGACTGCGAGCATGGAGAGATTTGAAAACGATACATGCTGTTTTGAATTCTACTTGTTGAGGAAAAGGGAGCCAGTGGAGTTGTTTTAACAGGGGCCTGGCTGAATGCCAACGAGGCTGCTGGTGGATCAGTCTTGCAGCTTGGTTCTGGACCAATTGGAGACGTTTGCCAAGATAAAGAGGGAGGCCCAGATAGATTGAATTGGCATTAACAGGTGTGATAGTACTAGCCTATTACCTACTGGATCAATGCCGACTGGGTCAGCATCTGACTAATTTTCTTTATCCTGCGGAGCTGGTAGAAGCAAGAGGATACCACCGTACCCACCTGGGTTTTCAGTGACAGATCACTGTCGATGACTACTCTCAGGCTCTTCACCGATGTGGAGGGAGTGGGCAGGAGGCCTAATTCAGAGGGCCAATAGTGTGGGCCCCAGAATATTTGGCTCCTGCCGTTGAAAATTAATTCTGTCTTTCCAGGGTTCAGTTTTAAATGATTAGAATCCATCCAGGAATGGATATGTATCATGTATCCTGGAATTCCCTGATATTATCGGGAGAACTGTCTATTGTGAAAATGAGTTGAAGGTCATCAGCATAATTGAATGTGACGACCTTGAACTTTCCCAGGGACTGAATCAGAGGGACAAGATACAGATTAAACAAAAGAGGGGACAACGAAGAACCATGTGGATCCCCACAAGTAGTCAGGAGTTTGGGAGCAGTGAAGGGAGCCAGGCGGACCGCTTGAGTGCCCTAACTGAGGAAGGACCTGATCCAGCTATGAGCTGAGCTCAGGATGCCGGCTTGTTCGACACGGTCCAATAAGATGGCATGGTCGACCGTGTCGAACGCGGCAGAGAGATTAAGTAGAACCAGAGCCCTTGTCGGCATTGTCGCGAAGAGAATCCACGACAGCGGTGATGACAGTCTCGGTGGAATGAGCGGGCTGAAACCCCGCTTGGTGAGGATTCAGAAGGTTAAAGTGTTCAATAAAATTGAAAAGGTGGGTGGTGACAAGAGCTTCAAGAATTTTAGCCAGACAGGGGAGGAGAGAGATAGGCCTGTAATTAGAAAGGACTGAGGAATCCGCACCCGTTTTTTAAAAAAGGGGTATGATTACTGCCTCTGTGAAGGCTTCGGGGACCACACCCTGTGAAAGGGAAGCATTAAGAAAGGTCAAAATGGGGGCAGAATGGGTTAACAATGTAGACTGCGGGGGGCGTGGCCAACAACATGGGAGATGGCGAGCTACCCCCCCCACACTCCAGAGTGCAGGGAGGAACGGACAGCGCGGCTGAAGGGCGATATCTAAGGTCCTCCCACCCTGACATCTGTGAGGACATTCCTGCGTGGGTGACGCGAGGATGGCCAGCGCGCCATCTGGACACTTATATAGATGCTCAAGAGGGGGAAAAAAGACCCAGTGGTTAGGTCCACACGGCAGGAAACTATTGACAGCTTTGCCACGGCCCGCCAACTAAGGGAGACACTTCCTATGGCCCAGGGCGCGCGATCTGACACCGCCACGTTACTGGAAGCGATACAGGCATCCAGAAAGCATATCCAGGACTCAAGAGGGCAGCTCTGGAGGTCAAGATAGGAGAGGTGGGCTCGGAGGTGCTCCTCCTGCGTCAAGACTTTCGGAACCTCATGGAGCGGGTGACGACGGCGGAAACAAGAATTGGAGAAGCGGAGGACTCTATTACCACTCTCCAAAAGGAAATGGCGGAACTTCAGACATCGCACCGGCAATTGCTGTGGACGGTGGACGATGCGGAAAACAGAGCGAGACGCAATAACCTCCGCTTTGTAGGTTTTAGAGAAGGCATTGAGGGGACGGACGTGGCGGCCTATCTCAACTCCTGGCTAAAGACAACATTCCCACAGGCGCAATTCTCAAACTGCTTCATCATCGAAAGGGCGCACAGGGTGTTGCTTGCGAGACCACCGGAGGGGGCATGGCCAAGACCGATAATTGCGCGCTTCCTCAACTTTGCGGATAGAGACCTTATTTTGCGGGAAGTCAGGAAGAAAGGGGAGATAAGGCTGGAGAACACTGACATAATGATCTTTCCGGACTACAGCCAAGAGGTCCAGAAACAGAGACGTTCTTATGACACGATAAAGGCAAAGCTGAGAGACTTAAACCTAAGGTACATGCTACTCTTCCCGGCGAAGCTAAAAGTACTATATGAAGGGAGAACGCACTTTTTCAACCGACCAGAGGAGGCATAGCAATGGTTGGAAGAACGACCTATAATACAAGGAGCAGTACAGGAAAGCCGCAGGCTCAGGGAAGAGATCGCGGCTGCTGGCTTCCGTCGGAGTCCACCTAAAACTCAAAGGGTAAAGAAACCTCAGAGTAGGAGGCACACACAAACGACCCCTTATCCGGGTCCTCGCACACAGGGTCGAAGAAGGTTGACTCCGGCAGTATTGGTGGGGGCAAAGGCGATGTCTGGATTCAGATACAACTGCTTAACCGATCATAATAGCCCTGATCTTTGGACTGGGTAAGAGTGGTCTGCTTAATTCAGACACTCTGTTCATCACCACCCCCTTTTCTGTATCGTTTTTGGCCACTATAGGTGTGGCAGGGTATACTCAGACATGAGTCCCTTTCTCACTGCTCCATCAGGATTCAAGCAAGCCGGGCCGAAGAGGCTGAAATGCCAGAAACCGGTCCCCGGTAGCTTGTCTCCTTTCTGGTGAAGAATTGGCTTGGTAGTTTGGTCTGCCCTGTTCCCATGATGCACTGGGCCAGGGACAGACTAATTTGCATATAGCCAGGTTCTGAGCTGGGATGGGGCAGTGAGATAAATAACGGTGATGGATCAAGCCCTGATCTTTGGACTGGGTAAGAGTGGTCTGCTTAATTCAGACACTCTGTTCATCACCACCCCCTTTTCTGTATCGTTTTTGGCCACTATAGGTGTGGCAGGGTATACTCAGACATGAGTCCCTTTCTCACTGCTCCATCAGGATTCAAGCAAGCCGGGCCGAAGAGGCTGAAATGCCAGAAACCGGTCCCCGGTAGCTTGTCTCCTTTCTGGTGAAGAATTGGCTTGGTAGTTTGGTCTGCCCTGTTCCCATGATGCACTGGGCCAGGGACAGACTAATTTGCATATAGCCAGGTTCTGAGCTGGGATGGGGCAGTGAGATAAATAACGGTGATGGATCAAGCCCTGATCTTTGGACTGGGTAAGAGTGGTCTGCTTAATTCAGACACTCTGTTCATCACCACCCCCTTTTCTGTATCGTTTTTGGCCACTATAGGTGTGGCAGGGTATACTCAGACATGAGTCCCTTTCTCACTGCTCCATCAGGATTCAAGCAAGCCGGGCCGAAGAGGCTGAAATGCCAGAAACCGGTCCCCGGTAGCTTGTCTCCTTTCTGGTGAAGAATTGGCTTGGTAGTTTGGTCTGCCCTGTTCCCATGATGCACTGGGCCAGGGACAGACTAATTTGCATATAGCCAGGTTCTGAGCTGGGATGGGGCAGTGAGATAAATAACGGTGATGGATCAAGCCCTGATCTTTGGACTGGGTAAGAGTGGTCTGCTTAATTCAGACACTCTGTTCATCACAACCCCCTTTTCTGTATCGTAACCGATCATAATGGCATGGACGAAGAAGACGACACAGGCGACCGGACCTCAGGAGAAGAGGAGGTGACTGATCATTCCCTACATCCTATGGAGAAGGCAATACATGAGATGGAACAGGAGGCAAGAGGCCTCCCCGAAGAGCCCGACACTGAGACTCAAGACTCGCATTCCTGAAAAGGGGACAGGACTATTCTGTGGCACTGCAGCGCATCGTAGAAGGGGCACGCAAGTTACACACACACTCCTTTATACATTTCTTTATGTTTGTTGTTTATATTATTTAACCATAAGGGATGGTGATGGACAGAGTTTCTGAATTAAGCAGAATACTCTCACCCAGTCAAGAGATCAGGGCTAGATCCAACACCGTTTTTTAGCTCACTGATGAATCCTGATGGTGGAGTGAGTAAGGGACTCATGTCTGAGTATACCCTGCCACACCTATAGTGAGCAAAAACGATTCAGAAAAGGGGGTGGTGATGAACAGAGTGTCTGAATTAAGCAGACCACTCTTACCCAGTCCAAAGATCAGGGCTTGATCCATCACCGTTATTTATCTCACTGCACCATCCCAGCTCAGAACCTGGCTATATGCAAATCAGTCTGTCCCTGGCCCAGTGCATCATGGGAACAGGGCAGACCAAACTACCAAGCCAATTCTTCACCAGAAAGGAGACAAGCTACCGGGGACCGGTTTCTGGGATTTCAGCCGTCTTCGGCCCGGCTTGCTTGAATCCTGATGGTGCAGTGAGAAAGGGACTCATGTCTGAGTATACCCTGCCACACCTATAGTGGCCAAAAACGATACAGAAAAGGGGGTGGTGATGAACAGAGTGTCTGAATTAAGCAGACCACTCTTACCCAGTCCAAAGATCAGGGCTTGATTCATCACCGTTATTTATCTCACTGCCCCATCCCAGCTCAGAACCTGGCTATATGCAAATTAGTCTGTCCCTGGCCCAGTGCATCATGGGAACAGGGCAGACTAAACTACCAAGCCAATTCTTCACCAGAATGGTGCAGTGAGCTAAACAACGGTGTTGGATCTAACTGTGGGGCATTATCGGAGGCCTTCCCGATTCAACGAGGCACCAGGCAGGGATGCCCTTTATACCCCCTGTTGTTTGCGTTATCCATTGAAGTGCTGGCCTGTGCAGTGAGACAAAATGTAGGGATTACCGGGGTCCGGATGGGGTCAGCGGACGGAGCAGACAAGAAGCTGTCTCTATACGCGGACGATGTACTACTCTATGTTACGCACCCGGACACTACCATACCGGCACTGTTTGAAGAATTAGACTGTTACGGGAATAACTCAGGGTACCAGAATAACTGGAACAAGTCGACGATGTACGATCCACAAGGTAGGGAGGACTGGCCCATGCTGCCAAAGAGACTGAAAACAACTAGGAAGGGGTTTATGTACTTAGGAATATTTGTCACAATTGATGGTAATCTCTCCTACGAATGTAATATCAGCCGGGTCCTACGCACTTTCTCTGACGATGCTAGTAGATGGTGATGAAGCGAGTTTCAGAAATGATTTTTTGTTTTTGGCTCGCGAAGTTAAACTTCCATAATAATTAATTATATTAATGAGTTTTTGCAAGAAAATGTACTAATCAACTTAGATTAAAATGCATTCACGACATATGGGTTTAACATTATGTGCTCTTTGTTGCACTTGCAAGCACGTTGAAAAATAATGAACTAACCTTGTCTATTTGTCTTGTCAATATTAATGGCGGCTGTTTAATTAATGGCATGTGCTTATTTTAAATGAGCTTTTGTCTATGTCGTGTCTTTTATGTGGCAAAGGCTCGTGGAGAATCCTGGAGGCCTATAAGAAGAAGGTTTTTATAATGCTGCATTCATGTGCTTAAAGCTAGTTAACATAAACTAATGGGTTAATATTTAGCAAGGGGGTGGGTAACAGAATAATCTTCATTACTCAAATTAATTAATGTTTTGTGTTTCTTTGCATATTAGCCTTCAAGTAAGAGGCCTGAGGCCTAGCTTTAAAAAGGGTGTTTCATAATCCTATTGTGATGAGCCAAGCACAGCTAAAGAACGTGGAAAGGTTTGCCACAATGATGTCCGTCAGTAAATAAATAAATGGAACTGTGCAAGATGTGCTCTGAGTTGAATAACTTCAAGGACAGGAAGCGGCTGAACAGCTAAGCTGAGGAAGCAGCAAACTGTTATTTAATAAGATGTTGCAAAATCCTCGGAAGCTAATGTCGCTTGTTTTAGATAGAGAAAAGGTATAAAACCTGACCCCTTGGGAGGAGCTTGGCTTGCTCGTTCCTGATTCCTGAAGGGCGTGAAGTGCTGTCGGACTTTTGACTCACGTAAGGATAACTGAACTAATGCCATTTCCTTTTTAGGTTTAAATGAGTTTAGTAAGGGAAAAAGAATATAGGGAATGAGACTTTTGCTACTTTAATTCTTTGCAAGCTGATCCGTTTAAAAGTGGCAGTTTAATGTGCCTTTAATTGATTAAATGATGCTTTCATAAATGCTAATAAAAAGATTTCTTTATTCTAAAATGCTCTTTGTTTGAAAATAAAATTAATAAAATAGATTTTGAAATGACAAGCTGGTCTTGTTTATTCTTAGTCTAGTTACCATCAGTTGATCCATTGCCTAAGTGGCTTAATGAAATGTTTCCGTTATATTTACATGATTAAGATGATGATAAACTGCAGTTGTATATAATAAGTAAATAGTTTGTGAATAGTTCTGATTAATTAGGTCACATGATTCAGTTGCCCAATATTTGTCTCTGTTATTTATGGGCCTTGTGTGAATTTAGGATTATTGGTGAGTATCATGGTGTTGGGTAGTGTTGTTGAGACAGATTTTCTATAGGGGCGCTGGATCAATGACAATCACTCCCACTGACGATTCTGGGGCGGGCAGCTATGTTTAAAATGGTCACGCTCCCGAGATTTCTATACGCATTTCAGAATGAATACTTTCCCTTGCCATGCAAGACATTCCGAGACATTCATGCGGCGTTGAGGTCCTATCTGTGGTTGGGTAAGCAGCCTAGAGTAGCTCTCTCGACCTTACAGAGACATTAATACGATGGTGGAATATCCTTGCCTGACCTAGAGACCTATTACTGGGCAGAACACTTGCCACCCATAAATGAATGGCTCCACGCACCCGCCACACACCCCACCTATGCACTAGAACGACACAAGATGGGCATCCGCAGCTGTCTTCATTACATCTATGGAGGGAAGGGGCAGGCCAGATTACTAACGGCTACTAGAATCACACTGGGAGCATGAAAGAGGGCGACAAAGGCAATACAGTAGGAACACAAACCGACAAAGCAAACCCCACTGTGGCACTGCACCTTGCTGAAGGAATTACACAAGTTGAAGGCATTGCTTCATTCTAATTACAGTCTGCTTCTCTCATTTTGATGATGAATATATGCTCCACTTCGCCTTGCTCATGCCTTGAAAAAGTCCTTGTGTAGGACGAAACACGTGTTGGTGATCTTTGTGCTGGGAGTATCTGTTTTACGAATTTGAAAATAAAGAAAAGACTGAAGAATACAAATTAATCGGACTGTACTTTGAATTTTCTTTGGAAATCCCCAATGATTCCAACCTTGCTACTTGTCTCTCCGGAATCCTCTATAACAAGTAGAGTGTGTTACTTTTAGGGCTCTTAATAACATATTGCCCGGACTGTTAAAATTGTAAACTCTTAGGAGTGCTGTAAATAGATTCTCAAATCTACACAAGTTGAAGGGGTTCCAGGAGTGGGATGCCATTGGTATCTCTACTCTATGGGATGTGAATAAAAAAGGGGTGTTACAATCCTTCCCGTCGCTCCAAAAGGAGTATGGACTCCACCACTCCCAGCTCTTTAAATAAATGCAACTCAGACATGCATGGAGGGCGGAAGGGTCATCGCTGGAGGTACTCCCCGAATATGCCCCACTAGAAGGCCGCCTTTTACAGGAACAAATCCCGGGGAAAGCTGTGTCCCTGGCATATAAAACCATCATGAATAATAGACCAAACAAATTAGAAGGCCTCAGGAACACATGGGTACGGGAGGTGGGAGAAATGGATGATGTGGATAGGGGGGTAATACTGATGCACCCTAGAGAGGTAGTGATCAAATCACGCCTCTGTTTGATCCAATTTAAGGTCCTGCATAGGTCATATTTTGATAGAGTGCGGCTTTATAGATTGGGAAGGATACCTGACCCATGCTGTCTATGCTGTGGCCATGATAGGGGAGACTTCCTGCACACCATTTGGTCCTGTCCCCGCATTCAAACGTACTGGGAGGAGGTCTTAGCTGAACTGGGGTAGGTGCTGGAGACAGACATCCCGCCGGACCCGAAGGCAGTACTATTAGGGATGACTAATGATGTGGACCTAGCACGCCCACTCCTGATTTTTATGGGGCTAGCCCTGGTAGTGGCCAAGAGGGATATAGCTAGGAAATGGGAGGCGCCTGATGCTCCGCTGCTTGAGGAATGGAGAAGGGGCATGGACCTATACATGGCAGCCGAAAGGGACACATATCGGGCGAGGGGCTGCCCAACGAAATTTCGTAGAGTGTAGGGCAAATGGAGACACTATCACGGCCTTGATGGAGGACTATGAGAGATCGCAGACACTTGCAGGCTTGCGTATCAGAGAGGGAGTGAACATTTGGGGCTGGGAGATATCAATGCAATGGACTCTGATGTTCATAATGGGGGGCTACTTAGGCGCTGGACTTTAGGGTCTGCCGCATAGGGAGGGCTGGGAGGGGACAGGAGAGGAGGCGTTGGAGAGGTGCTTAATAATGACGTGCATGTTCTCTGTGTTCTTGGCTGCAAGCATAATGGAAATGGTGCAAAAACAAACGAGGGGAGAATATGGGGTGGGGGAAAAAGTTAAAGACTGTACTTTGTTCATAATATCATACTATGTTATGTGAGATACTATGCAGTCGCAAATAAAGAAGTTTCCCCCCAAAAAAATGGGGGCAGAATGGACCGAGAGAATTTCCTTTAAAATATACGGAGGACAGCAGCCAGATTTTACCCTTGTTATGAAGGTTTGTAAGGAGTCTGCATTCAGGAGTGGAAAGTGGTCGAAGGAGTGTTCACTGGGGATTGGTGGGGTGGCATTTGGTTTAGGGGCAGTAGCTGGGATACTGGCTTTGATTACAGTGATTTTATCCCAAAAGTATTGGGTAAGGGAGTTACACAGGTTTTGGGTAACGGTCGGTTTGAGGAGAACTCTCTCCATGTTTGACAGCTTATTAACGATGGCAAAGATGTCCTTAGACTTATTTTCAGGGGTAATTATATTTGAAAAATATAGTGCCTTGGCTTGGATGATTGCTTGCTTATAAGCAGTAAGAGCAGCTCTATAAATAGATTTTTCATGTGGGACATAGTTTCTCCTCCATTTTCGTTCCTTTTGGCGGATGTCTAGTTTTTTTTGCCCTGAAGTCCTGGGAAAACCACTTCTGGGATTCCGGATGGCGGGCGGTTTATAAATTTTTTCAGGGGAGCGTGTAAGTTACTTGCTGCCAGCAGCCAGTGAGAGATATTCGTTTCGGCCTGCTCAAGGTCTATAGTGTCGGCTGGGATGGTGCTCGCTAAGCTGTCCAAAAGGCTTGTTTATTAAGAGTGCTCCATTTCCTAATGAGGCCACCAGCCATTGTTGGAGGTTTACTGTCAACTGCAATAGATATGGAAAATTTTATCAAAGAATGATCCGACCATATGCAGGGGCATATGACGGGAGTGGAAATGGTGAGAATATTACTCCACACCTGATCAAGAATGTGTCCTTTAACGTGCATGGCAGAAGTGATATGGTGGCAAAAGTTGAGACCAGAGAGGAGTTCCGTGAGTTCAGTGGCCTGCGGGCCACCAAGATCATCATTGCACCAATATTTAAAATCTCCGAGCAAGAGAATTTTCGTGTAGTCAGTGAGCACAGTAGCCAATTGTTCACACAGGGAAAGGGGGAATGAGGCCATGTATTGGGGGGGTCTGTAAATGAAAACACAGATTAATGGACCAGCCTTAGATTCGAGTTTAATGATTAGGTTATCTGCTCCAGGAAGATTCAAAGTGGACATAGAAGTGAAGACATGCTATTTCTTAATAATTGCAGCTACTCCACCACCCGTCTTTCCTGGAGCCCGATCGGCATGTAAAATATAATATGGCTCTGGAAGGGCTGTCAGGATGTCCAGGGAGGAGTCAGTGTTAAGCCATGTTTCGGTAATGAAAAATACATCAGGTTTGTCATCAAGGAGAAGCAAAAAAAAGTGTTCAATTGGTGCTAAACCTAGGAACGGGTGTTGAGATACGAAATATGAAGTTTTAAGTTAGGGACTGATGTTAAGATGGAAGTTTGGCTTTGACAGGGAATAGTGGGTAAGGAGTCTAATGCATTAGGGAGGATATCGAGATGGTTCAGGTAATCAAGAGTGGCTGGGCAGGACAGAAATGTAGCCTGGTATAATGTTCTTAAGTCTTCCGAGGAATAGGTAATCATTTAGGAAAGGGTGCTGGCCCCTGGGCCCATCCTGGCCGGACGGGCGCAGACGGGCTTGCCTTTGGCGTGCAGTCGGCGCGCCCACTGCGCTCGTCCACTGCGCGACCGAAAATGTGTGGCCATTTTATGTCAATGAGGGCGGGAGGGCCGAGCAACTGGTCCGCCAACTCAAATCCTCCCCTAAGATGGCGGCTGAGGAGAACCCCCCGACAGCACCTAATCGGCTGCGGTGGGAAGGTGAAAGTACAGGTCAGTGCAAAAATGAAGTTAAAAACACAATTTTTTAAAAGTACTGGATTCCCGGCTTCCGCCTCAGGAATGATCGTTCACTGCTAGTCTGCGCGCGTGGACTGGATTACTCTTTCCAAACAAGGATATCAATGTGAATGAAATTGTTTTGGTTAACATAAACTAGTAAACGAATAAACATTCTGGTTTACCTAAAAAGGAAATTTACAAATTACAGCTTGAATAGAAGACTGCAGCCAGGTTATTACTGAAAATGTGACTGACATACAATATATCGCTTTCTTTAGCCCTTACAATAGTTATCTGTTACAAAGAAGATACAAATTCCATCTTTATCCCTCTGACGCAAAAGGGTCTGCAATGATAATATGGCTTGCTTATCATTATATTTCCAAATATATATACATATACACACACTCTGACCTCTATGTAAATTAGCTGAGCAAATCATGGTCATGTAAGAATAGTGTCATATAACAAGGAAATGGGAATGGGATATGTTTTTTAAACTGTTACTGTAGAGCGCTTTATAAAACCCACAGAACAGTTTCTACACTGTTAAGATACTCATGGACGAATACTACCCTTGACAAAAAAATCTTTGCACACTAACTGATGACAATTTTCTTTTTTATTAATACATTTACAGCACCTCCTCCTACAAACCTAACCAAAAACAAAAATAATGATATTTAAAACATATACATATTTAAAAAAAAATTCAGGTCAACAGTTTTTTGACTTATTATAATTTCACATATCAATGTACAATTTGCATTGAGGTCTGCTCTGCAGTTAAAAAATATTTTATTATGATTATGGAGCCCCTGTTTGAGTTCTGTTTTTCTGCAGCACTGAATTTAATTCCTGCATTACATTGGACGGCAACTTTTTTATCACCATAGGAGGTTCTGCAGTTTTATCTTCTTTTTTCTTCTGTGTCTTCGAGTCCAAAGTGGGTGTCTGCTGTGGCTTGAGACTTTGAGTGCCTAGGTCGTCCAAGCCTATGATGCTCCGATGTTTCTTTGCCTGACTCCGTACTTTGTCCTCTTTGCGCTCCAGACAGTGCGCTACCAGAGAAGCTCTCTGCTTCAGACTAACACTCTCATCCTCTTGCTCCTTAGGCCATGGGTCGCCATGTTTCATCTTTCCAGTCTGAAGATCTGTGTTCTAAATACAGGGAAAAAGAAGCAAACTTGTAAGTCATCTGTTTTTCAAAATTCTCTTGGGATTAGGTAATGCCTTCCTGGGGAAAGCAGTATGTCTTGATACTCTGCTAAAAAGAATTGTTTTTAACTATCAAGATGGCACTTGTTAGAAGTATGAAGAAATTATCATTGTTTCATGTTCATTCTCAAATTAAGAACCATCAGTGTCTTTTAAGAGACCTTCATTTGGAGCCAGTAGCTGGCATGAAAACAATGTATTCCCTCTATTGGCCGAGTAGAAGTTAAATGCTAAGCACTTTTCAAGTAATTGGGTTGGAGATGGTGACTGGTCCTTAACTTGTGCTACCAATTTGACGGCTAGCACTTGAAATGCTGGCCTAACTTACTGACAGTTTTCGAGAGTGTGTGAAAGCATTCGTTTGAACCTCCTAACAATCTATTTGATGTTCAGAGGGCTCATCACGCAGGATAGGGTGGCAGAGGCGTTAAAGTGCTTCCTTTCATACCTTTGAATGAATGAAGGAGTTAATGATAATAATACAGGACCTAAGAGCTAATCTAAGGGAGCAGCAGACCAAAGGGGCTAACAGAAAATGAATAACTCTAGTGGCATTACATCCAGCACTTGAGAAAGATCATTAAGTGCACTGACAACAGAGTTTCTATACACTGATCAGCACCTCAAGCATTAGTGCTAAAGGTATAAACATAACCTAGAGGCTTTAATAGGCATTTACTGTGGAGAGTGAGGCGATAATCGTCATTTACAGTGGATAGTGAGGCTATACTAGTCACTGCAATGGACAGTGAGGCTTTAATAACCATTAACAATGGAAAGTGAGGCTATAATATTCAATTACCTTAAATGGTGAGGATATAATGCTCATTAGCAGTAGACTTTGAGGCTATAATAGTCATATGCCGTGGACAGCAAGGTTGTAATAGTCATTTACAATGGGGAGTGAGGCTTTAATAGTAATAATAATACCAGCAATAGTAATTTACAGAGTACACTGAAGCTATAATAGTAATTTGCAATTGGCATTCAGGCTCTAATAGTAATTTTCAGGGGACAAAGAGGCTACAATAGTCATTTACAGTGGAGAATGAGGCTATAGTAGTCATTTACAGTGGGGAGTGAGGCTTTAATATTCATTTACAGTGAAGAATACGGTATAATTATTAGTCATTTGCAGTGGACAGCGAGGCTTTAATAGTCATTTACAATATAGAGTGAGGATATTATAGTAATTTACAATGGACACAGGCTTTAATAGTAATTTACAGAGGACACTGAAGCAATAGTAGTAATTTTAGTGGACAATGAGGCGCCAATAGTACCTTTCAGTGGACATTAAACCTATATTAATCATTTGCAGTGGAGCGTGAGGCTATAATTGTAATTTACAATGGAGTGTGAGGCTTTAATAGGCATTTACAGTGGAGAGTGAAGCTATACTAATAATTTACAGTAGAGAGTGAGGCTATAATACTCATTTACAGTGGAACGTGTGGTTTTAATGGTCAATTGTATTTGAGAGTGAGGCTATAATAGTTATTTGGAGAGAACAACATCTAATATAAGATATTTGGGTATACCATTAGGGGAACACAGTTGTATTATTCCACCTTACCTCTGTTGACTTTTCCCGCATCCTGACATTTTGTTGATCCTGTTGAATGAATGTTGAATATACTCCTGTGTATGGCTCTTTTGTTGACACTGTGCGTTCATGTACTTCCGGTGGCCATATGTCATTGTCATGCTGAAGGAGGGAGAACTAGTTAGTCATGGGCACTGGCATGCCATGGTGGAGATCACAATGCAATATATTCAACACAGGATACCCTTACAGGTGACACTGTGGTTTACAAATACACATAACATCTGTGCTTATACATGAATTATACATTGTTACTTTTGCATGCTTTTTCCACGAAACAGTTTGTATTATATGAGGCAGATAAGGGGACTGCATATAACGCTGCAATGCTAAGTGAGCTTTGATGGTCTCAGCCCAATCCGAAAGTTTAAATACTTCTCCTTTTACATAATAATCATGAAACGCCATTCTTCAGGGGTAAGCAGTCTGTATCTCAAATTGATGTTCATTTAATATCTCCAGTAAACTAGAATAATAAATCAGCTTGGCCCAGAGACAGAGGCAGCGGTGGCTCCTCCGCTATGACGGAGGAGCATCGCCTCCCCCAAAAAAACAGCCAGAAAGGGAAAATTAAACAACACTTGTTTTATTTTGCCTTTCCTGCAGAGTCATCCGGGTGGGGCCTGGGGGGGTCACAGAACAGAGTGGAGTGGTAGTGCACTCCCTTCACTATGCATGACGGTTTGGTCGGCTGTCTTAGGCTGGCCAAACCTTCATGCACAGTGAAGCCCTCTCCAACCTCAGCTGCATTGCTGGGGTTGGAGAAAGCAGGCACACTCTCCCAGCCTGTCCTAGACCGCTAATCAAGGGAGCTCAGGCCAATCCTTTAGCTGCTTTCATGCGTGAGAGCAGCTTCAGGATTGGCAGCAGGGTTGGCTGAGAGCCTTCTCCTGAAGAAGAGGAGCAGAGAAGTGAGACGCGAGACGAGGCTGGCTGAAGGTAAGTCTATTTAATATATTTTTTATTTTGCCCCTTCACGTCACCTATGCCCCCTCTCACTCCTCCTCGTCACCAACACCGGCCACTACTGGACAGAGGTTAATGTCATATGCTGAGCAATTAATATTCCATACTACAAATATGACAATATGTATTGAGAGTGGCATCCTGAGTCGAAAGGAGGGCAATAGTCTTGTGCACTCAAATGGCCATATTTCACAGAGTCCCCTGATGGTGCAAAGGGCTTGTGTGCCCACATTTACATGCACAGGGGCAATAGGGTATCACAGGAGGCGCTGCAGACACTTCTGACACCCCTTCTGTAATAATAATAGTGCTAGTGTACATGTAGTACCAGTACTATCTTTATTGTACCATCTCTCATAAATATGGGGGGGTGGACCCATGCAAATGAGGGAGCACTTTGCCACTGCCCCAAATTGCAGATGCAGGCACAGAGGCAAGCATGCACTTAAGAGGGACACTGTCACTGGGCCCCCTGAGGGAAAACCTCTGGAGGGCAGAAAGGGGGTCTCATGATCCCCAAGACTTCTATATCCATTGTGGTTGATGCTGTTACTGTAATATTTTTCCAGGGCAGTTATCATATCAGAACAAGTTCTGGTAGAGCGTTTTCAAACTGGGTTGCACATATGTCTTCTCCTTGATGGGTATTTTTCAGCTTTCCTGAGCTTGACCATAGTAGAGCTGTGGCTTCTTTTCCTGAGGGGTACAAGTAAAAAAGGTCTGTGACTCTAATCCATAATCATTGCCAGCAAACGGCCAAATCTTTCCACAGCATGATAGGAGAGGGTATCAGCCACGCTTCGCTAAGGGCACTGAGGCCTTGTATTATACTGGAGAAAGTCTCCAAAATATGGTGTGGTGTCACCCCGATGGAGGGCTTTCTTCCCTATCTTTTTCTTCTATTACTCTCTGACACACTTTATTATGTCATTTTCACATTAAACAAAATAAACCACATTGTAGGGGATGATGCCCTACTTCTTACTCAAATGAATAACTTTTTTAAGTAGAGGGTGTGGCTTATTGGTCTAGGGGGGCCAACTTTGATGCTGTGGAACCAAGTTTGAGTCTGGCTGGAGGCTCAAACATCCTGTGATTGTGGGCAAATCACTTAAGGGGCATATATGCAATAATTGGCGATAACTATCGCTAGCGATAGTTAGGGGCAGTTTTTTATCAGTGTGTACTGCGGAAAACTATCGCTGTCTTAGCGACGTATGTACAAGACATTTCTACATGGCAATAGCTTCAGGGATCAGCAGTGAAAAATGCCGAGAATATTAGCGTGATGGCGATAGGAATTCCGGCATTACCAGGCAAAAACCAACAAAGGGCCCATTAGTGGCAAAAAAACGCATGTTAGTCAGCCCAACGTGAGTTTTTTTGCCTCTAATGGAACAAATAGTCGACCTCCAATAGGAAAACAGGCAAAAAAAACAATGAAATGCAGACTGGAGCAACCAGGACCAAGTGCAGAACACATCAACGACCCCCTCAAACCACCCAACATCCAGGATGACTTGGATGAGAGCCTGGATGCCTCGCTGGACCTGTGTCTGGAGCCTGGATGCCACGCTGGACCTGCGTCTGGAGCCTGGATGCCTCGCTGGACATGCGCCTGGAGGTGGATGCGGAGGAACTGTTGAGTCGATGACCCGTGGCAGTAGACATTGAGGCACAGTGATTGCCTGTACCTGGTGGTGACATCGGCCGGTCGCATGGAGACCCATTGCTGACCTGTGTGAGAAAACCGCCTTGCACCCCTTGGAGCTGTGAATGGTAGAGGCGCTCCTGTGCACCAACATAGGGGATGTCTCCATCGCATACCACGATCCACCACTACACCGGGGTGCATGGAGGGGATTACCAACAGTGGGCCGCACCTCTCTGCAGCACAGGCTGGATGAGGTTGCGCTGCCCGGACACTGTGGAGGGTGAGCCCGTGAGCTGCGCCAAACTTCAGTTCCAGGAGCACTGCAAGTTCACGCCTTTGGTGGCCCTGCTGCATCAACTGCATTGGGAGGTTCACCAGTGGACCTGGCAGCGACTGCTGTACCAGGCTTGTGCAATCCCACCTGGCTGAGGCTCCTGCTGGCTATGACACAGATTTGGAGATAGTTTAGCAAATTGCGCCACAGTGTCAATGTCCAGGTAAGGAGAAGGTGGGACACGTAGTGGAGGATGCCCAGGGGTCAAGTTGCCCAGGCTTAGCACCTGTAGATGACGCACCCCCAGTGTCGGCTCATCAGCTAAGGCGGAAGAGCGTCAACCTACTGCTTTCAAGCAGTGCAAGAAGAGGAAAAATCATCACATAATGATACCTTCTTGATGAAATCGTGCCTTGTTTCCTTTGCGGGTGGGATGGTGGGTTGAGCTGCTCCACTCATGGAACAGGGCAGGGGCGGAGTGGCATGCCCACTCAAGTGTGCAGTGACTGTTTGGTCGGCCCACTCAGGCCGCACAAAGCAGCAGAAATAGTGGAGAAGTGTGGCTCAATGGTTAGAGGAGGCATACCCGGAAGCTGAGGTCAGACCCGGGACCAGGGTTCAATTCCCGACGCGGCAGGGTCTGAGCCCAAGTGTCCACGGACTTGATAATTCTCACTTTGGTGCCTACTCGAATCACGGGTTCACACTCTGCAACTCTGGGCAATAGCTTGCTTAATCTCCACTACGGCCCCCGCGGCGGGATGCCTGGCTTTCACCTTGGAGATGCCCAGTACGGGTTATCTCACAGGGAAAAGCCAGGACGGGTTCCCAATGCAAGCGCCGGGACACCCCGTTGGGGTAGCCGTGCGCTATATAAGATACACAAAAAAAAAAAAAAACAGTCATACGCACTGTCCTGTTCTCAATGCAGGCTGCATTACAGCCTGCATGAAGAACATGGCCACACCTCCAGCCCCAGGCTGAGCGCCTCTTCCCGACACCAATGACCAATCCCAACGCCACATTGCAGCATTGGGATTGGCTTAGGGGAGAGAGTCAGCCTCGAGGTAAGATTTCTCACAGTTAAATATTTACAACACTCGCTCACACACACATCCTCGCGTCCATGCCCCATCCAGTGTTCTTTCCGGCGTTTCCCACCTCCCAGCTGTCCAGTCCCCCCTCAGCACTTCTTAATGGCAGCCGCTGTGCAGCCATGCGCAGCGGGTGTACCACTGGGGTGCCGAAGGTATATATGGAGTTATGACGCATACCATTATATCGCATTCCATTTCAATGCATACTAATACTAGGCATATTGCAACAGTAGGGAAGATGTTGGATTGGGGAGATGTAAACATTACTATACCCACTTCAGTGAGTGTGATCCGGCGGTTCAGATACTCCACTACCATATACTCACCTGGGCCCATAAACACACAAGTGTTTGAAACCGCTGGGGGTCAAGTTTGTAATTTTCATAGTGTTCAAGATTAGTTATTTAATACTCCTAACTAACCTTTCACTGATCAAAAAAATATTTCCTCTGGTCAATGGACCGTTAATTGAACTAGTTGATGGTGAAAACTGACATAAGAACTAACTGCTCTTTTATTCAATGTAAATACCCACAGACTCAGGAAAATTTTAAATCTTCATCAAAAATTAATGCATGTGAACCATTCCAAAATACAGTGCAGTCACCATCACTCATAGGAGAGAAAATTCAATCCATAAAACACCAAGCATATACTTCGGACTCATAATAATCAATGCTCAGAAAAGGGAGAGAACAGAGAGAAAAAGACATCACCAAAATACACGAAAAATATATAATTACCAAGAATGGCCAACCCCCTGGCCAAAGGGCTAGTGAGGGTCCCCCGGGTTAGGGCAGGAGACAAAGACTTCAGGACAGTATAGTTGACCTCTCTAGAATACCGGTGACTGTGTTGCACCCCTCCCTGACACTCTCTTCCTCCTCGAGATTCTTCTGTGATCTTCGGATCTAACCCAATTAATTAGGATGGAAAGTTCTGCCTCAAGTTCTGCATTTGATTCTTCATCAGCATCTCACAGCATCAATCCAAGCATTCGGCAAGGCATCAGCACCATCCTCTAACTAACTAACTATGGCTATCTTAATTATACCTTTTGTTCTGCATGTTCCACCCATTAATGTTTCAATATCGTAAAAATACTAAATCTGATTGGTCAGGCAAAGGGGAAGCTCCATCACTCCATGCTTACAGGTTATTAAAATCAGTCCGACTATTGTTCGCAAACCCATCCCCTTCATTTTTAATCATACATTTGATTTCTCAGAGATCTTTAGTTTACTGTGCAACATTTTTATTAACATTATGAATACGAGGCATCTTCATTGAACTTTTCGCCATCCGTTCCCATGCACTCAAATTTGGCTTCTTCTCAACTGCTCAGTCATAACCTTCATGGCTCACCTCGGTGGGCATGCGCAGGCATCTCATCATTTCATTCAATCCAGTTATACGAGAGAGGCCCAAATACAAACTGGTGATAAAAGTCAGAAGACCGAAGTTATTTTCACAAATAAATTGTTGCACTGTATACCTCTCACCTCTACTCTAAACCAGTTTATTTGTTTATGTCTTCTACCGCTTTAGCATTAGTTAAAAACCACTAGATTTAGATCAAACAAGCAGATGCCATGCACCCAAGTCTTCAAGACACCATTTTAGTCTCTACTCATGTGCCAGAATTTCCCTCCAAGCATTAGCTCATCACTCTGCATAGATGCTGTTGACGTATGTGCACAACAGTTTCACCGTTTAGAGGAATGTTAGTCTTCATTGTTATCCCCATTAGTACACACATACGCAAGCTTCACTAACCCGCGTATCCAATGTACTGCATTTTAGTTTTCATGAAAACAGGATTAGTAATTGTTAGTGAGTTAAACAAGTGGATTTTTCCGAGCAAGTCTCTTCTCTACCAGTCTTTGCTCCTTCAAGTGCAACCCTAAAACTAACCATTGCACCCCAAAGCAAACCCTGAACCCTAAAATTCATATTTGAGCCCTCACAAAACACCTTAAAAATCATATTCCACCCAAATGCACACCCCAATTTTTATATTTGGCCCAAAACACACCCCAAATTTCACAATTTACCCCATAATACACCTGACATTTCATCCCCGACACCCATAAACCATACCCACCCTACAAAATACCCTATTACTGACCTCACAATGCGTTGTAATGGAATGCAATGTAAGGGCACCTACGATGTAATGCCTGCATTGTGAGGGACGTCTCTCGTGCCAAAGGCAAGCCATAGGCAAGCCCATCTGCGTCCGTCTGCCCCTGGACGGCGCTCAGCACCAAGGACCCTTCCTCTCGGACACTCCACCCCTACGGCGCCAGTACCCTCTTCACCATCAACCATGAACAACACATCACCTGCCAGGACCAACATCTGCTCTGGGCCAGACATTGCCATCGCGGACAGCTACTGAATCACCTGCAAGGACCACCCCAAACTTCCAGGAGGAGGCATTGCCATCACCTACAGAATCATACTCCGTCTGACCATGCACTCTAATGAACCAATGGTGACCATGGAACACCTTAACTTCCAGATATGGACCAACCCCAACCCCAACTCCTGTGGCGCCCTCATCTGTAGGCCCCCGTTCCATGGACACCCGTTCTCCAATACCATTGTACACCTCATTGCAAACCAGGCTCTCCAATCCACGGACGACATCCTACTCGGAAACTCAAGTTCTACCTGGACAAACCCAGTGACCAGAACATCACCCCCTCCTGGGGTAGCTCCCCAACATAAGACTCAAGCAGCTAGTCACCGCTGCAATCCACATAGAAGGACACACGGTCGAGCACATCTCCGCCAGCGGGACCTTCAACTACAGCCACACCACCGGACTTTCCTGGACCAACCATCATTGTATAAATAACGTCTTCACCATGCCCACTGTACACAACCTTCCTCATTGCCTCCCTCACAGCTGGATCAAGGCCACCGGAGTATGTCTCGTCAACTCCCTCAGCACCACCACTCCGTCAACGCTTACAGATGATGACAACGCAGCATGCAAACGCCACTGATGGATCTCGAACTGCGCTGACACCTGGGGACCCCTCAAGAACGGCATTGATGGCAGGCATAAGGGTGATGCAGTGCCACAGGCAGCAATGCGTGACTTTAGGGCAGACAGATACGTCAGGATTCCAGATGTATCTGTCATTACTCGCATCATGGAGTGCTGTCCAGTGAATACAGTGCATCTGTGGTGTTGCAAGAAGGGGAGAGTGAAAAGTGTTGGAACGCTGTCTTGTCGCAGCGCTGCAACACTTTTCAGGAGTGAGGCCCAGGAAAGCACACCCTCTTATTGATGGTGCACAGTCCTGTCCTGTAGTTTTGTTGCAGGGCAGCGCAGCAACATTGCTTGCATTGCGGTCCAGCAACAAATCCTGCCAAAATTAGGCCCCAAGGGTTATTCAAGACGAAAGTGATGCACTCATGAGCAACGTTTGGCTGCAACAGGAGCTATTGAATTTAAAGCCTCTGCTATCTTGCAGGGCGAAGGAACTGAGCAGGTGTGAGTACACAAATTAAATCTACTGGTCAGAACAAATGGGAACAAAAGTATGAGTTTTTATTCAATTATGACATCATATATGTTTAAAGAGTATAAAAAGACCTAATAAGAAAGCTCTCCTCTTAAGACCAACAGGTTATTTGTACATGTGTTACTAAGGCTACCCATGACAGGTAACATAGCTGCAGTTTTAAAAGAGTAATATTTTGATAAACATCAAATGTTTTCTTTAATCTTCTATTTCAATGTATGAGAGTAGATTTTTTGAGGGTTCAGGAAGTTATTTAAAATGAATTGATTTTTCCTCCCATTTACAATGACACCCTCGAATGAATTGCTGTTTGGACACTCCATTTATTCTTTTTAGTTCTCCTACTTCTTTGTGCCAGTGGTTGCATCTACTTGCATGATGGCTCACTAGCCTCAAAATAATTTTTGATACCAGTTAAATATAAAAAAAACTGTTAAAACACATTTATGGATCACTTCTGTTTCATTAATTTTTTAAAAGGATACAAAAGAAAAAACAAAGTGCTCTGTCACCAACAACCCGAATGCCGCCAGTGGATGTATATAGTGAAAATATCCAACCTGGGAACCCCTTTGCGAATGCGAATTTGCTAAATGGAATGTATCAAAGAAAAGCTGGTGCAAAACAAGGAATCGCAAAATTTGCCATTCTTTATTTTGCAATTGCATTTAAGGAACCGCAAATTTTGTGATTCCTCAAATGCAATGTATGAAGCCAAAAAAAAATGCAAATTGTCCTTAAGGAAACGCAAATTACCACCATCTTCAAGTTGGTGGTAATTTGCGAATTCCATGAAAAATGCAAATGTTTGCATTTTTCAAAGTGCCATGTGCCATGTGTCATCGGGAGCGATCGCAGGCATACACGACCACTTGCAATGAGAAACCTGACCTCTCCGCGTTGAGAATCTCGCCGGGAAGTTTATTTTCCACGCTCGCGATCGGCAAATTGATGTTGCCGATCGCGAACGAGGAAAAAGTCTCACCGGGATGCTGATTTTGCTCGCTCGAGGTTGCCAAATTGTCGTTGAGGACTGAGAGTGAGCAAAAAATGCCGACTACGCGTTTTTGCACTGTGCTATGTGCAATTCGTGGAGCACGTAGTTGCGCAAACTACGCACACTCCACAAGCGTAGCATAGTTTACCGGCCAGGTCTAGTCCTGAGGAGTGAAATATTCTGAAAGTGATGGTTAGAATCTTAAATAGAACTCTTTTATGAATGGGGAGCCAGTTTAATGCTTCTAAGGCCGCCAATGCAGATGACCTCCTAGGTCAAAGTCAAATATAACTTTATTTGATTTTTGTGTAAAAAAACATGAAAGCACAATTAAAAACATCATTAAACATTTACAGTACGAACACGCCACTTCTGTTTGATCAAAATCCATAAAAAAACAGTAAAACATAATTTAATATTTACAGTAAAGTCATAACTTATCACATTGTAGTATTATTAATTAAACTAGGCCTGTACAGATCATATCCTATAATTTATACTACTATTAACAGTATCCACTGTTTTTGATGTGTCACCTTAATTAATTCAAATAATAGATTCCCTACATTGAACTTCTGAATCTTATTTCATTTTTCAGGTAAGACGCTAATACATAATTCACTGTCCATTCGTTGTAGGAACATGAGGGCATTATTACACTGTCTCAAGCCTTTATTTTTTAAAAATGGTATTAAAAATATTTTCCTCGGGTTAATATAAAATTTACAGAAAAAGGTGACGTAGATAGTTGATTGTTTTGAGACATTGTCACAGGGACAGGGTTTTAAATCGACCAGTCACTAATCTCAGGAAAGGTGACTAGTCTAAATACTATGCCCAGTCGAAACCGGGTCACCAGCATACGATCATAGCTCCCTCAAAGTTGAGATAGGTAAGCCTGAATTCCTGGGCCTGTTTGCATCATATAATTTGCCATAACAGATTATTTCCCTCTCTCTTGTGACCATCTTTTATCTTCCAGGTGTATCATATATTCCATTTTTAGTTGTTTCCTGGAGATAGAATTCATACTCTCAGGATCTTCAAAATATTCCGGGTGTCCAATCTCACTAGATACAGCTCTGATATGGTTCAGCCATGGGATACGCGTAGCCCTCTACATTTTCATGCAGTCCATAATAACACTGCGATTAAAAATCGCCTCATCTGTCACCCAGAGCTTGTGCCACAATAAGAGTGGATAAGTCCTAATGATGTCTTCTATATGAGACAGACCCAGCTAAAGGTGGCAGATGAAGTTGGCTGTGGAGCTAGGTACTGCCAAAAGATATTTTAAAAAGGCATTCTCCCATTGTTGTAAGCTCTTATCATTGGCTAGACCCCAAATGCCAGCCCCAAATATTCTGAAAGTGATGATTAGAGTCTTAAATAGAACTCTTTTATGAATGGGGAGCCAGTTTAATGCTTCTAAGGCCGCCGATGCAGATGACCTCCTAGATCATTTAAGCACTAGACATGCTGCTGTGTGTTGGACCACTTGTAGTTTATGTAAAACCGATTTATTGGCCCCTGCATACAGGCTGTTGCAGTAGTTCAATCTAGACATGATTAGGGCCACAGCAACTGCCTGTCAGGCTGAAATGTGAAGTAGATTGAAAAACATTTTTAGAGATTTTATGATATGGAAACAGGTTCCAACAACTGTCAATGATTCAGTGATTGCTGTTTTAAGGATAATGTAGCATCAAATTTGATACACACATTTTTGACTACTTTTACTGTGTTTGTAGGCGGGGGAGGGTTAGCTGGCCACCATATCTCAGGGGAGAAGGTGTTCCTTTGTCTTAGAGGAAGTATCTCTGTCTTTTCAGAGTTGCACTTTAGGTGGTTGTTTTCCATCCATTGAAAAGTGGCCGTAAGACATTAGCGGAAATTTTCTTCTGCCTGTGTGGTGTTTTTGTCTAGGACCAGAATTAACTGCGTACCATCTTCATATAAGATGGTCTCTATGTTGAATGACGATATCAAGCTGATCAGTGGGGCCATGTAGGCATTGACAAGCATCGGGCTAAGGATGGAGCCCTGAGGGACACCGGAAAGCAGGGGTTTTTCTTCTGACTTATGTTGACCAAGGGTAATGACTTGTCTGCGGTTCTGCAAGAACCCTTTAAGCCAAGCCTGTGTGGTAAATGCCATAAGATTCGAGACGGTCTAACAATGACATGTGAGACTGTGACGAATGCCGCTGATAGGTCTAATAAGACCAGAACCACATTGTTTCCAAGGGCGGCTTTGAGAGATTCAGCCGTGTATCTGAGTGCTGGGATCTGAACCTAGATTGGTTGTGGTGTAGGATCCTTGCTTTTTCGAGATAGGTTGTAAGTTGGGTGTCAACAAGCTTTACAGTGATCTTACTAAGGCATGGTAATAAGGAAACAGGTTGGAGGTTAGTAAGGGTAGTGGGATCAGCAACTTGTTTCTTTTGCAGCCGCTTGACTGCTGAAAGCTTCCATTCTATAAGATATTTTGCTAATGACAGGGAGGCGTTAATTATTTCATTTATGATAGGATATGCAATATCGAATGTGGTGTGTAAGATCACAGGGGTCAAAGGGGGAGCCCGATAGAATACCAATCATTGCCTGGTGTGATTGGTCTAGGCTAATCAGCTTGAAAGTTTGTAAAGATGGTCTGTCTTTACCTAAGACAATGTTGTTGTTAGCAGAGAGACACAGGGGTAGAGTGAAATTGTGTTGTAATCTTTGGACCTTAGTTCGAAATTGTCCGCTATGTTATCGCAGAGAGACTGTGAAGGGAGGATCTCTTGTTACAGAGACTCTGGGTTGGTAAAAGCGCTGACTATCATAAAGATAGTTTTTTATTAGAAATTGCCATTTTAAGCACTTCTGTATAGTAAGCTTTTTTGGCTATTTTAACACCTTGGCTGCTAATGGTTTTTCCCTCCTGTGCTAACATTCTTTGAATACCATTATACATGACGAGCTCAGCTCGTCATAAGCACAGCTCAACCGTGCCTCATGACGAGCTGAGCTCGTCATGAGCAGCGAAGGGGTTAATCTGGGTGTGGTCGTTTGTGAGAGCTGTTTTAAATTTGGTTAATTCGGTCTGCTCATATTTCAGTCGCCATCTGCATTCTAGGAGCCTGAAATGAGTTTGTAACTGTTTCAGATTCTTGATGTACCATGGGGTAGAAGGTTTCTTTGGTGGGAGGCTGTTTTGAGGACCCGGGGATGCAATACATTCCCTTAGGGTATATATCCACTATGTGAAAAGTTGGTTATTGTTATTGTTATTGTTATTTTGGATTTGTATCGCGCCCAATCACCTGCAGGTCTCTAGGCGCTCGGAAATCGATGGTAAGAACAATAACTTGGCAATCACAGAATAAAGGCATCCACTGGCCTATATAGCACTCATGATTCTTCTGAACAGCAGTGTTTTTAGCACCTTTCTAAACCGTAGGAGGTTACCTTCCCTGCATAGCGTCTCAGGTAGCGTGTTCCATAACTGAGGGACTAACACAGAGAAGGCTCTCCCTCCCTTGGTTACAAGTTTGTACCGGGGACAGACCAATAATTGAGAATCTGAGGATCTGAGAGTTCTCATTGGACTGTACACCACCAAGCGATCTTTAATGTAGGCGGATGCCAGACCGTAGATTGCCTTGTGAGCTGTGCACAGATTCTTTATCGACTGTTGGATCTCCTGACAAATTAGGTCTACTAGCTAGTGCCGCTTGGTGTAAGTCGGGGTGAGCTGTCATCTCCTTCCACCTAAACTTAACTTGTTGCGGGGGCAAGGAGCACCTCTTGGTATTTGGTGCACACTGGAATCTGATTTCTAAGGGAATCAGTTTGTGATCAATCCAGGTTAGTTTGACTGGGGCCTTGACTGTGAGGGTGTTGAGGTTAGAGCAGATACTGTCCAAAGTGGGGCCGGAATTGTGGGTGGGGGAACAAATCGCTGCTCTAGGCCGAGTGTGTCCATGATTTCCTTGAAAGTTCCTTTAAATGTGTTTCCCTTGGGTCGCAACAGAGGGCCAGTATCCTTACATCAATTCCAACATTCTTTAATATGCTCAGGACACCATTTCTGTACCTGGGAAACAATCTTAGCAGTGGTCCCTGTTCTGGGGGTGTTACGTACTGTGTCATGCCCGGGAGAAAATGTCATCCCATTCTTTGTGTGTAAGAGGCCTCCCTAATTCAGTTTCCCAACGTATGTGTCCCATGCATTTCTCATGTGGAGGGGGCTGGGCTAAGAGAGTGTACAATCTCATTATCAGGCGATTGTCTTTGTCCTTCAAGAAGATTAATTTCTCAAATGTTGTTAACTGTCTATGCTCAAATAGCTTATTGGTGTACATGACCCAATGTCTGATCAGCAAGTGTAGTATACAGGCTGACTCCAGAAGAACATACTCTGTTTTTAATCTGTCAAAGGGGATGATCCAATCTGTGTCACACAGTCTATCAAATCTTTTGCAACCTGTTGTTTGCCACTGTTAGAATTGGGGGTCTCTGGTTGGCACAGGTAGGAACTTGTGACAAGCAGGGACCCTCTCCTCTAGTCAGGGCAAAGGACTACTCCTAGAAATAACCCCTGCTCACCGTCTAGGAGGCGTGGCGCGAGCAGACAAGGCTAATCCACAGAGCATGTAGGGTTAAGCATTTGCAATAATATACACAGTAACCAATTGACACATCACAGATAGACACAAGGCTGATTTTCTGTAAAAATATAGTTATTTATATTCAGGTTTTTAAGCAGGCTTAATTTACAGGTCCAATAACTTTGAAATGGTCCAAATAACTTTTAAATGGTTCCAATCATTTTTTAAAGGGTTCCACAATACTTAAGGCAATGATCAGTTCTGTTTGGCAATGTTTGTCACTGCTATGCGCTTCGTAGCGCTCCTGTGTGCTTCGGTCAGTGCAAAGAGAAAGGACCCTTTCGATGCTCACGTGCCTCACAGTACAATGCGTACGGCGCGGCCGGTTTTACACTGGGGTACGAGTCGTAGCACTCCTGTACGAGTCGTAGCACTCCTGTGCGACTCGTACTCCGTTAACGAACAAAGGCTTTCCAAAGGGTATGCGCCTCGCGGACACTTCGGTCTGGGGCGTAGCACAGCACGATGCGTACAAGGATGCGGTTACTTTAACAGGTGGTACGAGTCGTAGGCTTCAGTGGGACTCGAACGGCGCACAGTTCGCAATGTACAGTACCTGTTTCTTAGGGAGTTTGATGCGGTAGGGGCAAGGTAAGATCCGATGTCCCACGCAGGGCTGCCTTCCTCTTTCGATGTGAGCTACGGCTCGATGGCTCGGCAGTCTCTTCACCTTGAGGGCAGCAATGCGTTGTGGGGCAGGCTCTTCACTCCAGCTTACGCTCCGGTCTTGAAGGGGGGAAGCAGCGGAGGGTGATGCAAAGTGCGGTGCGATCCCGAGGTACGGGACGGCCACCAACCACACTATGCGCTGCAGCTGCTCAGTCACAGCAGCAGGGCGCGTTCAGCAAGACGCCACACGGGGAGAGCGAACCTTGGCAGAAGTCTGTCTTTACGTTGTGAGCTACGGCTCGGGGGCCACAGGGTCGCGGTGCTCCGACCGGACGGGTCCTTTCTCACTTTGCGAGCTATGGCTTCGAGGGGCATCAGACACGGTGCTTGAGCCAGGCGGGCTGGTCCTTACTTTGTAAACTGCGGCGCGGCCAGGCAGAATTCGCATTGCTTGGCGGGACAGGGGTGCTTCAGGCTCTTTAGAGTGCGCAACGAAGGGTCACAGTGCACTCAGCTTTCCTCGGGCAGCGCTGCAGGGTCAGACAGCACAATCCACAGCTTTTTCTTCAGGAGGGGGTAGCGCCCAATGTTCCTGGGGCGCAGTTCAGGTGGCAGGCTCACACGCAAGCCCTTGGAGATCTGTTTCAGAGATTTGCACAAGTTGAAATAAAAGTCTTTCTCAGTCTTTGTCTTCTCTCCTTCTTGCAGCAAGGCACCCACCACAGGCCAGTCTTTCAGGCTAGAGACAGTAGTCCTCCATGTAGCTTTCCCGGGTCCTCCTCTTCGGGCAGAGTTTCTTCTTGGCGCAAACAGGATCTAGATTCTTCGGAGCAGGGCTCCTACTCTTATACATCATTTCTTTTGTTCTTGCAGGCCAGGGGGTCTGTGTCTAGTTCAACCTGGTTTTGGAGCACTTTGTTTTGGAGGCTCTGCTTCTTCTTCCAGGGTGCAGGCCAGAGAAATCAGACATTCCACAGGAGGTGGAGCCAGCATTGTGGTGGCAGAGCACAGCCCTCTTTAGAGTCAAGGGGCACTCCTCCCACTCATCCTGGTGTAATCTCTCTATTCACCACCTGGAAGCCCAGACGGTCTCCTGCTCTGTCACTCACAGAAACCAGACAGCAGATACACCTCCTAGCAGAGGTGGGCTGAAATGGTTAGGCAAGCAAATGCTAACTTTCTAAAAGTAGCATTTGCAAACACAGGATATTAAAATAAACTTTACTAAAAGAAGTATTTTATTATTCTGAGTTCAGGCATACTAAACTTGACTTTCTACCATGTTCTCTGAGTCTGTTAGGATTATAGAGTAATAATTCCAGCAGCCCATTCTGGCATATGGAGAGCAGGTAGCCTTACAATATTGAAAAACGAAAATGGCTGTAATTCACTATTAAGACATGCCACACACATCAGGGCTTGTCCTACCTTATGCTTACAAAGCACCCTGTCCTTGGGCCTACCATAGATGTGACTAATATGAAGCTAAGGGAAGGTTTAGGGACTGGCAAGTAGGTGTACTTGCGCAGTCAGCATGACAGTACCAGACTCCACACAGGTTCTGCAATGGCAGACCTTAGGCACATTTTACTAGGACGCTTCTGTGAGTGGCACAACCAGTGCTGCAGGCCCACCCACAGCATTTGCGTTTACAAGCCCTGGCACTCCTGGTGCACGTTACTGGGGTCTGACAAAACATGGAATCCAATCACATATAACAATTTACAGTAGGGAGAGCATAGGCACTTTAGCACTGGTCAGCAGTGGTAAAGTGCCCAAAGTCATCAAACCAACAAAAACAGGTCAGAAAGGATATTGGAGGAAGGCAAAAAGTTCAGGGATGACCCTGCAGAGAGGGCCAAATCCAACAGCCACCATATGACGTGGTTGAGTTGGAGGCCAGAGGCGAAGTCAGGGCTAGTAAAAAGAGAGGTCATTGGTGATGGGTATGTCGTAAACCCATTATATGCAGCAACTTTATCCCAGACTGCCAACGTGGCACTTGTTATGGGGGAAAAGTGGAAACGCAGTGCCCTGAATTGTCAGGGCAACCAGGTGACCTTCCAAATGTGTATAATCGGAATTGCCTGGTCTATGAAGAACCAGTTCTTCTTGGATTCATTCTAACCCACTCCACCATATACCTGAGATGTGCTGCCTGGAAGTATTGTGTGATGTTAGGCACTCCCAGTCTCCCCTCTGTGAAGCTTAATGTGTGGCCTTTTCTAGTCCCACATGAACCTGTTAATCTCTCTTTGCAAAGTTTGTAGAGTGTTGTGATGAGGGGTCAGCAGTAACACTTGGAACATAAATAGCACTTTGGGTAAGATAGTCATCTTTAGAGCAGCTGTTAGACAGAACCATGGGAGCTGGTACAGGCACCAGGCAGATAAGTCTGACTTCACTTGTCAAAGGAGCGAGCAGTAGTTAATCTTGGCTGTTTGGTAGCTTAAAGAGTGATTTTCATGTCAAGTAAGGGATGGACATCGCGGCCCATGTAATTGGATAAGGATCACACAGCTGCTCTTGATGTGCCCGAGGTACTGTGGCTAGTGCACCAGGACAGACGCAGGTGCTGCAGTCCCCCAGTCCCAAGAGTTGGTAGGAGGGGGGTGGATCAACAGGTCTGCACACCAGTCGTAGTCTGCCATCTCACCCCTCCTTCTGATTTGTCAGCTGTAAGTGGGGCACAACTCTCCACAGAAATCATCCCTGATGCATGGTCCCAAGTAACTATCGCTGTGTTGCTGTAGAAGACTCCAGTGTTCAGCTGGTCAGTGTGTGATGTCTCAAGAGCGTCTTGAACATTCGCATCCTGTGCCCTCACACCAAAATATCAGGCAGCCAGGAGCGGGAGGTTCGCTGAAACCAGCATCGGTAAGGAACATGAACTCATGTAACTTAGTATGGACTGCTGGCAAAAACAGCTGTACAGTCACCCACAAGGCATCTAGACTCTACTGTGCACCAAGGGGTGGACAAGTCTCCAGTGTGGCTGCCATGCTCAGGCAAAGGCTATCTCTGATGTACTCTGCCCTGTTGGGCGTCTATACCTGGGTGACAGGAGCTGATGGCAGTCCCATTGGCTGCCTCTCTACTGCCTCAACCACGCCAAGGGCACGCCCAGATCACTTGTATATCATGCTGCAGGTAATGGGATGGGAGGTCGTGAAGCCCAAGAGTGTGGCTCCATTCCCAGGATCAGCCTCCGCTCCCTCCAGCTGTTCGTGCCACATATTGGGCCCTTTTTTTGGTCAGCGGCCTCATTTTGACCTCACCTCGGCCCAGTAACGGCAGCCCTCACTTTGTTACAGGGGCTCCCAACTGCCGCTCCAGTCACCTCATTATACTTGGGGTCTTCCCAGGGAACAGCAGCAGACAGCATACCTGTCCTAAAAACCTCCCAGAGCTCCGCCATGAACATTCTCAAAGGAGGGGCAAACGAAGAGGCGCAAGGCGCAACTTATGAACCTGCCATCTTGACCTTGCCCCCCCCCCCATAGTCAAAAATATGTATTTATTTTCTATAAAAATAGGTGCTATACAATTTATAAACAACTGCATTCAAAGTCAATAAAGCATTTTAAAATAAGGAATATTGTATGTCTGGCAGACAAACGAGGCTTCTATTTTAAAACACAATGAAAACTGTCTCAGAGTAAACAAATTTCACAGACTCTGAGCAAGTTAAATATCTAATACAAATAAATGGAAATGAATGTTTTTGAGGGCTCGTTTATTCCAAGAACGTCTAGCTGCAGAAACATTTCCATCAACATATTCAGCCTTCTGCACAGGAAAGTGGATGGTTCCAATCCTATCATCTCTAGCAGCATATTTCCCCGGGCAGGCACATTCTGTAAGCTAGGTAAACATTTTAATTCATAGGTAGATGTTATGGAAAGACAGCATGGCGATATGTGGGTTGAAACTGGATTGAGGCGCTCCCTAGGCCCTAGTTATGAATCTTCTGGGTAGATATTAGCAGCATTTTTAGTAATGTATGTATGTCTGAATTACAACGTATAGTAATGCAAAAATTTGTATGCTAGTAAAATTTCATTTTTTTGTTCATTTTAGTTTTATTCTCAAGATCATCCTTACTCATGTATGCAACAATTGTTTAGGGCACAATAAATCCATATTATCATAATTATCTATTGATCATGTACTGATTTGGGTTCCGAAATGGGGTAGGCCACTGAATTCCCCGTGAGTTGTTTGGCAGATGCATTGTTCTCCAAGCATATTTTATTCCTTGATGCGATGCCCAAGCAGACGGTTATAGAATAATTGTCTGTTTTCCCTTTCTTTGTAGAGATCACGCTATACCCACACATTCTGAGTTAGAAAAATCCGAGTGTGCTTCAAAAAAGAGGGGTAAGTAACACAATGGAGGAAAAATGCAGGGTAGTTTAAAAATGTCGATCAGGGTCAGAGTGAAATTCACTGGAATGTGAAAATGTTCGTCTCCACATGATTATATTTGAAAAAAGCTAAACATTGATGTTAAAACGTGACAAAACAAACAGAGGCTATACACATTAGGAATTTTTTAACTCTGATTCTCACTTTTATAAATGCATTTTTTTTTATTTCAGTAAATTTTTATTGAAAATTATATTTACATGGTGTGTGACATATACATGGTAAGTAATTTGAGTATGTCCACTTTGGTTTTGATTGAGGGAGCCATAAACCCTGTGGCCAGGCTTTGGAACTCCAATTGAAATGAGGCGCCTGTTATGTCGTTTATCAGTGTGCCTATAACCATTTCTTGTAAATACGAGGTTTCCATGACATAAACTGTTTAATTATGAATTAAGGAAGCATACAGTTGGTAAATCACCAAGATAGCGATGCCTTTTTCCACTGTCTGGTTCCAAAATTCATTATATGAAAAAGTTAATTGTAATACTGATAATCGTAAATACGGGATGAGGTATTTCCATGTCATTATTACTGGGCCTCTTGTAATAGGTTCCAGTTGGAACATGTAGTACATTGGGAATGCCAGCCTCTTCACAAACATCTTCATAAATTCCAGAACAACTCTGGTGATAGGACTAAACGCAGATCATTCCATTACCCTAGTTCTGCCATCTATTAGCTCACACATTTTTAGAGTTGGGTTTATAATTCCCAACTTTGGTTATAACCCTTTTCAAAAAGTAAACTTGAGGAGAGTGGTGACAATCCACAGTTCGCCTTGGTCCTTATGTCCTGGTCAGCTTTTTGCTTAGACACCATGCATGGTAGAGTGCAGATATTTTGAGCTTGTATACAGCAGTACACTTTGAATGAATATTCTCCAAAGATACAAAAAAAAGACCCACAAAAACCTCAGTTTCCAAAGAAAAACCTTTAACGCAAATATTACTATTAACCACTAGAATGAACCATGATTTAGGCCCAACAACTTTTAAAACAACTATTACTACTGAGCACTAGAATGGGCCATGATATAGAATGTAAAGCTCAACAGTGTCACACAGTGATAGGAAATACACCTTATTGTGAATAGCCTGGTGCAGAAAGGAAACACATAACACAACCCCTACTCACACAAGGTGAGGTGAAATAACATAACATATTGTAATAAACATCATACATCTTTAACATAGGACATTGAGGTAAAATGTTTTTATGTGACCACATTTTCCACCCGACACTGCTAACCATGGAATCAGGAAAAGAAAAAGAACAATCGAATACGTACGATAATGAATATATGTGTTGTAGCAAAATGACCTTGGCATTTCACTTGGTCCCATATAACTAACCTCAAACACTGATTTAAAGAGAACAGTCATAAAGCAGATGGATTATCCAGAAATGAAATGCCAAACTGGCTTTAGATCGTTTCAAGGCACAAATCAAGACTACACAGTTATAACAGAAAGGATTGGGTTTATACGTTCATCTCTAGAAGTAATCACATTAAATGGATAGGATAGGATAGGATAGGATTTGGATTTATAGAGCGCGAATTGCTGCCCGGAGGCGTCCAAGCGTCCATGGCCATTCTTGGTATAGATTGTGAAACATAAGTATATGAAATGTACTATTTTTTCTTCCGAGTTTCTTACAAAGCCCCTTAGTTAACTAATAGTGTGCCTTGCAATCTAAACCAATCAGGCAGTGAACCCGGCCTATAGCTTTGTCTAAGAAAAACAGTCATAGCCCCTTCCTCTTTGTTAGACCTGGTATCATTGGTGTGAGTCTCCCTTCCATTTTTTACTGATTGCCTCCTCTGTTTTTGATCTGTTTTGCTGGTTAGATGCTATGGCACTGTGCCACTGCTATTCAGTGCCACAGTGCAAGTGCTCCCTATAGAATATTGATGTATTGATTAGTGACTCCATGATTGGGTTATTTAATTTTCTTCTCAGACTCTAGTACAGTGGACCATGTGTGCCCATTTATGGATCTAGATTTTGAGACAGTGAGTTTGGAAACATACACTTTGAAAAGACTCAAGCATCTCTGCAAAAAATGTAAAGTTGCTACACCAGACATTTCCAAAAAGGATGACTACCAAAAGGTGCTGAGGGCCTATGTAGAAGCAAGAAATGCCCCTGAGTTGATGGTGGAGACAGTTGGGGATGCAGATGGCCAGCTGGATGGGCCAGTCTTTCCAACCAGGGGAGGGGTACCATCTCCACCTGCCAGTAGTAACTCTTCCAAAGACCTGTCCCCCAGAGAGCTGGAAGACAGGGAGAGAAATAGGGCACACAAGCTGGAGATGGCTAAGTTTAAGATGGAGGTTCGGAGGGAAATAGAGAATAACAGATTGTCCTTGGAGAGAGAGAGAATGAGAATGGAACATGAGAGGATGTTGGGGGAGTTAGAGATCAAGGCAAAGGGCTTAGAGATCAACCCTCTGGTGGAAGAGTACCATCTGTGCCTTCAGAAGGCAGGGTACATATCCCCAAGGATGTCATCAAAGATTTCCATAAGGATGAAGATATTGGGCAGTGGTTTGTAGCCTAGTGAGTGACAGAGGTTCAGAAATTGTAAGAAACAGGATCAACCACTTGTGTAGAAAATGTATCTTTCTTTTGCAGAGCTATGAAGGGGTGGGTGAAGGGTAGCAAAGTGGATATTTTTGAAGCTTTCTATGATTTGGTTGCAATGGAGCACTTGTCTGCTAACTGTTTTCCAGAGCTACGCCAGCACCTTATTGATAGCAAGTTAACTAACCCTAGGAAGCTTGCTGAGGAGGCAGACCACTGGGTCAGTACCAGGGTCCACAAGGGTCATGTGGGAGACTCAGTCAAAGTGGGGGGACAAGGGTAAACAGAGGGAGTTCCTGAAAGGGCCCCAAAGTAATTCCCAAAGGAACCAAGAGAAGAGTTCCCAGCCTCCCCCTGAGAAAAACAGAGAGTCCCTGACATGTAAACCTGTTCATAGGGGAACAGCTACATGCTTTTAGTGTAAGCAAGTGGGACACCGTTGAAGGACTGGGCTTTCCTAAGACCCAGCGGTGCCAGGGATAACACCTGAAACCTTCGTGGGTTACCTGTTCCGGCGTACAAATGACAGAGACACGGGACACTTCCTTCGGCGTCAAAGATTCGAGGTTTATTTACTGCAGGGAACACAGAAGTCACGAGAAGTACATAGCATGTATGTTCAAGGAGACTGCTTCGAATTGTATCTGTGGATCGCTCCTTTTATACAGTTTTTCGTCTTAAGATAACATGGCAAACAAAAGGTTACAATCAGATTCCCACAGTAAATTTTATAGGAGGTCGCTTTCATGTATTCAGGGCCCGGAACATAATTACAGTAACATTTGCCGGTTCCCAACTGTAAAAGTACATCTTCCCACCATTAGTGCATTCCATTCGGCTGTAAACAAATCAAGAAGGAGTCAGAAACAGGTGCAGAGGAAGACGAGGATAGCGAACAGATTGAAAAGAGTGTAAGGGGGTGCTATCAGAAAACACGATTGCAGGGATCAAAGGAGACGTGCCTAATGAATGCACAACTGAAACAATAGACCAGCACGGCAAGATGAGCCTCGAGCGGGGCCATCTGCCTTGCAGTGTCATCCCCCTCGTCATAAAGACGTCCTCAAAGGAACACCTGTCTTCCGCAAGAGTTTGGGAATCCCAGGGTCACGAAGCGGACAGTGTCCGTTCGCTGGCTACTTGAGGGCAAGAAACAAAAATGGATGCCGTATCTAAAATGGAACCCGTGGGTTCAGTTGAAGAAACCCACGAAACAGACAAACGGTTTAGGTTAGCACAGCGAAAACGCATACACCCACTAAACTCGTCATTTGCGGTTCATAGATACCAGACTCGACCATATTCGGGCGAGTCGAAAACACCACTTACAATTGTCACGGAACCTCAGACGCTCCTTTTGCCCTCATGTAGGCAAGCACTAGTCGTAATCGGAATCGATCTCGATATTCATCAGACCATCCAGATTTTGCTGCAACATTATCCTATCCATCAATGCTTCCGTGGTAACAGGTGGCCGTCTTATACACGTCGTAGCACATAGGCCACATAAGGCAGGACCACACTGCACACAAAGACAACACGTGAACAGAAATGCTACAACAACCCCAATGATCATCAGAATTTTCCAACCCCACGTCGACATCAGGCCCCAAAACCACCCGAGTAGCGTCCAATCACCTACGTCCACGTGTATGGATTCGGAGATCTTATGCAACCTCGAGATGGCTTGATAGACAGTTGGAGCGTTATCAGGAATGAAAATGCAGCAACTCGAATGCATCACCTTACATACTCCACGTCTATCTGCAAGAACAACGTCTAAAACCATACGATTTTGTAACGTCATAAGCCTGTCAGCCTGAAGCTCTGCTGTAATGTTACCAAGGGCACTTGCAGTGATATTAGCGGTCTATTCCACCACTCGAGTAAACTGTCTCAGGTTCCTACTATTGATCATAGGTCCCCAAAACGGCAAGAAACCCTTAAAGAAGACTCCTGCTTCTTGACCGGCAGTGTCCTCTTCGCTAATCACGCCTCTCACAACTCTGGTCTTAATCCGACCCAACAGTAAAGGTCGGCGGCAACAGATTCGCAATATAACATGTGCCTGAGAAGTCACGAGGCAACCATGTATATGCGCGGTCATAACAAACAAAGTAAGTACCCTTGGCAGTCAGAAGAACAGGGGAAGAAGCTGTCGGCAAAACATACGTTTCGGTACAGGCACTCCTCCCGAGCTGAACTCGCGGGCTTAGACCAAGAGCTTTCAGACAGAAATTACCGAGATGGGGTACGATCCAGATCGGAGACGAGCTTTTAAGCTGCCGATCACCCACTGACATGCTATACTCAGCCTCACTCAGATCTCTGTATGCTCGCACCTCTTCCTCTGGGATAAGCGATGCGTCGAAGATATCCCTATCTAAATCGGCAATCACTCTTGCCAAAGGCTTATGGTACGGGCCAGGACCATGATCTGCAGTGCGTGGCTCTCGATGGGGGTAGGAATCTAGTGCGCTACGAAACTTTGTTTGGAATGCTCGAGCAGAACCCTGGGAACGGTAAGGAAGGGCCAAGTACGGAATTCCCCTATCCGTGGTATGTGGCATTAACCCACACACCCAACAGTTGGTAGTGTTCATCACCAACTGATGCTGGTGAAGGAGTTGAACGAAGGAATTGTTCATAAATTCCGCACGTCTAACCTGCTCGTGTTGGGGTAAGATGTGAAAAGAATGAGGAGAAACAGTGGAAGTAGGTTTTAATTCAGAGGAAGGGGTAGGTGAAGCAGAAGGCAATAGTGATTGTATCGCATAATACACTCCACCCACCAGTAACGAGGAAACAGTTAGGAACAGTAGGAACACCTGAAACATAAAGCATTTGGTACGTAAGACCCTATGCAGTTCGGACCGTTGCGCTTGAGTCTTCTCCACTTCCAACAACTTTGAGAATGCCATCCTCTAAAACCGTCCGCAACGTTCTTGACGCACTTCGTTCTGTATAGCAATGGCCAATCCCCAGGAGTTCCCAGGAATCGACGGTCTGCGACCTAGTGTCAGGACCTACTAAACAGAAGGAAGTACCCGCACGGCCCTACGGTCAACCCGGATGTAAGGTTCTTTTAATCAAACAATATATACAAAATCTCCTAGCTGTGGAGAAAAACACACATGTGTGGAAAAGAACTCAGAATACAAACAGAAACCACAATTATTCAAAATGTTCAGGATGATAATGGGGGTAACATGAATTTCAAAAAGGAAAAAGCAAAAATCATTTATTTGTCTCTAGTATTAGAACAAAGAAAATATCTGCTTCTTCCAGGACGAGTCTGCTCTTCAAACAATTGGTCGGATGGTGGAACAGAGTCCTGTTGGTCAGACGATAGATCAGATCTTGAATTCTCCAATGACGAAGGTTCAACAGAGTTATTTGGCTGCACTGAAGTATCTCCCACAGGCTGAGAGTCACTGAACGGCACAAAGTTCGGCAAAGCTTCAGTTTCAGATGCGGCGATGCCTGCCCTCACCCACGAGTCCGCTGGTAAAGGTATCGGTACCTTTTTGGTGTGGGTGGCGTGCACCCAATGCTTGCGGCCCTCCAAACGAACAGCAGTTCTCGTGGCGAGTAGCACTTGGAAGGGTCCAATAAACCTCAGCTCAAGGTTTCGCTTTCGGCCAAAATTCCTGGTAACCACCCAATCTCCGGGTTGGAGCTGGTGGCCTAGACCCTCCGTCTGCGCAGGCAGTGCTTCAAAGACCTGTTGATGAATTAACCTCAGTTTAGCAGTCAGATCATGAAGGTAATCAATTAGCATTGGATATTCAAGATTTGTGAATGCACTGGGTCTAGGAACCCCCCAAATATTTGCAGGACGGCCGAACACAATCTCATATGGGCTGAGCCCTACTCGAGAGTGTACAGTCGCCCTAGTTGACAGAAGAGCCAGAGGCAAAGCATCGGGCCATGAGAGACCAGTCGTAGCCTGAATCTTTGCGAGTTTTAATTTTAGAGTACCATTGTACCCCTCAACCAAACCTGCTGACTGAGGATGATTGGCGCTGTGGAATTTGTGTGTAATTCCAAGGCCCTTACACACACTCTTCATCACACTCCCCACAAACTCACTTCTGTTATCAGACCATACAATCCGTGGCATTCCATACCGAGGAAAGTATTCCTTCAGTAGGACTTTCGCTGTGGACAGGGCAGTATTGTCTTTGAGAGGGTAAGCTTCAATCCATCGGGAGAATGCGCAAACCACAACTAAAACGAATTTCAGGTTATTACATCGCTCCATATGGATGAATGCCAACTGAATTACCTCAAAGGGACATGTAGGAGGAGCAAAGTGGCCAGGGGGTGTAGGAGTGCCCTTGCCCGGATTGTACATCATACATATCATGCAATTCTTGACCAATCTCTCAGCACACTTAGCGATACCATCATTCTTCCATACAGGGGACAACAACTTGCAGATACCTTTCGCGCTAATATGCGATAAACCGTGTGCCATGGTCACAACATCTAGCACATATGCATCCGGCAACATCCACCTTTGATTTTCAGACAAAGCAATCCAACAACCATTCGCATCCAACTTTCCTGTGCTCTCCTTCCACTTGGTCTTTTCAGTTTCGGTGGCCTCATTCTGAATCGCTTTCACACTTTCAACAGTGTCCTCACACATACCAGTTTCTGCAGGCCACCTTACCGAACTCGTCACATACATTCTAGTTGCAAGATTTCTCGCAGTCTCCTTAGCAATCTCATCAGCAAACGCATTGCCACGACCAACATCATCCGTCACCTTACGGTGTGCACTACATTTAATAATCGCCACCTGCTTGGGCAATGTAAGTGCGTCTAAAAGATCATTCACGAGCTGTCCGTGCTGTATTATCGTACCATGCGATGTCATAAAACCTCTCTCTCGCCACAATCGTCCAAAACTATGGGCAACACCAAAGGCATACTGGCTGTCGGTAAACACATTCACCCGCTTTCCTTTCGACAAAACACACGCTCTTGTTAAGGCAATTAATTCTGCCGCCTGTGCAGAATTCTGATTCAGTCTCGCAGTTTCCACAACCGTACTCAACGTTACCACAGCATACGCGGTCGTCACATCACCATTCGGCAACTTAAAACACGAACCGTCCACATACAAAGTGCCATCGGGTTCTTCCAATGGAGTGTTTTTTAGGTCAACACGACCCTTCGTTTCTTCCTCAGTTCGCAAATAACAATCGTGTGGTGGTACCTCGTCTGATTCCATATTGGTTGGCAACAAAGTCGCCGGATTTAGGACATTGCAGCGCTTTATTTGAATGTGACTTGCCAAAAGCGTCAACTCATAACCAGACAACCTTGCGCTCGTCAAGTGTTGGGTTTTCGTACGATTCAAGAGAGTATCAACTGCATGCGGAACCATCACCGTAAGCATATTATCCATGACCAATCCTGCAGATTGTCAGATGGACACCGCAGCTGCCGCTGTCGCTCTTAAACAACTCGGCAACGCTCTAGCTACTGGGTCCAAGGTCGAGGAAAAATATGCACATGGACGTTGCTTACCGCCAAATTGTTGCGTCAAAACACTCAACGCACAACCTTCCCTCTCATGAACATATAGTGTAAACGGCTTACTGTAGTCAGGAGTACCTAACACATGGGCCGAACACAACGCATCCCGCAATTCAGAAAAACTCTTCTGACATTCGTCCGTCCATGGCAAAGGAGTTGGAACATCCTTACACGTGAGGGCTACCAATGGCTTCGCTAGCAATGAAAAATTTGGAATCCATTGCCTGCAGTATGACGTGATACCTAGAAAGGCACGCACATCTCTCTAAGTTGTTGGCACAGTCATTCGAGCGATCGCTGCAATTCTCTCTGGGGTCAACCTTCTTCCCTCCTTTGACAATAAGTGACCTAGATAAGTTACTTCTTGGCAACAATATTGCAGTTTAGAAGGTGACACCTTGTGATGTAAGTCACAGAGATATTGCAACAAAGACACCGTAGCATTCTTGCAAATTTCTCGTGTGTCCGCAGCCACCAATAAGTCATCGACATATTGGATCAAAACCGCACCAGGCGGTAACACAAACGCATCAAGTTGACTCTTTAGGACTTGGCTGTATATCGATGGACTCTCACAATAGCCCTGAGGAGTGTTTAAACCTAAAGCTGCGGCCACCTAACGAGAAACCGAAAAGGTCCCTGCTTTCCTCAGCAATCGGAATGCTAAAGAAAGCATTCTTCAAATCGATCACTGAGAACCAAGAAGCAGATGCAGGAATCAGAGTCAGTAAAGCCGTAATGTCAGGCACCACAGGAAACTGAGGAATCACAATTTTGTTCACCTCCCGTAAATCAATGACAAAACGATAAAGAGGAGGCTTAGATGGATCAGTGCGTTTCAGAATTGGTAGCACAGGACTATTACACACATTTCCTCGAGTCTCCTCGATAACATCTTTCTCGATCAAGTCATAGATGATCGCTAACAACGCTCGCTCACCATCAAGGGAGATACGATACTGAGGAATACATGGTAATCGCACATTCGATTTCAATTGGACAACATAAGGGGAGATGTCAAGCAGGCCCACGTCATTGGGACCTGTTGCCCACAAAGATGCAGGAAGAGAACTCAATTCCGGTGGGAGCTTATCAATTTATAAGTACATAGGAGAGATTACTCTCTCACCCAATGTAAGCTTCACCCCCGCAGGAGAACAATACAAAGTCGCATACAAACGTTTCAGCAAATCCAGAACCAAAAGATTTTCACCACAACCAGTAGTCAAAATCAAAGGAGCTTTCAGCTCACGAGGCCCAATTGTAAGGGGCAAAGGGCGAGAAACTGGATTGCAAACAGGGGCGCCAGAGAATCCAACGGAAACATTTGTTAAGCCAGACAAAGGTGCGCCAGGGAGTTTCGAATGCATGATGGAACTTTTCGCTGCACCAGTGTCCAACAGAAAAGGCTCAACTACGCCCGATGTGGCAACGGCGACGTAAGGCCCTCTCTGATCAACCGGAACTGATACCACTCCCTCTCCTTGTCTATGGCTGTCCTAGTAATTACCGTCATCAGTACCTTGATCGACGTAATAATCGTCCATATTGTACTGCGTGGATCTACCTGACGATGAACCACGCTGATCAAAACAATTATTGGAATCAGAGGAATTATAAGAACGCTCATTTTGGTTCTGAGTAACACCACGACCTCTACCTCGTGAAGCCTGTTGAGGACCACTACGACCTCCTTTAGATGAATTGCCGTTATTTCGATCGCGCAAAACCGGACAATCAAATTTCAAATGACCCTCACCTCTACAATAGGCACACTGATTGTACCCAAGCATAGATCTCTGCGAAGGAGAGTCATTTCGCGACTGTGGTCTAGCTGACTGCGATTGCGATCTATTCCGTTGCTGAGAATCATTTTGATTCGAGCGCGGAGGATACGCTTGTTGCAACAGAACTTTCGTTTTGAGTTCTTTCGTCTTTTTATCTGCACAATCTTTTTCCTCCTTTTCTCTATTTTCATAATATTGAGCCGTGGCCAATATCTGAGCAGAAGTAGAAACAGCCCATGCACTTTCTGAATTTCTTAATTTATTTCTAAGGTCAGGCAACAAATTCGACACAAATTTATCCACAAACAATCTCTGACCTCCCTCAGTGCCCATATCTTGACCACTATGATCGATGAATGCCTCCTCAAATCTCGTAAAGAAATCGGAGACACTCTTGTCCTTCTTTTGCTTACAAGCAGACAATTTATCCCAGTTAACTTTCATCGCTGGCATAAGTGTCTTCATAAGGGTAATTATTCTCTGGGGAAGATCAGTAATAAACTGTTCAGGCTTTGCCCCACCAACTTGTCGCACGTCAGCCGCCGCAAGAGCAGCCTAATCACCGCCTAACTCGGCTGCATGATTTTCCTGACGAATTTTCGCCCAAATCGGTTGCGGTACGACATTGCCGAACAACATGTCGATGTTGGCAAGATTCATGATCGTAGCATCCACTAATTGGGACAATTCTTTATAGTACCCTGCAGGATTTTTGCGAGGGTCAGGCAAAGTTTGCTTAACCTGCAAAACTTCCGATCGTTTCCATGGAAGGTGTATCCACACTCTCTGGAAGTGTGGCAAAATAGCAGGATTAGCAGCAGGATTCCCTGACATCCACACGGGTGGAACTTCACGCATGGGATACTGACCAGGCGTCGACATCCATTCCTCATGTTCGTCCTTAAATAGTGCACGAGGCATCACAGTGGGACGAAAAGATAGTAGATGCTCGACAGCACGTCGAACATTGCTACCCACAATCATACCGCTCGAAAACTGAAGCTGAAGTTCAGTTACAGCGGCCAATACATCATCTGCCGCGTCAACTGATATTTCATCACGTAAGAATTTGCACATTTCTTCAAACACGAATCTCTGTGTTGGCACGTTAAATTGGGAGAAGGTATCAACAACTATGCGTGGAGGATTCTTAAGGGGATACCTAATCCAATTTTTCGCCATTTTAAATAGCGTATCACGTTCCCTACCACCAGGAAGCTGACTTCGTCTTTGGGGAGCATCAGAATCAGCAGACCCAAGAATCGGTCCAAGGGGAGAGTAAAAGTTAGCAACAATATTAGGAATACGTCGCCAAAAGACGGGGAAGAAGAGAGAAGTAAAGGGGTAACAACAAGAGGACCAAAAACAGGAGGAGCAGGAGCAGTAGGAGTAGCCACAAGAGTGGAAGTAGCGGGAACAGTAGCTTGAGAAGGTATAGCCGTTGGAGCAGTAGGGACAGGAGCAGGTAGAGGAATGGGAACAAGAGGATTCGCAAGGGCAGGACCAGGGACAGGCTGGTTAACAGCTGCTGGAACAGCAGGTTGAGGAACAGGGGGAACCACGGGAACTGTGGTATCCTGTGCATATGGAGGTAGCGACTTCAATAGATAGGACAACAAAGGGTCCTCTTCTGCTTCCTCTCCCTTCTTATCCGTACCCGTCGGTAAAACGGGATAACATTTATCCACAGTCATACGTTGTAATCTATCTAAAATTTCCTTTTCCTTCTCTTCCTTGTCTCGCTGAAACTGCTCTGCATTTCTCATCGTTGTAACGATACCTTCTCTCTTATTACGTGTAAGCTGCTTGATTTCTTTCTGCTTGGCTTCTTTACGCCACAACCGAAAGGAATCAAACATGGCCGGCCTAGCTTTCTTTTGAAACAATTTAGCTTCAAGATTATCTAGAATCGGGGTCTCAAAACTACCATGAGGTGGCCAACTAAGGACACCGTCATCTTTAGTGTAACGAACCCAACAATCATTGAATGCGATAGGACCCACACCATGGCGACTATATAATTCATAAATTGGAGTTCCAACTGGAGGTATCGGACATGAGTCCTCCAATCGGGAATCTGCACCACAACCTCTAAAGCAACTGAACAAAGTACTATGGCCAGGCATCGTGCACACTAACCGAGTTTCACAAACGTCAAGGGTTATTGGATTACAATGTCCCTGCAAAAGTGCAAAAACCCTCGTTTTTTGGCGACTGCAGACGTCAAATAGAACAACTAAGAACAAAATACGAAGAACCACAAATGCAATGGAACCATGCAACAACTAAGCACCCACAACAACTAAGGATTTAGGGAGCGACCCACAAATACTTAACTCAAAGAACAATGGCGTCACCAGGAAGGCCCGTCAATCGTCTCGCTGTACCAAGGTCTACGCCGGGCGCCAAAACAGGTCTACAGTCAGGGCAGCAGTCCGTCGCAGCCGTCAGGAGGCGGGGATCTTCGTGGGAAAAGTCTTTGGGCCACTTGTTTCGACAACAGGATCGATGAAGCGGGGTGCACCTTCCCTCAGAGATTTCACACGAAGTTCCTCACGATCGTCGGGCTTTGGAATGGTACCACTGATGCAGCCCCACATTGGGCGCCAACTGAAGGACTGGGTTTTCCTAAGACCCAGCGGTGCCAGGGATAACACCTGAAACCTTCGTGGGTTACCTGTTCCAGCGTACAAATGACAGAGACACAGGACACTTCCTTCGGCGTCAAAGATTCGAGGTTTATTTACTGCAGGGAACACAGAAGTCGCGAGAAGTACATAGCATGTATGTTCAAGGAGACTGCTTTGAATTGTATCTGTGGATCGCTCCTTTTATACAGTTTTTCATCATAAGATAACATGGCAAACAAAAGGTTACAATCCGATTCCCACAGTAAATTGTATAGGAGGTCGCTTTCATGTATTCAGGGCCCGGAACATAATTACAGTAGCATTTGCCGGTTCCCAACTGTAAAAGTACATCTTCCCACCATTAGTGCATTCCGTTCGGCTGTAAATGAATCAAGAAGGAGTCAGAAACAGGTGCAGAGGAAGACGAGGATAGCGAACAGATTGAAAAGAGTGTAAGGGGGTGCTATCAGAAAGCAAGATGAGCCTCGAGCGGGGCCATCTGCCTTGCAGTGTCATCCCCCTCGTCATAAAGACGTCCTCAAAGGAACACGTGTCTTCCGCAAGAGTTTGGGAATCCCAGGGTCACGAAGCGGACAGTGCCCGTTAGCTGGCTACTTGAGGGCGAGAAACAAAAATGGATGCCGTATCTAAAATTGAACCCGTGGGTTCAGATGAAGAAACCCACGAAACAGACAAACGGTTTAGGTTAGCACAGCGAAAACGTGTACATCCACTAAACTCGTCATTTGCGGTTCATAGATACCAGACTCGACTATATTCGGGCGAGTCGAAAACACCACTTACAATTGTCACGGAACCTCACCGTTGGTATGATCTCCAGTGTCCCCAAAAGAGTCAGTATGTGCCACCTAGGGACCACCCCATCAGATGGCCAGTGTAGCCATGGGTGGGAAGGAGATGGGTGCCCACGGTATGTGGGGTCCCTAAGAAACATCCCTTGTCTCATTAGGATACTTTGAGATGGTCCCTAAAACTCAGCTGCCTGATAACACTAAAAAGTACAAGCAGTGTGTGACCATCAATGGCATAGACTGGAGGCTCTGAGGGACACCGGGGCTAGTGTGACAGCTGTAAGTTGCCGGTTGGTGTTCGGGGAGGAAGTTAACCCATATGCATTCTTCCCTGTAGTTGCAGAGGACAACTCACAGAGCTAGTGTGAGGTGGCTAGAGTTCCCTTTGAGAGGTGGTCTCTGGTACTCTTCAAGTAGCTGTGAGGCCAGCCATGCCTGTGGATTGTCTGTTGGCCAATGATTTAGAAAACTCCCCTTGGGCTAAGGTGGAGAAAAAGGCTCATTTGGAGATGTTGGGTCTGCCTGAGTGGGCATGTGTGACCACTCGGTCTATGTCAGCCAGGAGGGGGAGTTCAAGAGATCATAGAGCCTAAAAGTATGGTCTAGGAACCAGCCTTAAAAAGAAGAGGTAAGGGGTGCAGGAAACCAGCCCTCATTGTTACCACTGCCCAGGAGGAGGCAGACCTTGAGGGTGATGGCCTGGAACCTCCAGGGGAATAAATTGCTGACCTGGGAGACCTACCTAAGCTCACCCATTGGCAGCAAGAAGGAGGACCCTCCATGGAGGAATTTTGTGTAGAATAGAGGAAGTGCCCTTTTCTTGAGGGTTTGCGGCAACAGGCCACAAACCAGGCAGCAGGTGATCGGTCTGTATCACATTGGATCTACTGGGAGAACAACCTCCTGTATAGCGAGCCTAAGGTTGCTGAGCCTGGGTCAGCCCATGTGCTGGTGGTACCCCAGCGCTTCAGAGCCTTCCTACTCGAGTTGGCTCATGATGTACCTTTGAAAGGCTTGTCACCCACCTTTATTGACCTCACATGCGGAAGATTTCAGATACTCATTGTAGGACTTGTCAAACTTGCCAGACAGGTGGGAAAAGTGGAAGGAAGCACAAGGCTCCTCTCCAACCGTTCCCTGTAGTCAGTACCCCCCTTTGAACGGGTGGGCATGGACTTTGTGGGGCCACTGGCCCCCAAGACAGCCATGGGCAACAGGTTTATACTGGTCTTGGTGGACCATACTACTTGGTACACGGAAGCCATCCCGCTCAAGACAGTGACGGCCCATGTGGTGGGACGTGCACTGATTGGGATTTTCTCCTGTGTGGGGTTCTCCAGAGAGGTGGTTTCTGACCGAGGTACTAACTTAATTTCCAGTTATATGAAGTCCCTGTGGAAGGAGTGTAGTGTTACATACAAGTTCACCACTCCTTACCACCCCCAAGGTAATGGGCTGGTTGACAGATTCAACTGGACCCTCAAATGCATGATTATGGGACTTGAGGAACCCCTGAGGCGTAAGTGGGACATCCTCTTACCATGCCTTCTTTTCGCTTACCGTGAGGTGCCACAAAAGTCCCTAGGGTTCACCCCCTTTTAACTGTTGTAAGAGGTGAGAGGACCTTTGAGTCTGGTCAAGGAAGGCTGGGAGCAATCTCCCAGGAAACCTCCCCAGGATGTATACAGTTACATGCTGGCCTTCAGGAACCAGACTCAGCAATTCAGACAGCTCGCTCAGATGAATATGGAAGCCAGTAAGGAGGACATGAAGCGGTGGTACGATCAGAATGTCACTCTGATTGAGCATCAACCTAGACAGAAAGTTTGGGTCATGGCCCCTGTAGAGCCTTGTGTGCTCCAGGACAGGTAGACCGGACCATTTGAGGTGGTGGAGCGCAAGAGTGATATCACCTATTTGTTGAACTTGCGGTCTCCAAGGAACCCTTTGCGGGTCCTGCATGTTAACCGCCTGAAGCCCCACTTAGAAAGGTCCGAAGTGGGCATGTTTCTAGCGTCAGATGATCGAATAGAGGAGGAGACAGAATCTCTTCCTGACCTCCTGTCTACAACAGAGCAAGATGGGTCCGTGGATGGTGTCAGCCTCTCTGCCACACTGACCCCTGATCAGCAGTAAGAGTGTCGGCAACTGTTGGAACACTTCTCTATTTTCCTTGGTTCCTGGTGTTACTGAGTGGTGCGTCTATGATGTGGACACTGAGGACAGCACTCCTGTGAAGCACAAGGCTTACAGAGTGACTGACAAGGTCATAGCTTACATCCGTAGAAAGTCTCCAAGATGTGTGCCTTAGGGGTGATTGAGTCCTCTAACAGTCCTTGTGCCGGCCCAGTGGTCCCAAAGGATTGCCGCGCCTGGTGCCACACCCGAACTCCGTTTCTGTGTGGACTACCGAGGACTCAATTCAGTCACCAGGACTGACGCGTACCCCCATCCCCAGAGCTGATGAGCTCATTGATTGGCTAGGGGCTGCACAGTACCTCAGCATGTTTGATTTGACATCTGGGAACTGGCAGATCGCCTTAACTGATGGGGCCAAGGAGAGGGCAGCATTCTCCACACCAGATGGGCACTACCAATTCCGGGTTATGCACTTTGGGATGAAGAATGACCCTGCCACCTTTCAGAGGTTGGTCAACGAGGTGTTGGCTGGACTGGAGGATTTCAGTGCTGCCTCCCTGGATTGTGATGTGCTTTTGTTTTCAGGATTATTCAGTTGTTCAAAATCATGTAGCAACCAAAAACAAAATATGCCCTGGGTACCTCGGTGTATTGTGCACCATTCCTGTTCGATTGTCAATTCTGTGGTTTTTTGTTTATTTATTATTTGATTCCAATTCATCCTATAAATATATTCATATTTTGCCATATGATTAACACATACTCACAAATCTGGCTGGACATTCACATCAAACTTCAGCTGTGATAATTGTACTGCACTGTATTGTATGTAGACTTCCCCTACACCACCTCTATTGAGACTGGCATTGGATGTTTGCTGAAATCTCTCCAGAGAGACAGAGAAAATTATGGTTAAGAAGCACACAGTAACTTTAGACTAAGCACCTTAAATCAGAGTTAGTCAGGAATAACAAAACTCTTACTGTTGATGGTACTTGGATGGCCCTGTCAGTGAAAACATAATGTTATGTTATGTTATCTGGAAATTGTAGAGTGCGCCACTACTCCAAAGAGTGTTTCCCGGCGCTAGGAAAAGACCACCATAACAACTAATAAACAGATACCCCGAATCACAGTGCAAGAAAATCCTCTTGCTGGAAAAGCCATGTCTTCAGATTCTGCCTAAAAGTCAGAAGGTCCGGGATCTGTCGCAGCAAGGGGGGAGGTTATTCCAGAGTCAGGATGCTCCTATCTGGAAAGATATTCCTTCTATCCGTGAGAGCCTGATCCTTGGAGTCTAGATCAGGCACTGGGTAGAAGGTCTTAAAGAGCGCTGAGGCATGTAAGGCTGAAATCTTTCCCTTAGATATGGGGCCCGATCCCATGGAAAGCCTTGAAAACCAGGACTAAGGCTTTGAAATAAATTATTTTTTGCACTGGAAGCCAGTGAAGTGAGGATAAGAGATGAGAGGTATGTGTTCTGGGCCTAGTTAGAAAAATGGCCCTGGCTGCCATATTCTGAATGATCTGCAAATGACCCAGTAAATACTCAGGGAGTCCTAAATATAAAGAATTGACGTAATCCAGTCTCGATATCACTAAGGCCTGGACAACTGTTTTACGGTGAGAGACTGGTAAAAGTGGGAGGACGTTTTTTCAGCATTTTCTAAGTCCCAAAACATGTACCTGCCACTGATTGGACTTGCACCTACATAGAGAGGGCAGAATCAATTTTCTCCACAGATTTTTCACTGTAGTGACCTCAGACAACGTGGGGGGGACATGTCTTGTGGCCACCAGGAGTGCCAGGCTTCTTGTGGGTGGGAGCCCAAAAAAATGATCTCTGATGTATCAGACTTGCATTTTAATTGATTACAGTTGAACCACAAAAAGATCTCAAAGAGGCAGTTCTTTCTACAGGTCCCATCAAAATCAGAGCCCTTCTCACACGTGAACAACAATTGAGTGTCATCTGCGTATGACACTAATATAGAGCCATTCTTCTGGAAGAAGGGGAAGAGGGGCCATGTATAAATTACACAGCTTGGGACTGAGAGTCGATCCCTGCGGGACCCCCACATTCAAGGAAGGAATGTCTTCCAAAAAAGGTGGTACCCAGACTGTTTGGGAGTGGTTACTGAGAAAGGACGTCAACCATTTCAATTCCGAGCCTCCAAACCCGCCCTCCTCAAGTCTTTGCAAAAGTCGCTTGTGAGGGACGGTATAGGAGGCCGCGGAAAGGTCGAGTAACACCAGAACTGCACTCCCGCCTCTATCTAAAGTGGCTTTAATCTCTCAGCAACCTCCAGCAGGGCAGTTTCAGTGCTGAAGTTGGCTCTAAAGCCCGATTGACTGGGGTGAAGGAGATTATTGGCCTCTGCAAAATTCGTAATGACTTCGTTCACATATTTCTCCAATACTTTGGCGAAAAAGGGCCTATAATTACTAATCACCTCAGGGTCTGCCGTAGGATTTGTTAAAAGAAGAAGGATTTTGGCACTTTTCGAAATTTGAGGCATAAGGCCCTCCCGTCACATGGTGTTTAAAATTGAATTGACAGACGCATTAATAACTTCCGCTATGGACGACAAAACTTTAGCCAGACAAGGGTCTGAGGGTGAACCAGACTTAAGATTTTTCATAAAAGAAAGAGAATGATTGAGACTGATATATGGAAATTGCATAAGACGGATGTCCCTGCTATGGCCAACTACCTCCACCTCTGAGGATTTAGTCTTAAAGGAGTCCTGAATACCTAGAATTTTTTCGTGGAAGAAGCTGGCCACCCGCTTGGTCTAGTCCCTAGTGGGGATGAACAGGCGGCTAATAGATGAAGGAGGCGAGAACCTTTTAACAATAGTGAAAAGTTCTCTGTTTTATTAGCTGCCTGTTCTATTTTGGTGGCAAGAAACAATTTTGTCTCCTCTTGAACTTTCTTATAATGTTCTTTTAGAGCTTGATTATAAATGGCTGTATCTTAAGCACTATAATGCCTTCGCCATACTCGTTCCAGATGTTTGCACGCACTTTTGCTCGTTTTTAGAGTAGGCGTAAACCAGGGAGCTGAGACTCTAGTAAATTTAGCTTCTCTCATAGTAGAGGGGACACGTTCCTGCGCCTGCTGATTTAGCCAATCTTCTAAAGAGAGTACATCCTGCTCGGGCTGGCCACTAAGATGGATAGGGTATTGACGCAGTGCACTCTGTATTGCCTCAAGTGAAATCAGGTAGAACGGTCTAAAACTACTACGGAAAATACATTTTCCAGAAGGGCACGATTTATACAGTTCCTTCCTCATGTTGCAATTTATTAAATAATGGTCCGACCACATTAAGGCAAGGTGGGTCCTCAGTTTCAATCTTCATGGAGAAGAAGACCTGGTCTAGAGTATGCCCTTTACCGTGCATGGCTAAATTAAGATATGGGATTCGGTTAAAAATGTCCAAGGATTCATACAATTTTACAGTATCTGGGTCTCAAACATTATCCATGTGGATATTAAAATCGCCCAGAACCAGGCATTGGCTGTGATTGGCAGCAATCAAAGCAGACACCTGGCCAATAGACTCAAGGATGATTCCTGATGGCCCGGAGGCGGTAAATCAGGGCCTCCCCGATTGACTGATGTGCCGAGACCGTTAAAAGGAAACCCAAACTCTCTGCACCTTCCAGATCTAGAAGTAGTAGGGGAACACAGCTGAGAGAGCTCTTAAAAATTACGGCTAAGCCGCCCCCCTACCCGTAGGACGATCTTCCCTTAAAATCAGGTACCCAAGTGGAATAGAATTAGCAATGGTAGGATTAGAGGCTTCAGTGAGCCATGTTTCTGTAAAAAAAAACGCATCTGGGTTGAGATCAACTAAAACGTTATATAGTTGAAGCTCGTGTTTCCTTACGAAGCAAATATTTATTAAAAAAGCTTTTAAATTTTTGTCAGAGTACTCCTGCAAAGACCTATGTGTGCAGACGGCAGATGTAACATCAGGTGGCCCAAGATTAGATGAAACTACACAGCTGCAGTCTTTGTAGCCGGGAGGGATCTTACTCCCAGGGACATAATAATGAGGGCTACATGGCGTACACCTGCCAATGTCAAGAAGAAGCTGGGAGCTATACCTGATCATAGGTTGATGTTCTGATAGCAGTCTAGCAGCATGCCCGGCCCCGGCCCCCTCCGGGATGCTGACGGGTGCAGATGGGCTTGTCTTTGGCGTGCCAGTGGCGCGCTCGCGCAGCGTCCCGTTTAAATAAGGCCAGCATGAGGGCAACGAAAAACAACCAGACTGCACCGTCGATGGCGGTGACGGTCAGAACTGTGCAAAAGTCAGGATTCGATTCCCCCTCCAGCTCCAGTGTGCAAAATAAAATTAAAATTCCCACACAGAATAAATCACAAGTAAAGCGAACAAATGTTAAGAGATTCTTCAGTTTTAAAAACAGGTCAAAGCACTAAGGGTACTAAGAGGCAATTAAAATTTGCAGCGAGGTAAAGTGCTAAAGTAGTCAGTATTGGGTCTCGCGCGCTCGCGCAGCATCACGTTTAAATAAGGCTAGCGTGAGGTCAACGAAAAACAACTAGACCGCACCATCTAGCAAAGATGGCGGTGGCGGTCCTGTGCAAAAGTCAGAGTTCGATTCCTCCTCCCGCTCCAGTGTGCAAAATGAAATTCCCACACAGAATAAATCACAAGTAAAGCACACAAACGTTAAGAGATTCTTTCATTTTAAAAACAGGTCAATGCACTAAGTGCACTAAGAGGCAATTAAAATTTGCAGCAAGGTACAGTGAGGTAAAGTGCTAAACTAGTCAGTATCGGGTCTCCATGTCCAAAGAGCTGAAGAGGACTTCAGTTTTTAATTAGAGGAACTGGAGGACTCATCTAATGACAACAATGAAAAAGCAACAAAAATGGACCAATGGAAATCTTAAATTCTTCACTGAACAACAGCATATTTCTATGTAGATGTAGTAAATATGTAGAAATGTCAAAGCTATCTCTATCTCTCCAGAACTACTGAGGTGCTCACCACCTTTGTATAGTTTCTGGAACCTTTCCTGCTTCAATATTTAAACAGTTGTATGTGGATCATGGTCATAATTATAAAGTCTTAAAAGGAGACATACTTATTATTTACATACAACACATTCTGGCATTGAACAATGGAGCTTTTTGTTCTAGCAACCAGGAGGCCTGCCGTTAAGCAGTCCCCAAACCAATGACCGTGCTAAGCCCCTGTACTCTCCACCTGGCTGCCTCTGAGCCGCTTGCGCTGCGAACCGAGTACCCACTTGAACGAATCTTACTCCCAGACCGTGCACTCAATTTTGTTTTTCCAGGACTTAGAGGGTCTCCGTGAGCAGGCTTTCAAAACTGTACACGGGATAACAAAACAACGTAACTTCTTTTCCTCCTCTTAGGAATGGTACCAGCGTGGTATCTAGGGATATCTTGTTGAGTAACTGTAAAGTAATTTTGACTGTTGTTATTGCCAAAGCTTAAAACCTGGAACCAAAGCAAAGTCAATATCAAAAGCATTGCCTCAGTCAACCTTTGGGGATCCCCTGGACTCTGTACACACTATACCTTACTTTGGTATAGTATATACAGAGCCAGCTTCCTACAAAAAGGATATCCTTAAGTATGCAGGTCTTTTTGTAGACATTTAATAGTGTATGAATACTGGCAAGAAATAGTTAAAAAGATATTTACAAATCCGTTTTTCATGCGACAAACCTAAGGATACAAACATATAACTGGGGAAAAAACACAACAAATATTTTTTTTTGCCTTAGCTAATACATTTCCGACAACCTAGCAATGTGATCTTTCTCCATTCAAAGACATGTTTAGAAAATATATTTTCTACTTGTGTCCATTCAACATAACAAATCCCCTTTTCCATTCCTCTTTTTTAGTATCAGGATTCTTTGGAGAGAATCTTTATTAGCGATTTAGGATTGTTTTTGCTTTTTGTCAGTGCCTTTTTTAAAAAAAAATCAGTTTTTGAGAGTATTTATGCATATTTATTTACAGGTTTCATGTTCATATTTTATTTTACCTTTTTCTAGTGATGACTTTAAATTTTGTTAATGTTAATTTTAAGCGGTCCAAAGAGTCCAACAGCGACCACCCTAATTGACTCCGTCTGTGAGCACTTGCGGTCCCAAGGTTGCCACTACCTCACCTGCCGCCCTTATGATGGCCACTTCTCCGAAATCCCTGAACGAAATCCCAAGACCGACGGTCTGCACTAAGAAACCCTGGGACACCCAATGACTGCATCCTACACCCCGCCGCCCTGGTGCTGCTGGTGGTGTAGTAATTGTGCTGGCCATTGGGCCGCTCAGTACTAGCCTCGACCCCAGGAGCTTTTTGTTCTAGCAACCAGGAGGCCTGCCGTTAAGCAGTCCCCATACCAATGACCGTGCTACGCCCCATAGCTAACAAGTGGTCCCTGCACTCTCTACTCGGCTGCCTCTGAGCCGCTTGCGGTGTGAACCGAGTGCCCACTTGGCCGAATCTTACTCCCAGACCGTGCACTCAATTTTTCTAGGACTTAGAGGGTCTTGTGAGCAGCCTTACAAATCTGTGCACTGGATAACAAAACAAGGTAACTTCTTTTCCTCCTCTTAGGAATGGTACTAGCGTGGTATCTAGAGATATCTCGTTGAGTAAGAAAAGTAACTAAAGTAATTTTGACTGTTTTTATTGCAGAAGCTTAAACCCTGTAACCAAAGCAAAGTCAATCTCAAATGCATATTCATAATGCTGTACTCTTATAAAGTGTTATCATACTTACCTGCAAAAGGCCTGGCTTGGTTCTAGAAAATAAATATACCATAAATATTAATTTTCATACAGACCAATTGGTGTGAGTTCAGTCTTTGCGAGTGTGAAATCATTTCTTCCCGGAGTGTACAATAAATGTTTAGCACTACCCTCTGATAAAGCCTAACTGCTCGCCTACACTACCACTAATAAAGAGTAATGTATTATCTACTTTAGCCTCAGTCAACCTTTGGGGATCCCCTGGACTCTGAACACACTATACCTTACTTTGGTATAGTATATACATAGCCAGCTTCCTACAAAAAGGATATCCTAAAGTGTGCAGGTCTTTTTGTAGACATTTAATTGTATATGAATACTAGCAAGAAATAGTTCAAAATATATTGACAAATCTGTTTTTCTTGTAGCAAACCTAAGGCTACAGAACATATAACTGGGGAAAGAACACAACAAAGAAAACATGTTTGCCCTAGCCAATACATTTCCTACAACCTAGCAATGTGGTATTTCTCCATTCAAAGACATGTTTAGAAAATATATTTTCTACTTGTGTCTATTCAACATAACAAATCCCCTTTTACATCCGTCTTTTTTAGTATCAGGATTCTTTGGAGAGAATCTTTAATCACGATTTAGGATTGTTTTTGCTTTTTGTCAGTGCCTTTTTAAATATTTTTTCTCTTTTTGAGAGTATATATGCATTTTTTTTTACAGGTTTTATGTTCATATTTTATTTTTACTATTTTTACTTATGACTTAATATTTTGTTAATGTTAATTTTAGTGATAGATAAGTAGGACTTAGGTGCTTACCATTCGAGTAAACGTAGTAAGAGATCAAAAATGTCATGGAAGAGAGAATTGAATAAAATGAATATCCACGTATTAAAAGTGTGAAAACAAAACAAAGTAAAGGGGTTCAAGGAGTTGTAGCAGTAAGTGAAGGAGGTTTTGGAAGGGAAAGCAGAATTACAAATGTCTTTAACGAGACAGAGGAAGTCATTTAGACACTGGTGCATTGCCTGCGGGGCTATGGCCTGTGCCAACCTAGTAGAGGACAGCCCATCCTAAAAAAAACATTTCAATGCCTGCCATGTATCCGTGTATTATGCAGGGAACTCCCGCTGCAATGACCCCTTCATAGCACTACAAAGCAATTTTTTTAGCATTGATAAAAAGACTGAAATTGGAAGTTTTTTGCTCAGTAGACAAAATAAATGGCGCTGATATGCTTGGACTTTTCTCACTGCACATGGAGTACTTTGAAATGTTCTATGCCTGTGACTTGTCAGAAATCGGAGAGGAAAAACTGTCAGGGAAAATCAGTGATGGCCGCCCTGCTCCCAAGAGGGCAATCATCCCTGTGACCAGGTGGCCCTTTGTGGGGTAAGTCACCAGACTAAGGGAGTAAGTCAGCAGAGGGTTCTCCGATGTAAACTGTTGTATTAGGGTAATGGTATCGTCGAGAGGCTAACAGAATGGTGAAGGGTGCCATTCAGATGGTCTTAGTTCTGGTGGGTGTGTGAGAAACATGTTTAACGACTTAGTTTGGGCATATAGGACTACGGTGAATGATTTGGGTGGTAATGGATCTAAGGTTTGTGATAGGTTGATTGCGAAAAGATTGGCAGTGAATGATTGGGTAAAAGTTAAACCTGGTTGTGTTTGTTCGGGTTTCACCAAGTTTAGAGGCCCATTCAAAGTTAAGTCGGTCCATGACAAATTTGTGACACTTTACAATGGTGTACACTGGAATTTGAGGAGGGTTGCCCTCTACAAGAAAGCGAATGGTGACAATGGTGGTGATCTTCAGTCTCATTATTTTCCTGATAAACAAAATGGAAATGATGCTACCATTGGTGGTGATCAAGGAACAGAAGGCAACCCAGTTATCTTCAAGATTGTGCGTGCCATTAAGTTTGTGAATGGAAAGTATGTGCATATGTTCTTGTTGTTTTTTTGTTTTTCTTTTATTTCCTTTGTTTTGTTTTTTTACTTTTGATTAGAAGGACCCAGGATATGTTGTATTCTCTTATTTTATTTCTGCTTGCATTTCACTTTCATTGAGAACATTTTATCTTTGCTGATGTCATAATGCTACTTGTTGTCCTTGCATTCTCTGTTTGCAAGTTGCTCCTGAGCCTTTACTGGGAACACCAGCTTCTACTCTGTATCTGCATTAAACCTCTTAATTATCTATATTGCTTCCATTACTTTGTATCCTCGAATATATCATAAACACAGCACTTCTGAAAACTCTAAATAGAGAGGGAAAACTTCTGGTTTGGTGAAGGGCTGCTCCTGCGATGTAATGTGGTGCCGCCGCTCCACCAAGCTCCAAATGAGGTTTGACTTTTTAAAGAAGTGGTGGCAGGTACTGCTCAGAAGCAGCGGTGGCGAATGACAGTTGTGATGGAAACAATAATGTAGGTAGCAAGGAATAGGACTGGATGGATTTGGGTTGTAAGTCACAAATGTAATGTGGATGTAGAGTCCGGAGCATGGTTGAAGGGACAGATACCAGAAAAGACCAAAACATTAATAAACGTTCTCCAACAGTCTGAAGTACAACGCTCTTCCATATGGGATTTTAAAGACTTTGTTGGAAGCAATGTGTGGTTGATCCACTAACAGAGGTCTCTATGCACTGGCGAACTATGTGTAATCGATTATGTGGGCCACGATAGTGTGTGCCTCTGTTCTGACCCTATTTTACTGATATTTCACCACCCTTTATTATATTGAAAAAACAGATCTTTTGAGTACACTGACTATTGATATTTTTCACAAAAGTATGTCTTTGCATATTGTTATATTGAGTTGGGTTGGAATCCGCCAAGAACAATCCCTAAGTATGTGAGTCACCCCCTCTAAAAATACTCCTTTAGCAGATCCTCATCTCACTTACAAGTAGAATTCCAGTCTCCTGTGGGAGTATTGGGTTGCCCTGTTTTGTGTTAGATAGCTCAAAAATGAGCAGCTTTTAAAGAAGTATTGTCTACTGTTGGAAGCAGACTATGGCAACCATCACTGACAGACAAGATAGAAAGGAATGGGGCTCAGGAAAATAATTGTGGCTGATTTATCAACAGCAGTAGCCAGATAAATGCTACTTGCCCACCAGTTGAACATTGCAGAACAGCGTTTATAATGGGTGGTGATCAAGTCAACACCTACAAAAATCATATGCATTTAAAGTAAATATATATTTAACTTAAAATGCCAAACAATGCCCATTTTTGAAGGCGCAACGGTATAGTAAAGGACAGTTGGTGAGATTTTATTTTCTAAATCAGATTTACAAGAAAAACAGGTTGCAACTAGCAGCCCTCATGAGGGAAGTGAATTATGTTAGCACCCACACAAACACATATAACATTGCATCTGTCAGTGTGCAATTCCCACAGATAGGAGAGTGCATAACTCAGCAGATTTCAACATTGAACCATGAACAACATGAGAAAAATAGTGCGATATTTGCTTTCAAATTGCGTTGATTTTGTTTAAATAACCAAATGCCAACTATCTCTGAAACTGCTTCTGAATAAAACCGCACTCTTGAGGTTAGGAAGCTTTAGTTTAGCATGTGGTTTCTATGGAAACCATTGCATTTGCTTCATTCAATACATCCATTTTTGGCGAACACAGGAGATAAATAAGCCATGATGGCACAGCATCCTGGTAAACTTATGTTAGACCTGGCATTCCTTGGCGTCGTTTCCCCTGTCTTTTTGCCTCTACCTCGTATATTTCTGACCATGCTAGATTTTGCTTTTGCTGGTTTGTTTTACTCTGGGCCCTTTACCAGTGCTGATCCGTGGTAAAGTGCAAGTGCTCCCTATGTAAGTGTGGTTATGTCTGGTTATCCATGATTGACATATTTGGTTTACAGTTAACTCCCTAGTAGAGTGCACTATGTGCGCGCAGGGCTTCTAAATCAAATGCTACTAGGGGGTCTGAGGAACTGATTGTGCCACTCATATGAAGAGCCCTGTAAACATGTCTCAGGCATGCCACTACAGTGTTTGCACGTGCAGTTTTAAACTTCCATGTTGGCCTGGCAAGTGCACCCACTTGCCAGGCCCAAACCCTCCCTTTTCTTACATAGAAGGCATTCCTAAGGTAGGCGCAAGTAGTCCCATGAGCAGGGTGCAGTGTATGTGACAGGTAGGACATGCGCTGGTGTGTTTCACATGTCCTGATAGTGAAATACTTCCAATTTTGTTTTTAACAATTAGAAGAACTATCTCTCCCATAGGTTATCATTGGAGCTGCCTTGTAACATCTTACAAGTGTGATTTTTATTTGGGAAGAGAGATAGAGATTGGAGTTTGGGCTTCCTGAGCTCAGAATTTAAAAATACATCTTTTAGGGAAGGTGGTCATGTTCTTGCTTTACCATTCTGCCTGCCTGCGGAATCAAAGTCTGGTTTAGACTGACAGCTGGTTTGTTTGTGCAGTCAATTTATACAGTAACACAAAGGGAGCTGAGTTGTGCCCTACATATCCTGAAGGCCTGTCACCAGGCTCATGGGCCTGCCTGAGCTAGAGTGGTGGGCGGAGTAGTCACTGGCACCTGAAAAGGGCTGTTCATGGCCTATCACAATGCATAGTGTGTCAGGTGCCAAGGCAGGATCTTGTGGACAACAACGACTTAGTATTGTACCTGTAACCCCACATTTTTAGAACACTTCTGGATCAAGAGGAGACTCTGCAAAGGAGAAGAGCTGTAAGAAGTAGTACTTTCCCTTTGCTGTGTGTTATTTTGCTTGGTGTGCCTGCAGTTACTGCTTCTGCTTTGGAGAGAAAACAGACTTGACGGTGCTGTGTATCCTGCTTTTGAAGTTTCTACAAGGGCTTGTGTGGTCTGTGCTGTGTATCCGTCTTTTGAAGTTTCTACAAGGGTTTGTGTGGTCTTGCCTCATGTTCAGAAGTCTCAGCGCCATCAAAGACTTCACCTACTGCATCGCAAACTCCACTGCTGGGGGTTCTTACCTGCCAAGTGGTGCCAATTCCAGTTCTGTGCTCTTCAAGGTGGTTCCTGCTGCAAAAAGCTACAAAAGACTTGAAAATTGACATTATGCTCTTCCAGCGCCTGTTTTTCCGATGCAGAACCACAATGTGGGAAAGGTTTCCATGCATTACCACAGTGTGGCCCAAGGAAGTGACGCAGCATCGGGACGCAGCTGAAGAAACCACGCAGCCCAAGTTCAAGCCACCGCATCTCCGAAGTCGAAGACCATAGCTCTGATTTTGACGCAGGCCCTGCTAGGCGGCATAAAGAATTGACACATCATGGGACTGTGGTGGAAGAAATTAACACTCTGGGTAGAGGCCCAAGGGGTCCTCTGGTAGCCTGGGCTAAGGAAGTTTAACACTAGATTAATTCAGGTAAACAATTTCATGAGGAGTCCTTGGAAGATTAGGTTATTAAGTATACATAGACAACAAGGTTTTTTTGTTTTATATGCCAATACATTAATTATCTTCATAAATTACCTATCATATATTTTCTACGTAGTGTTAACTGCTCACAAGGGGCTTTAGAAGTACGTGAATTGAAGGTGTGTAGGTGACATATTAAAATACTTTGCATTGAACAACAATCATAATTTTCAAAACTACACAAATAAATTAAAGCGGTAATGGAGTTTTTGTTGGGAAGGTCGACGGAATTTCGATCTCAAGTGATTGAGATCATCATTAGGACGTGAGTCTGCGAGCACTGATAATCTAGAGGAGGAGAAAGTGAATTTGGAACCTTGGTCCATTGGGGTATACATACATACTTGCATTGTACTGAGCGCGTCTAATTAAAAGGAGTCAATGTAGCACAAGGTGCAAGGGGTATTGGTACTTACGCACATATGTGGGGAGCCCTACCAACATTAATTACATGAGATAATTAGTTCCAAAGCAACAGTGGAGGTACACTGTCCTACCCGTCAGTACTGGTTGGGATCATGGCAATTCATGCATTAAAGTGTATTGGTGCGTGAAGGGTGAGGCTTAATACATGAGCAGTGTTTCAAAGAGACAGTGGAGGAACACTGTTCTACACATTCTTACTGGAATATGAGTATACAGGGTGCGTGAAACAGCTCTAGGTGATTGTCTGCAGAGTTCTCACTATAAGAATCTGTTGTGCGAGACAATTGGTAAATGTATTGGCCCACGAGTTGTAATAGACGTGAGTCATATGGGAGGGGGGAGCGCGGTGAATGTGGAATATGCATGCCTGAATTTAATAAAAGGGGTGCAGTGGTTTACCAATTCTAGAGTGGCACCGCGTGGAGCTCATGTGTGTCCTTCACGAACGTTGGCACTTCAGTTATTGCTAGCGTGGTGAGGAAAACAAAGGTTCCACGTTGGAATTACTATACTTGGTCCGCATGTGCGTCCTGGGGTGTGATCTATGGGAAAAGCGGAGATTAATAAAGGCTGATCCATAGGCCAGGCCATCTCAAGGCCTTAGATATGGCTCACATGTACAGGTTCAGGATCAACAGGAAAGTGAGCTGGAGAGAGCTCTACCCTCAATGTCAGCCACTCCCAGAAAGGGCTACAATGCTGTTACTTTCCTGAGACCACCACCACCTTTCAGTATTTACCAAAAAGCAAAATATTGGTGCTGGATAGACTGCTTGGATAGAGACATGTGATGATTTTATCAATGCACTTAAAGAGTCTGATAACAAAAAGATAATCCAGTATCTCAAAAATCTTTCTGGACATGGTGAAACAGAAGTCATAAAGCGAATGTTGTGAACTGATGAAGTCACATATTGTCAAAATGAAGAAGGGTTGAATCTCAAGTTTAATCCAATGCCAAATGTTGATTATGAAAATTACATCATCAACCAAGAATGACAGAAAGCTGGTAAAACCATTGCTAAATTTGTGGAGAGACTCAACACACTCATCAGACATTGTAAGTTCAATGAATTTAATGATGAATAAGCTATGCCTCTGAAAGTATTGGTAGGTACTTGTCAGATTCATATAACGATGAATGGTGGGTGAAACCCTTAGTCTGGAGTGAGTGTTAATGGCTGCCAGAGCGGAAGAGCGTGCCGATAGATAAGCTGCTAACCTGGAGGACAGAGGTGCCAGAATAAATCAGTCATCAGTGTGAAAACTAAGCTAAAGCCAAAGACCGAAGGACACACAGTGATGTCTAACTGTAAAGAGAAGTTCAGTTTTAGGTGTTGATTTTCATATACACATGAAGGTAAATGTCCAGCTCTCAGGCAGATTTGCAAAAGCTGTGGGAAGGAGAACCTTTTTGTGACAGTTTGCAAAGCTAAAAGAAATGCCAGTGTGTCAGGCGCAAAAACAAAATGGCTGCCGAAATGTTCCATGAGCAACATTCGATGTGCACGAACAAGTCCGAGATCAGTGAAGACAAATCGAAAAAGAATGAAATCACATATTCCAAATCACTGTCAAAAAGTTCTTCTGTGTCAATGTCAAGTCAGAGTAAAGACAATGATTGTGCTGTGTCGATGTTTACCTCAGAAAAATGTGCACACATTGGGTGGGACGCTTATGAAGAAAAAAGTCAGTCAAAAAAAGATTGCATGCCAAAGCACAAAAGTCATTCAAAAACTCTCCTAAAATTACACTGAATCTGAATGGTTGCTCTATAGATTTCTTCATCGACAGTTATGCATCTATAAACATTATGCCTAAAGAGAAATATAATTAATTATCTGCATTACTGCAATGTGATGTCCTTGTGTGGAAATGCTTTACGTAGCAGTGGTACTGATTGACTGCGATGGCGATATGAAGTCCTTGCATCAGGGAAGTGCATGGGGGATATACGATGCATTGATTTTGAGGGCGATGTATTGAGCGTCATCGGCAATGAGCCAGTCCTGGGGAAGATACACCTCAGGAGGAGATGCATTGGTTCTGCTGAATACACACATGGGCTGGCAGAGCACCTTCAGGCTTAGGTCCAAGGGTCCAGGACTGGGGTGGCACCATTTGGGAGGGCAATACTCACAGATGGCGAAGTCCGTATGCTGGGTTCAAGGTTGTTGAAAGCCAGTTTTATCCCTGAGGCTTCTGACCAGGAGGTCAGTCAACTAGCCCTTGGAGGCACCCTGCATACCTGGGATCAGAGATGAAGGTCCAGCTCTTCTTATCCAGGCAAGAGGGCAGAAGAGCAGCAGGTCAGCACAGGAGGGCAGCGGTCCAGCAGAGTGGTAGGTAGTCCTTTCAGCAGCACAGCTGTCCTTCGTCCTGGCAGAGTCCAGAGGTCCAGAAGTGTACTGAAACATTGGTGTCTGAGGTCTAATATGTATACCTGGTGCACACTTTGAAGTGGAGGACACTTCTAGAGTTTTCCACCACCCTCAAGTGTTAGGCATCCCATACCTTCCTGTCCTGGCTGCAGCTTGTCTGGGGTCATAAAACATCAGCAGCAGCCCTTTTGTAAGTGTTCCAGGCAGAGCCCCTTTGTTAACCCAGAGTGGCCCATATTGCCAACTCCTATCGTCCCTATGCCTCACTTTCAGGAAACAATATACAAAGACCAACTGCCAGCTTCACCTATTCATGTGACCCAGGATCAAGCGGCAAGCAACAAATGGTTAGGACAAGAAAGTTCCAATTTTCAAAAAGTGCAAAAGAAACAATTGATGGACGGAATGCTGGATAATGCTAACATTTACCCCCAGTCACAGTGATCTGGGTTTAATTCCTTTGTTCACCACACCACCCCAGTTTGGACCCAGCCATATGCAATCAGTATTGACCCTGTTTCTTGTAAGAAGAGTCCAGCCCGAACTGCCAAGCCAGGTCCTCCCTGGACCAGAAACAAGCATCCTTTAACCAGTTTCAGGGCATCACCCTTCATCAGCAAGGCTAGCTTGAATCCAGTTGTGTAGTGAGCACAGGACTCACGTCTGGGCATACCCTTCTCACTGAGGGCAACATATGGCCAGGTCTAAACTGGGGTGGCATGGTGAGCAAAAGAATGATGGCTTTAACCAAGATCTCTTGATTGGGGTGAATGTTTTGATTTGTTCTGCATTCCATCCATCAATGGTGTGTCTTTTGCTTCCTATCCCCAAAAAGCGATGGGTTTGCGCAGACGTGGGTCCCGGGCTCACTGTGCCATTGAATTCAAGCTATCCTGGCTGATGAGGGGTGAAATCCTGAAACCGGTCTTAGGATGCTTGTTTCCGGTCAGGGAGGACCAGGCTTAGCAGTTCGGGTAGGACTGTTCCCATGAGGCACAGGGTCAAGAGTGAATTGCATATGGCCAGGTCTAAACTGGGGTGGCACTGTGAGCAAAAGAATGATGGATTTAACCCAGCTCTCTTGACAGGGGGTGAATGTTTTGATTTGTTCTGCATTCCGTCCATCAATTGTGTATCCTTTGCTTTGTTAACTTTACAAAAGTGGCATTTTCAGAACTCTGAGGAAAAATCCTCCTTTGCCATAAAAGATGGCTTTTAATTATAATTCTTTAAACACCAAACTCAACCTGTCTACCTGCTCCGAAATGGAGGTTAGTACTTATTAAATGTAATAAGGTACCTCCAATGTTATCCTTGCAAAAGTGAAAAATGAATGTAACAATTTTTCACTAACATGACATGGAAAACTAAAAAGTGCATGTCCTACTTTAAAATACACTGCACCCTGCCCTACGGTCTACTTAGGGCCTACTAAAGGGATCAATTATATACATTAAAAGGAAAGGATTGGGCCTGACAAAAGGTTTATTTTGCCAGGTCGAACTGGCAGTTTGAAAACTGCACACACAGGCTTCATTGGAAGACCTGACACATGTATAATGGGCTTCTTAAGTGTGTGGCACAATTATTGCTGCAGGTTCAATTTACTGGCCCTGGGCAGATGCAGTGTACTTTTACTCCGGGCTTAAAAGTCACTTAAATAGTACAACTGGGCATAAGCGATTTCTTCCATGTTTTAAGGAGAGAGCACAAGCACTTGTGCAAGTTCTATAGCCAGCAAAAACCAAGTCGGCAAAATGGGAGGATTGTAGGCAAAAATTTAGGGTAGAACCACACCAAGGATGTCAGGTCTAACACAGCCCAATCCTGTTTGGTCATTATAGTCACCTGGATGAAGCAGAATTCTCTTTGCTTGAACACCTTGAAAACGGAGATCCTCATCTTTAAAAAAAAACGCAGATATATGGTCTTTTCACTCGTGGCCCAGTTAACCGTAGAGTTTAACTTGTAGCAATGTTCCTTATAGTCCGCAAGTGTGCATTTCAGCATGATGTTGCGTCCCAAAGTAGATTAGCTGACCTGGATTTACTAGTGGCCAGAACGGCCTTTACTATGAACTAGTAAACGGACCCTGCTACAAATCAACAGAGGTAGAAACTCACCAGTGTGCCATGGCCAAAAATGACTCACACTGCGGAGAAACATTAGAGGTGTAGTACCACTTATGGTGACAATTGAGCTATGATCTTACTCAAGCTTGAGCCGTCAGGTGATCGTCTGTCGTGAGTGAACGCACTCTCTTCTGTACCTGACCGATTTTCATACTAGAGGGAAAGAGACATAATGGTGCTCCCACTGAGACCTAGAGTTCTGAGTTATTCAATTCAGGCTTGCCTTACAGTTTCCTGTTCCCGTTGGTAATAATCAAGCTGACTGCATTATTCTCTTTGAATTGTTTGTTAAATCACAATGTTACTACGTATGTTAATTTTGGAAATGGACATCAAAGTAGCACTGCTATTTTGTAAAAACGAATTAAGATTGATTAAAATGACTACTAAAGATTAACACCAATATGCCTGGTGCAGCATTATTACAGATGAAGGCACCATCCTATAACTGATACCCACAAGATGCTAAGAATCATCACCGTTTATGCCAGAACCAACATTATGCCAGAGGTAGGTGCTCCATTGCCTCGGGAGTCCGTTGTAGGCCAAGAATACTACCATTATGCAGGGACCAACAATTGGGTAGCAATTGGAGCCATCCTACCATCAATGTACACATTAAGCCATGAATTAACACTATTATGCTGTGGATTACCACCATAATCATGTGCTGGCCTTGTGACAGATGTGAGTGTCATTATGCAGTGATTGCTTAGAGCACACAAAGAATTACTGGCATTATCTGAGGGCAGAGATATGCTTAGGGACGGCACAGTCATCACACGGATGCCCATAGTATGCCAAGAATTACCCCCATTAGGGTGAGAATTATCCCATCACGTCATGGATAGATAGGCACATCATTGGTGGGTGGGCTGAAAGAGAGATAGCTCAAATGTCAAGGTTGGTCAGAAATATAGGCATTAGCTGAATGTTTGTAGTGGTATATACACCAAACATACTCACACGCTCATTCTCTCTCTAACAGACACACACATACCCTCTCTGTATACATTGCATAAGCTCCTGTGAACTAAGTAAAGCTGGCTCCACACAGACCTAAATATTAAAGTGGATTATATCTTGAATTATGGATTTGGGAACACAGACACCAGATATTTTTTGCAACTTTCAGAATTCAACAATTTATACAATATTGGGCATTTTCTTTGCCAATCCAAACTATGAGAGTTCAGAGTGGCATCTACTAAGAAGGTTAGAAGGCAAGCTTCAGTCACTAGCTTGCTAGATCACCTTTATGCAATATGAGACTTAGGAAATCAGTAAGACAGGGAAATGTGTGGCTTCATGCCTGATGAGCTATAACTAATATAGGGCCTTGTTTCGTTTAACAACATGCCGATTGTAATGCTTGTAATACAATTTAAAGATAAAGAGAAGTATGGAGAAAAAGTATTTCTCTTGTTCACTTGAGAGACAGCACTTTAGAACTGAAGTGCATATTTTAGCAAATTCTAAATTAATGCACAGATGGTGAGACGTCACAGTTAGATTTTGCAGTGTAAAACTGAAAGAAAATCTTAAAGTTGATAGCGCTTTTATGCATCAGCCTGACTCCGAGAGACACTTGAACACTTGAACTTCTCTAATGCTACGTCAGTCAGCATTTTTCTTACCTAACTGCTTTGATTTGTTCTTGAAAAAGGTGGCAATTAAACCACCGTAGGTAAATGGGAAATACCACCCAAAATGAAATGCCACTAGTTACAGGATTACTGGTACTAATGAAGCAGTTTATGGTGAGTTTACTGCTAGAAGTCAATTTACCGTAATCTGGGATGTATTTACCAATGGCTGTAAATAAGTGGCTTTCTAATTACAAAAAGCAAGGTAGTCTAATAATGGCATTTGCAACTAAAATTAAGGGTATCTCTGAGCCAGTCTAAAAATATTGCCCTCAATAAGTTCACTGGGATGCAAAAAGTCCCTTGAATGGTGATGGATGTGTGCCCATGCCCGGAGTATCCCAGCTGCAACGATGACTGGATCCCTGGTGCTGATTTTTGCTTTTATGAGCAAACACGAATTATGCATGTGTGCCATAACATAGGCTTGCAGTGTTTTTGGACGAGGAGAGAAGCGCAAACAGCTTCCTCATAGTGATGAAAGACTACTGCCTTTGCCAGGAGTTAAGTAGTGTGATAGCGGTTGTGGCAATATACTATGTATTGATTTGAAGTAGTGAACAGGACTTTTATCCCCTGTATCACTGAGGTGAGGCCATTCATTTGAAGTTCTGCTGATGTGTGTTTTACCCACTCGGGTCCTACAGCATCCCAGTATGGAGTGCTCAGCAGGTCATATGTGGTTGCATGCATTTGCTGGGTGTATGTATGTCTGTGAGTGACACAATACATAGAAGACTCCAGTTCAATATTGGGAGACCCAGGGCTGAATGGTGGAGCATAGGAGTTATAGGAATACCCCTGGGCAGATTTGTGGATTGCTTCGTTTCTGAAAGCCATGTGGGACAAAGTTAGAAATGGGCATGTCTAGTTGGCAGTGGCTTGCACCCTGTCAAAGTTGGGACCCTTCCTTCTAGTCAGAGTACGGGGATTACGCAGCTAAAATATCCCATGCTCACCCCATTGGTAGCTTGGCACAAGCAGTCAGGCTTATCTCAAAGGCAATGTGTAAAGCTTTTGTACATAGAATACACAGTAACACAGTAAAAACACTAATAATGGGTATCACACCAGTTTAGACAAATAGCCAATATTTTTCTAAACAGAACAAGACCAAAACAACAATAATCTAGCATACACAAGCAAAGATATGGATTTTAAAAGAATATCCGAAAAATAAAGTACCTTGAAGTCGATAGGAACACTGGGGCTATAGCGGAATCATGACTAACAAATCCACTATTTCACTCTGACCTTGATGGAGTCAAGGGCTGGCTATGGCATCGGGGAAGAACCTAAAATAGTAGCTTGAATTTGAAGGAGGCATTGAGGACCTTGAGGTGCCGCTGAAGTTGCGAGGCATCAGTAAGGCATGTCGATGCAGAAGTCGGTGAGTCCTTGAAGTCACACGTGTTGCAGGTCGAACTCTTTAGTTGAAGTTAGGAGCTCTGGCATCAACGGAGGTAGCTCCAATGATAGGTGGTGCACCGTGCTCATCACAATGCAATCTCCGTTGCTTCGGTGCAGGCATCGGTGTGGCATTGATGCTGGAGTGCTGGTTGATGGCACTGGCGTCTGCAGCCTGAGGCTGTGGTGTCATAAAGGGCCTTGCAGCGAGGTAGTGACCACTGCTGCCATGCAAACAGTGGTGTCAGTGATGGCACTTAGGCAGCGTTGTCGTCAGTGAGACCAATGATGTGCTGCGGCCAAAGTCAGTGGGGCGAGGCGGTGCCCATGATCACGGTGCAGTCAGCGGCATCAATGCTTGTGAGATGTGGCACCGTCACTGAGAACAGGGCTGCAGTGTCGTCAGTGTCAGTGTGGTCCTCTCCCAGGAAGCTGTGCCTGCGTGTTGATGCAAGAAGAGGCGTCTCTAATCCTTTCCTTGAAGTTACAGTCCAGCAAACACCTCCAATGGCACAGAACTGGAATTGGCACAAAAGTTTTGTGTCTGTAAGCATTTTTAACAGAAGGCAAGCACACAAATCCCTTGGAGAAGCTTGCATAGCAAGATCAAAACAGCAAAGTCCAGTTCCTTCACTGCTCACAGACAAAAGCAGCAACTGCAGGACAACCCAGCAAACTAACACATAGCATGGGGGTAGTACTCCTCCTGATAGCTCTTCAGCTGTTCTTCTTGGCAAAGTCCTCAGTCCAGAAGTATTCTAAAAGTCTGGAGTTTCAGGTCCAACACAACCCACTTCCAGCCTAATGCCAATATAGACTAATCAATACCTTGAAAGACTTCCCAGCTTGTGCCGATAGAACATGGACCCTGGCCCACAACTGCATGGGCATGTTCCAGTTCTACTCTTTGCTGAACCGGTTTGATCCCTCTGTCCATGCTCCCAGGGCCTCCAGACTCTAGGGGGGTGGAGATAGCATTGTGAGAGGCCAGGCACAGACCTATTCAGGTGTAAGTGACAACTCCTCCCACCACTCTACTTCAGGAAGACCCATCAGCCTAGTGATGGACCATCAGGGTATGTCACTGTCTAGAGTGAATGCACAAACAGGCCCCTGTCAGTCTAAACTAGACATTGATTCCACAGGCAGACCGAGGCACAGGATGGTAAAACAAGAAATAGGCCACTTTCTAAAAGTGGCATTTTCAAACACACATTTTAACAAACACCTTCTCAAAAATATGTTTTTTCACAGTTTGAGCTCGGAGAGCTTGAACTCCAAATCTCTAGCTTTTCACAATTGAGAACTATGTTTCTAAGATGTTACAATGCAGCTCCAATAATAGCTATGAGAGAGCTAGTACTTGCAATATTGAAAAACTAAATTGGCAGTATTTTACTATCAGGACATAAAGAGCTCACCAGAACATGTCCTCCCTTTCACATATAATGAACCTTGCCCATGTCCTTGTTTTTAAAATTGCCCACACAGCCACTGCAAGGGCAGGTCTGAAACAGGTTTACAGGGATACTCATGTGGGTGGCACAACCAGTGCTACAGGTCTACAAGTATAATTTGATCTACAGGCCCTGGGCACACACAGTGCATTTTACTAGGGACTTAACAGTAAATAAAATATGCCAAACATGGATAAACTAATAACCATTACAATTTAGACAAAGGGCTTATGCAGAGCTAATCGTGTGGGTGGCACAATCAGTGCTGCTGGCCCACTAGTAGCATTTGAATTACAGGCCCTGGCCACACATAGTGAACTTTACCAGGGTCTTACCAGTAAATCAAATGTGCCAATCATAGATAAACCAATTACAATTTAGACAGAGAGCATATGCACTTCAGCACTGATCAGCAGTGGTGAAGTGCCCTGGAGTCCCAGAGGCAACATAATGAGGTTAGAAAATAATAGGCAGAAAAAAGGCAAAATGTTTTGGGGCTAAGCCTGCAATAAGGGCCAGTTCCAAACAGACACACACTGGGGGAAGCAAGAGCCAAATTATTCTGTACCTTTTAAGGGTGCTCTTTGATTCAGGGTGTGATCACTGGAAAGGGACCTGTGCACATTTAAGGAAGGAGATATGGCTTGTAAGAGAATCATAAAGAGTAGGACTGTGGCCCTGGGGTAATCCTTTAATGCACACATCGCTGTGGCTGACATCCTAGTGTGCATCTCTACTCATGCCATGGCTTTTCAGAATTGGAGTTGCTCCTTCTGTGACAGAGTGCTTTCTGGAGGAAGGGCAGGAAAGAGGAGTGGGCAATTGAGAAGGAAGCAGATCCCCAAAACAAAGTTCAAATATTCAAACCCTAAATCTCATTTGTATGGAAATGGACAATAAGCAGGAGAGCTGACTATGCTAAAATGTTCAGCTGTCATGCAGCCAGTCAGGCTGTATGTCGAGGAGGAGAAGCTCTACAAGACTTCTGCCGGTGACAAGACTGGGGCCTAAGGTCTGTCAGTCTCTCATCTTGATGAGGGGACATCACCCAGGGAAATTCAAGCCCATCTCCATAGGAAGGTGTGAGGTGACAGCTACACTCACAAACACAACAAATTGCTGGTTCCTGTCTGGGCACATGGGCAACCAAACTAAAAAAAACACGAGAGTCCCAGTTGGGATGTTACACACAGACAAAAAACATATATGACAGTGAAAAGCTATAAATAATAACTGAGCAGCTAGAGCCAGTGGCCCTTTTATTATTCACTGCTCCCACTGCTCCTTGTGAGGCATGTCCCATAATGCCCTGTGAGGGCTCTATACATTTTACTGCAGCCACACCCAGTGTGCAACAAACTGTGGGCAGCCAACTCCTTGCAAAACCTGGTCTTTAGAGGCAAACATACAAAGTTTTTGCACCTTAATTGCTCAACAGATCCTGAATCAATTTGACCAAATCACAAAAGGTACTCTTTCTGGACTAAGATCTAGCTTTCTGTCAAATATTGAGTAAATCCATTCAGCTGTTTAGGCTGCAGCTTTGTCTAAAGTTTCTATGGAAAAATTAATTGGGAACAGGTGCTTTGGGACTCTCCACCTTTTCTTGGATCACCCCGAAACTTTCCAGATGGAGTGGAGGTGTAAGAACATTTTTTGGAAAGTATTGTGGAGATTCATCAAACGACACCAAGGTTATAAGCAAACCCAAAAATGTTTTTCCTATGGAAACACGAAAATAAGTACCCAGTGGCGACTGCCACTAGGAATGAGTTTGTATGTATGTATATATTTATATATGTATAGAGTATGTGTGTATCTAGAGAAAAAAGGTTAATAATAGGTTATAGTTAGGAAAATTGTATTTATGTCTGGTATAAAAACCTAAATTAAACTTCACATACTTTAGAAATTCCATAGTTATAGTTATCTACAATTTGTATGATTTATGCACCACTTACACACTTATTTCTGTTATGTGTGCCAAATACACCTTAAGCTACACAACCATAACAAACTAAAAGGTATACTTACTTATATTTATACTCACGTACCACCTTTAAATTAATATAACTCGTGCACTACTGTACACAGTCTTGTCACCTCTTTCTCCACACTACACTCTATAATTATTTGAATATATATATATATATATATATATATATATATATATTACCTACTGGCGGTCGCCAGTAGGTAGTTATAGTTAGGATTTTTTTCAATGTTAAATCTCAAAATTCTATTTGGAATAACTTTGGCACCGGTTGACGAATCTGCCTGAAAATATCATGAAAATGGCCTCGTCGAGCTCCGGTCCTTCCCTGAAAGTTTGGGGGGGATACAATAAGCGGGGGCCGAGATAAAAGGGGGGTCCCAAAACGCGTTTTCCCCATGTTAATTTCCATAGGGCGGTCGATTTCACTTTTAGCCCGAACGGCTGAATGGATTTACACCAAACTTGGCAAAATTGTAGGGAGTGGTAGCCCGATGTGCCTTTGCTATGTCTCAAGATATGTGCTCCAGTGGATTTTGAGTAATTTAGGTTCAAAAAAATATATATATCTATAGCAGCGCACCGGTGCGCGCACCAGGGAGCGCTCCGGGCGCGTGACGCGAGGTGCGCATGGAAAGCTGATTGGCTCTCGGGTGTCTGTAAACATTCCAAACAGTCCAGAGCGGTCGCCATCTTGTGTCTCGGTAAAATCGAGACATAAGAGGTGGCTAAAACAAAGTGGGAACTGACCATAAGGCGTCAGGGATAGACCCCTTTGACCCCCTAGGTTTGATGTGGGGGCTATAAAAGGGCCCCGCGGGGCATTTAAAATATTTTTTTTTTTTCGTTTTGCGCGGGGGAAGCGCCCGGTACGCGCACCAGGTAGCGCACCGGAGAGCGTAAAATGAGGGAAAAAGATGACAGAGTTTTTAAAAAATGAAGTTTTTATTTAGAAATTGGAGGTAGTTCTGAAAAGAACTTTTTTTTTTCTTCTTTTTGTTGTTTTATATTTTTTTGTGTTTTTGGAACTTTTTGAACTTTTTTTGGCTTTTCAAAACAGTTTTATATATTTTTTTGTATTTTTTAGGGGGAGAAACAAAAAAAGGGAATTGAAACTGGCTCAACTGGAGCAAAAAAACAAAAAACCCAAAAAATTATTTCTTTTTGGGGCACTTGTGATTATCACCTGCAAGGACGATGAGCTTAACACTTTGTTCCCCATAGGAGATAAGCTTGCCACAAGCAGTACAAGTAATTTTAAAATCAGCAAATCTCGGCTGAATGCAAGGCATCACCTCAGATGTTTCTGGTTGCGAGGAAGTGGGTTGGTTTCTTTGGGAGGGGGTCCTTGATGACTGGGGGAGGTTACTGGCCAGTTCCCGGAACTCTGCACGAGAGTAGTTGTTTGGATGCTTTCTTGTCATGTGCCGAATCATGGTATAGTTACCAAAAGAATATTTCTTGTTTGGGTTGCCCCGTGAAAGTTCATCATTGCAGATGAGGCAAGTCACCTTGGGAGCATTCACCTTTTTTTTCCCCTCTGGAATTGAAAAAAACTGCCAAACAATGTGTGGTTTGGGTTTGTAAGGTGTATTTTCTTCTGGCAGCCATCTTCTTCTCCCCTCCTCCTCTTCCTCTTCCTCCTCCTCCTGTTCTTGACCACCAATATAATTTGGAGCTGGTCCTCTTGGTGGTGGTGGTGGTGGTGGTGGGGCAGATGCACCAGCTGATGCTACTACTGAAGCCATTATTTGGAGCAAAAAAGTAGAGAGAGCAACAAACAGGTCTTCCTCAGTCAAAGGACAAAGTCAGAATAAGGAAAAAAGGTGGGGTCTTTCATCATTTAGAAAAAAAAACTGTCCTGAACCAATGAGAAGTGTTATTTTCAGGTCACAAGACCAGGGGCTTCATCATTATGAAACTAAAACTGTTATGAACCAATGAAAAGTGTTATTTTCTGCTCACATGACCCGACGCGCTTACGCTACGCGCACGGGGGCGCGCAGCGTAAGCGCGTCGGAAGTTTACGTTGTGCGATCGTATTCGCTCGAGTACTTCCGGGTGCGCTTACGCCGTGCGTATCACGCGGTCGCGGCTACGCGATACGTCACGATCATGTTTTCGTTTGCGATATTGGCGCTCACGAGACGCTCCCCGGAGCGCGCCCGGGGGCGCTTTTCAGAAATACGCTTTTCGGGGCGCACTCCGGGGCGCGCTCTGGGAGCGCTCCCCCCAAAAATAAAAAAAATAAAAATGGGATAATTGTAGAGACAGGTAGCCCTATTCTGAAGTGGTTTGTAAAAAAATTAACTTTATAAAAATATGTATTGTGCTACATTGGGCTTAATATATGTTAGAGCCAAAATGTAGCCCAAATGTAGCCCAAAGTAGCCCAATGTAGCCCAAAGATGGCCACCAGAGATCAAAAATTGTAAATGTAGCCCAAAATTCAACTAGATGTAGCCCAACTGTAGCCCAATGACAGAATGTACCAGAGTGTTGAAAAGAACAACTAGAGTGCTAACAGTCTTATTTATAAAGTGAAACTTATAGTTAGGAATTAGCATTAAAAAAACCTTTGAAATTCACTGAAAAAAACCATAGGTTTCACACCAGTTATAGTTAGGAATTAGCATTTAAAAAACCTATTAAATTCACTGAAAAAACCATAGGTTTCACACCAGTTATAGTTAGCTGGAAATTTTACTGATATAAAACCATTGAAATTCCCACGTTATAGTTAGTCGGACTCACTATAACTTGCGCGTGCAATGCACTGCTGATGACATCACATATTACATCACTCATGACATGGTCAGTGACATCACTCATGACATCACTGATGACACCATCCAGTGAATATGTGTCTTTCTGAAAAATAAATATTAGTGAGTTATGTTTAAATATTTAAATACATATATTAGTGTTTCACTTTGTGTATAAGTGGCTACATGTGTTGATAAGTAGCTACATGCGTATGTATATGGGTTATTTGATATTTTTAGTAGTATCAGTATGAGTGTCTATATGGTTTGGTGGAGGTATTACTTAGCACATAGATGCATGAGTGACTGACTCTTTGTTTGTATGTGTTTTGAAGACAGCATATGTACAGGACTGTATGGGTGGATGAGTGCCTATATGTGTTTGTTAGTGAGTGAATGACTGTCTCACTAGTGTCTTTATCAGTAACTACATATGTTTTAATCTAGTATATATGAATATTGATGTATATAAGTGAGTATATGTGAGAGTAAGAGATTGTAAGATTTCCTGTTTAAATAAGTATGTGTTTCTATAAGTGATTGTTTAAGAGAATAAATATGTGTAATTTTCAGTAGAAGTAAGGTGGAAGTGTGTGTATAACTCTATATTCAAATAAATGGTTGTTCAATAGTTTATTTGCACGTGTGAATATGTGTGTGAGTAACTTTTGGATGAATGTCGGTGTGTAACAGGATGTATAGGTGTATCTCTTCATATGATGAGTGAGTATATGTATGAGTGACTATATAGAACTGTTGGTGAATGAGTGGATGTGTATATAGATAGTGGAAGTACAGAATTGCTTGTTGTAACTGATATAGGTATGTCCATTTTTTAAAAATTTCAGTTTCTATTTTTGAATATGTGTCTCAAGGGTTACTTTACACTGAGAGGAGGTCTGTGACTGTGTCACAAGGATGGTGTCATCAGTGATGTCATGAGTGATGTCACTGACCATGTCATGAGTGATGTAATATGTGATGTCATCAGCAGTGCATTGCACGCGCAAGTTATAGTGAGTCCGACTAACTATAACGTGGGAATTTCAATGGTTTTATATCAGTAAAATTTCCAGCTAACTATAACTGGTGTGAAACCTATGGTTTTTTCAGTGAATATATATATATATAAATATTTTCCGTACCTATTACTACTTTACTTTACTAAAGTGATAATAGGTATGGGAAAAATACCAAACCTAATACTTACCTACATTACAAGGTGTAACGTAGAACACAGGGACCCTTGAGCTGAAAACAACATAGCTGCTCTTAACTTTTTGTAAAAGATATCACTAGGGATGCCATCATGGCCAGATGCTTTATGATTAATAAACTCTGTTACAGCTTTTGCAACCTCCTGATAAGTGGGGACTGCTAGCTTTGGGCCACCCTGTTTGGGCGCTTGTCGTTGAACTTTGAAGGACATTTAGGCTGACTATCACTCCTATATACCCCTGAAAATTGGTCAACCCATATGTCAGGAGAAACTGTTACATCAATACAGGTGTTGTGACTATCTTGAAAAAAGGAAGCATTAACAGTCTTCTAGAAAAGACTGGCATACTTACTAATGGATGCTTCATATAATTTGTCCCACAGCTCTTGTCTAATAATCGCCCTACAAGCTCTATGTTTCCGTTTATACTGATAACTGCACAATCTCACCAGCCCTATATCCATAGGTTTCTGTTTCAAGGCCATGATGAGATTGCTATGAGTCTGCAAACAATCACTATTGAACCATCTATGTGGGCTTTTGACTTTGTAGCCAGCTGTAATAATTCATTTATTGTTTGAATTATATAATCAAAAGCTTCCAACATACATTTCAGAATTATTTAGCTTTCTAAGTAGACACAAATGTATGCCATATTTTCTTTTATGAGAATCTTAAGTGAGATGTCAGGGTTTACCAAAGCCCATTTACTCATTAGATCCTTATTTATATTACAAGTTATCAACTGAATAATTGACTTAGTGGGATATGTATTAAACTGTATATAAAAAAAAACAGGAAAATGATCACTAAAATTTTTTTTAAATTAAAAAACCCACTGCCTTTGTTTTATAGTAATCTGAAAGAGCAAGAAAATGAATGAGACTACATTGACCTCTTCCTATATATGTGTAGCCTAATCCTGTTCTGAGTGCATGATGTGATCCATTGTCAGAAAGAGCGAAGATTTAGAAAATAAAGAATTAAAAGTGTCCCCACAAGGGTTATGATCAAAATGGTATAGATCTTTAGTATCCTCTCCCAGCAGATTACAGGCTGAAGTTTTGGATAGGGGCACAATCTACAGTTGAAGTCGTCCGTCCCCCCATTAAATAATAAAATCAGTATTAAGATCCATTACATGTTTACTAAGGGAGTATTCAAGCCTCTCAGCTATATCAATGTTGGCAGGGACATAATTATTACGACAAAAATTGAAAGTGTGGCAAATCAATATGGGTACTGCAGACCTTACTGCCCAGAGTTGTTTCTATTAAGATAAGCAAACCACCTCTGTGATGACCCCCAATGAATGGCCAGCTAGGATGTGAATTGATACAAACCCATCTATATAAACTGGTTCCCAGCCCCAGGTAACTATAATATAGCCCTTTTTAGGCTTAAGCAAGCCTAGGGGGTCAGAGTGTTTCTACCCTGCCCCCTTTGCGTGTTTTGCTCATTTGTTTCACTGCTTTCTTGTGCCTCGGTTCTACCGATCACAAGATGGCTGCCAACACTTCCTGGTTTGGAGTGTTGACAGCCAATGAGCATGCAACTCGTACTCGGAAAGGTACGCGTACCCAGCGATTTTTCAACAAAAAAATAATTTGGGGGGGGGGCTTTGGGGGTCCTTGTGGGACCCCCTGAGCAGGCCTAGGGGGGTCAGGGTATTTCTACCCTGCCCCCTTTTTGCGTTCTACACGTTTGTTTTTCTGCTTTCTTGTGCCTCAGTCTACCTAGGCAAAAGGTGGCTGCCAACACTTCCTGGTTTGGAGTGTTGACAGACAGTTGACAGCCAATCAGCATGCAGCTCGTGCTTGGAATGGTACGTGTACATACGCGTATGGTACGCGGGCCTGTACGCATACTGTACGTGTACGGTAAGCGCCTATAGAGATATCTATGATTTTACTTTAGATTTTCTCCGGAAATACTGAACGGATTTACACCATTTAACAAAAAGAATGATCTGCAAACCGAACTCTACCTCTCTGCCAAATTCCGTTCAGCCGTTCGGGCTGTAGCCCTGGCTAAAGGTCCTATGGAAAATTGCATGGGGAAAACACATTTTGGGACCCCGTTTTTTCTCAGACCCCGCTTCATGAATCACCCACAAACTTTTAGGAAAGGAGAGGAGCAGAGCAGGCCATTTTCTTGGAGAAATTCGCAAAGATTCGTCCACCGGCGCCAAAGTTATTCCAAATAGAATGTTGCGGATTTCCTATGGAAACTAGGTCCTAACTATAACTACCAAGTGGCGACCGCCAGTAGGTAATATATATATATATATATATATATATATATATATATATATATATATATATACATATATATATATATATATATATATATATATATATATATATATATATATATATATAAGTTTGTATGTATATTTGGTTGAACCTTGCAACATTGGGTAGAGCCAATGATATGCCGATTTACGGCTTAATGGGACTATTTTACAGCATTAACTGTTGGGCAATGTATACATTCCAAGATGGCGCCCAATGTGTGTTTAAGGTTGTTGGACTTTTCTTTATTGCCATAAAAGTTATTAACCAGTCACGATCATGGTGTCATGAACACAGATGAAGGCTTGACGCCGAAACGCGTTTGTTCGCTTCAAAATAAACTAAGCCTGTTGTGAAAAGCTCCCCCCGTAAGTGCGTTTTTTTCTTTCCGAAATTGAGCCTGAGACGTTGCGGCTGTCCACGGCCGCTAACCGCACCCGCCTGTGAGTGCACCGGATGAGAAGTGGAGAGACAAGCAGTAATATATATATATATATATATATATATATATATATATATATATAATAAACGACACTCCTGTATCACTGACAATATAACGAAAATCAGGTACGGACCCCAGCATGCGTTGTTAATGAAAGTGCTTTATTCTAAATGGCATCAAATACAAATACAAAAGCAAGTGCCCAGCATTACGCGTTTCAACTGTGACACCACAGCCTTAATCACAGTTATCTGTGATGTCATCAGTGATGTCACTGACCATGTCATGAATGATGTAATATGTGACGTCATCAGCAGTGCATTGCAGGGGCGTGTGTTATAGTTAGGTGAACTAAATATAACAGTGGAATTTCTATGGTTTTGTATGATTGAAATGTGCAACTAAGTATAATGTCCCTGAAACCTATGTTTTTTTCAGTGAATTTAAAAGGATTTTTAAATGCTAATTTCTAATTATAATATTCATTAAACCTATGTTTTTTTCAGTAATTTTGAAAATAAATTGTGATATTTTGTAACTTTAATATCCTAAAAATAGTTTTTGTCATTTTTTTGTTTGTTATGAAAGATATATAATGTCTCCAGTTTTCTTAAATATTAATTTATATATTTTTTTGGGGAGAAAAAAGTGGAGTCCCATAATCATTGTGTAACGATCTTGGTGGGAGTGAGAATTTAAAACGCCATATTGGTAAAGTCATGAAGGATGCCCGTTTCAGCCAGCCAACTCCACTTACGCTTACAGGGAGGGAATTACAATGCTACATTTCCCACGTCTTCCATGTAGTGATCTGCTGATCACAGGTCTAATTGTCAGCATGCCAGTCGCTCCCTCACTGCTGGCTTACACCCACACCACACCCATGCAGCACAGGCATCACAGGACATGTGAACCCTGCTAATAAAAAAGGGCCGGGCGCACGTGCCCGACACCATTTCCACTCTCTATCTAGGTGTATCCGTGTGCTTATTATGTTGGTGGCAGCCGAGGCACTCAGGCCAACACGGGCCTCCTGCAACGTGCCGATGGCTTGAGGTGCACAGAGATGGTGGCAACCGAAGCACTTTGCCGGAAACTGGCATCCCGCCACGTGGCGATGACTTAAGGTGCAAAGAGTTAGGGGAAGCTGATGCATTTTATCCGAAACAGGCCTCCCAACATGTGGCGATGACTTCAGCTGCATGGAGTTAGTGCCACCAGTGCTGAGCTGGTGTGCATCCTGCGATGATGCATAGGCCTCCTTACATCATACTGTCAATCATACCTGATTTGAATTGTGAGTTCGGCTGGACCATGTGTGCGCCAAAGGCAGCTGGCTGTACATACTGGACTCCTCGACGTGGTGCAGCAAGATGCGTTGGGGCTTGTGCCGCAGAATCCAGCGACGGCTGAGGAGGTTGCTCCAGCATGTGGTGGGCTCTTTTGGAGACATGCCAGTGACGGAGGTGAGCATTGAGGTCTGGGTGCGCATGGTCGGGCAGTCATCGCTGGGGGGGAGGATTTGTCTGGGGATCAGGGCTGGGATGTTTGAAAAAGATGTAGATTTCATGCACACTACCTGAGAAGTTTGCGACAACATTAGTGTACAGGCCCCGGTGGTCCAGTTTTACCTGCACATGGTTGGAATGCGTGTGGTGTCTGTTGTGGTGATTGTGTGCAGTGTCGGGAGGGGCACAAGTAGTACATGTGTGCAGTCAATTGCCCCCCAACACATGCAGGAAACCTTCTATGGTGTGATTCCCTTGCTTGGTCTCCATCTGTTTCTACGCAGTGTGGGTACAGTGGACATGTAGGTGTATCAAGCTGAAATGAATCGTGATGCTTACAGGTATGATACATCCTGCATAATGAGACCGCAACAAAAGTGTGTGTGGTTTTAACATTCCTTTTCTTTCCTACGAAGGTTACGACCACACAAACTTCTGTTACAGTCATTTTGTGCAGGATTGATCATACCTGTAAGCATTCCGATTTGTCCAAGTGCAATACTTTGTACCATATTACGTGTGTGACCATACTAACGCTTGACCATTGTCTTTATTTATCCAACAAGTTTCTGAATAGAGTTTTCGGATTTCCAGGACAATCTATAGGTTTTTCGATCCACAAGTTGATGTTCCCCGTTGGAAATTGCACTTGTTGTTTGATGTTTTTGTGTTGTTAATTTATGTTTTTCTAATAAAAGTACTGTTTTTCCACTACTGTTGACTACTAGACTTCATGACCTGGTGCACCCCCATTTCAGTGACTAAATTCTTGGATCTGAAGCACAGATGGGTCAAGCAGTGGCTCGGGTTGGGGTTGGTTGTGCAGGAATACTACGAATTGAGACGAGCGGGTGGTGTGGATACAGGGGCCCTTTGTTGCTTTTGTAGACATGCATCCAAGACGTGTGAGGAAGTTTATTAGGGCTGGCTGTGAGACTCCTCCAACTCTCACATTTGTTAGTTAGAAGATACCAGAGGCCAACAGGTGCAGCACAGCCAGCAGCTTTGTCTGCGTAAGCATGTTGATTGTCCGCTGTGTTGGTACCGTCAGCCTGTGGGCAATGTGGCAGTGTGCACCAAGTTGAGAATGGGGCAATTATTCTTTTGCCACTTTTGCTGCGCTAAAGTGCTGATAACTCAGTGATAAGTCCCCACTGTTGGGTTATACTGTGACTCTAAAACGAGCCCTTATGTATATTAGGACTTTATTGTAGCCACATGCGAATCACAAGAAAAAGGAAAGTGGGCAGGGTACAAACACCCTGACCCTTAGGCCTGCTCAGGGGATCCCACAAAAAGACTCAGGGCCAAAAGATTATTACTATTTTATTTTTTAAATAGGTTAGGTGCACGAATCCGGACGAAAAAAATACAAAAAACGATGGGGCGTATTCTCAAGGACGTATCGCTGAGTTATCGGCACTTTAGCGCAGCAAAAGTGTCAAAAGAATTATCATCCCATTCTCAACCTGGTGAAAACTGCTGCTATAGACAGTTTTCCAGTGATAACTTCTGCAAAAAACATCGCCATGAGTGAGAGCAACAACTAGCGCTAATGATATGCAGAGTAGGCCTTCCCGTGCAAAAAACACCATGTACATACCCCTTCCCGATATTTTTAACGACCAGCCAAATCTGCAATGCAATTTAAAAACAGGCGATAAGCCGTGTTAGCAGTAAGAATTTAACATCTGCTTTTTACTGGTATAAAGCAGGACGCCTAACTGCCGTATAAAGGGAGCACAGCCCAGAGCGACATCTGAAAACCAACACATGTCATAGAGCTACTGATCATGCATCTCCCGACACCCAAGAAGGTACAACACCCACCACCCCCAGGACCTCCCCCCTGGACCACCCCCCTACTACCACTAAGGCACCGCAGAACAGGACAGCAGGCCTTCCCAAAACGGCATGGCCCCTCAGCCACACAATAGCTGAATGTTGGGAGACGTGGCAACCAAGTATTTTTGAAGGAGGCAAGTCGCCCAACAATAACAATGCACACAATGCTAAGTGTAACTGTGATGTGCTGGACAGACCTCACTATGCATAGCACAGACCTCTCCATGTGTACATATACTGTTGGTGCTTGTAGTGGTGTGAACAGTGGACGCAACCATGTTACCTCAGGCAGTCATGTAGCCATGTCGTCGCCCCTGTAAGCGGAAGCGGAGTGGGCTGGTCCAACGTACATAACTCCAGAGTAGGAGTGTGAATAAATTGGCCGGGGCTCTGGGCGTGGCTCACGTCTGCCAAAGCGGTGGCCCTCAACCCACCACAAGGCTGCTGCTGTGACTGCAGGCCTCCTCGACACAGGCCCCCTGCCAACCCAGCGGCACAGCACTGCAGAGTTATGTCTGTACAGACTACTGCCTTCGACGTACACTGAGGACAGCAGGGTCACAATTCAGATGGAGTCACGATTGCAGATGATGCAGATGGCGGAGGCGGTCCCCAGGGCAATCAAGGTTTCTATTTTCAAAGCCCTGGGTAGGTGGTGGTCCCCGGGACTTCGGAGGACCCGCAAGGCCCCCCTTGCATATCTAATTAAAGCCCCGGGGGATGACTAGCCCCGGGGCTGCGGAAGAGCCGTGTGCCCTCCCACACCTAATTTACATAGCCTGTCAAGCATTGGTTACCATGCAACTCTCTCACTTTGGACTGTTCTTGCAGCCCAACTTATCCTATGGCAACAAACACCTTCTGATAACACTTTATAAGTTGTATTCAAAATGTGAATAATTAATAGCGAAGAGGAAATATTCTATACTTGAATTCACATGTGTCTACTGAGATGAAGATAATGCAGTTGGAACAAATTTGCTATGATTTGTTAAAGTATTTTCCTGACTTATGCTAACTAGGCTTCAATTAGGCCTCAATTAAAACATTTCTAAAATGTATGTCACAGCCTTACAGTTATTCTATGTTTACTTTCTGCTGCACGTAGTTAAGCAAAATGTCGATATGCTTATTCTTGAATGACACTGATCTTGAAAAAGGCTGCCAGAGGGCCTATTGTAGCACTTATTCAAGGTTGTTCTGCTTGCACACAGTATTACATTCATTCACAATGGTTCATTATTTTTTAGGCCTCGCCTACACAGCGCCAATGCGCCGCATAGGAGACCTTTACTGATCAATTCTATTTTGCCCCAAAAATGTGCACGGGTTGCATTGCTTTCAATGGCAACATGTGCATGTTTGGCAAATTCCCTTGCAGGAGGGAGCCTTGAAACCATATGGCTCCTGCTCACTCCTGCAAGGGAAACAGGCGCAGGCCCCTCCTCTCTCCCCTCCCCCTGCTGCCAGAGCGAGGAGCGTGCGCCTGTCTTTTTTGGATGCATTTCACAGGGAAGCAACTAAATGAATGAAGGAAAGAGAGGTTGTGAACCGTTTCTTCAAGCCACGGTATTCAGTAAGTGAGGAGCAAGACAGAAAGAGAAGGAATGATAGGAAGAGAGATCGGGCGGGTGGGGCAGCTGCCGGCACAGAAAAGAAGAGGACATTGTCCGTGTCTGCTCTGGGTGGTAAGAAAGAGACATAGTCCTTTTCTTTCTCTGCCCGTCCCGAACATCCACGAATGCAAGCAGAGCCTTTTCTGAATGGCTTTGCTATTTCTGCTATCTTGGGACACAGTTTTGAAAAGAAAAAGTAGGGGAAGTGAATCTTTTTAATAAAAGAAGTAGGGGCACGCCGTGCCCTTCCGATCCCGCCCACTTTGACCACTGTTCAAAACTGACCCAGACAAATGGTCAGACTGGCTCACCGCCTCTGCTCACACCTGCCCTTGAAATGCAAGCACAAGCCGCCTCCTGTCCTAGAAGGAGTAATCCAGGGTCAGCCTCTAGCTAGTGCTTTCAGTCATTTGATGTTGAAGCCAAGCGCTGTGCATGAATCCTCTCATGACGTCAGGAGGCTTTTGCTGTGGAGCAGCATCCAATCCAATACATGAACCTGGGCTCAGGTCCAACTGTGACCCCTGGTGTGAGGTGCTGACCCTCTATCGACTGATTCAGGGATTCTGCTTCGTTGTTTTAATTAATCTGCTTTTGGTGAACAGAAAGTTGGGGCGGGGGTCCCACTAATATCCACCAAGACCTTTTTAAAGGTGCTGGGGTAAGGGTTTAAGGGTCAGGACATTTTCATCTCAGGAGGAAATTTACTTCAATCAAGGGTGGAGGGAGGGGTGCGAAGTGCCACCCTTGTTGGCACCCCTGCCTTTCCATCCTGAGACAACTTTCTTCGTCTCAAACTCAGTGGAAACCAGGATATTTTCTCCCAAGTGAGGAATCCGAAGATTAAATGAAACCCGGAGGGTTTGTGAATTCTTACTATTTACTGAGGGGTGGAGTCTGGCAAAGACTGAGGCGCAAACGTCACAGCGCAAGCCTAAAAAAGTTCTGTGCTCCTGTGTCTCACCTCCTCAGGAGCCCATAGATCAGTCTCATGGTTAGTACCATGCCATGTTGGGGTCAGGCAGTCACATATGCGCTGATCTCCAGCCTCTGTGGGAGGCTTCAGTCCCCCCTAGCACCTCGACCGTGGCGATCATCAACGGGTCACAGACATCGTCCAAGTCTCCTCTTTGTTAAGGCCGCTGTTAATTCGGATGGGTAGTCCCAGTCGTCGGAGCCGCTCTCAATGCCCCCGCTGCTAGTCCTCTCGGTTTTGACACATTTTGGGTCTTCTACATGCCTGCATGTGACAGATAAGTGCAGTGGAGAGAGGAGCCTGCGAGGATTGCGTTCACATGCCCATGACGGTGGGCCATGCCACGAGCCTGGTTTTTCATGCTCTCAGAACTGGTGCACAATGTTCAGCAACAGTACCAGATTCCTTGTATGTGTGTGAATTGAGCATTAGCATAAGTAAACAAACAGCTTTTATTGTACAACACTACAATTCCTGAATATCCTTCTTACGTATTTGTACATATTGATGTTTTATTTTTACTCAGTTTATATGTGTCTCTGTACATTTTCACAGGTATCGCATTACAGGTTACAATAAAAACATACTTAATGATGAACCCAGTGCTCCAGTTATAACAATGTCAACATGCATAAACCCATATGTGTTGCTCCCTGACGTTGTTTCCTGTATTAAAAATAGAAATGACTCCAAATCCTGATGTCGTTTTCAGACAAAAGTTCGTTTGAGGCACATTTGTTTTCTATGTGTAAATTGATACAAGAAAGCGCATCATCTGAGCGTAGTATTTTGGCAAATGAACTGGAAATGCTCCATCCATTTTGAAGTTGCAACTACTGAACTTCAGCAGAACATTCATTGCATTCTGTACTATATTATTAAATACATAAAAAAGGATATGTGTTAACACAAGGCAGACTTTGTAGCTTTTTGTAAATATTTGGTCAGTACTAGCATTTCATAATGTTTAGGGCTTCTTAGGATAATTGGGAATGTTAAGGGATTGGTTGTGCAAATGATTGTCTCTACTCTCACTTTTTCCATTGTCTAACAACAGTTGTAGGCAGAAATGTTAGTCACACCCCCTGGTATCCGCAATTTGCTGGAAAAGACAAGGGTCCCAGAAGGCAGACACATTTCATTGGAAAATCCAGAGCATACTTGATTCTGTGATTCATTTGACACATTGCTATATGCTCTATGGGACTTGAATGGTGTTACTTCTCTTTCCCCAAATTCCCCAAACAACATTGGTCTCTTTGCAGGTACCCTAGTGCAGTGGCGCCTGGAGATCTTTGAAAGGGGTGAGGTTCAATGCTTGCACTGCACCCAGTTGCAGTGAGTAAGTTAAGTGAAGAACATGGGATTAAATAGTGCATTTTAAAGCTAAATTCTCACATAAATATTGCTAAACAAGCATTGGCATAGCCAATAGATCTCGCTTTTGGGACCTTATAAGTTTTTAGTTATGCAGCACAATATCCTTGGTGCAACAACACCAAGTGTTGCATGGCTAAACACTTATAAGGTCCCAAAGGCGAGACCTATTGGCTATGCCAATGCTTGTTAATGTAAAGGGTTTGCTATGACATCTCAGTATGACATTAGGTTAGAAGGGCTGAATCAATATTCATGAAGTGGTTAGTGCTAAGGTGGTAGGGTTATGTGACGATTTTAAAAACCTGTATTTTGATTTGTTGAAAATGTATTTCTTTGCTCACACCACGGTGACCTTGCAGACCTAACGCTTTTCCATTGAGAAAATGGCTAAATAAACCCTTGAATGTGAGGGAATAGGTTACTATTAGGGGTGCTGTATGATTTTTGTCTGGTTGTGCTGCAAATTTGAGGCTTAGCCTGTTTCTGATTGTGCCTATCATTCTGCAGTTGTACTAATTACTGAGAGCCTTCATGCAATGATTCAATGTATTAAATGAGATTTACTGCATAGGCACTTTACTGTTTCTGTTTTCTACCCTTTTTCCTAAATTTCACTTTCAAAACCCTTTGTAGTCAGGCCTTTCTTTATTTGATTGAATTTTGAAATGCATTTTGCAATGCTGTTTTGAATTTTGTGTCTGGCACATACTGTCTCATGAAACTTAGGGTATTACCATCCCGATACATCTAACTCCTGGGCGCACCACTGAGCTGTAAACTTTAGGAGCAAATCCTGTCCACACTGCATGTTCCATGAGTTGCTCTTTCCTACCCGTAATCAAGAAAGCCAACAAGTAATAGAAGGAGCCTCAAAACGTACTCTATGCATATTTTGAAGATAATTAAATGCAGGCAGGCAACTAATCAATGCAATTAAACATACACAAGTCTATGACATGTTCTCCAAACTGTAGGTTGCTAGGCTTTTAGCCTTTGATTCACTACATCCAACAACCTGAGCAGAATCATTGGCAATTCAGATTTTTAAAATGGGCTCTAAGAGGGATCGCAAGTGCTAGCACCCCATTTTCCTCTTTGACTCTTATGCTAAGATCTTGGGTAGAGTGATGCTAGAACGCTTAGAACAATGGTTTTAGGTAATAGCGGCCTAACAGAGTCATAATGTGGGTTCAGGAGGGGGTTAGGGATGGTAGAGCATTGAATTCATTTAGTTCTCCTCATAGAGCAATACAGAAGTGCTAAGAAAGGCCATTTGCACTTACGTTTTTCTGACTAGTCTAGTGCTTTTGATTTGGTAAACCATACATCCCTGTGGCAAACCACGTCCTCAATGGGTGCACCATCAGAAATAGTGTGATTGTAGCTAAGGGCACTGTGGGCCCAATGGGGAGGGTTCTCTACCGTTTAACATTCAGAGAGGAATCAGGCAAGGGTGCGCATTGGCACCCATCTCGCTTCTCTAATTATAAATGGAGTAGATAACTTACTCCAGGATGGGACTACAGACTCTCCACGAGTGGAAGAAAGGTTGGTCCCTGTTGTCCTACATGCTGTTGATGCTGTCCTCTTCTCACAGACTACAAAAGGCCTGCAAAGACTAATGGACTGTTTTGTGGTCCTCGTGGAGAACCAAGATCTTAAAATAAACCTAAGGAAAACCTACACAAGGATCTGTGGAAAGGGAGCTTGTAAACCACATGTTCATTACATCAATGGCACACAAATTGAAAAGGTCACTTAATTTTTCTACCTGGGTATTCTCTTTAGTTCTAATGGTTCCTGAACCAACCATATACACAAAAATAGGCTAAAGATGATACGTGTCTGTGAGGGCATTTATAAAGTTGCTACCAAGTTAGGTTGAAAACCAATTTAGGAGATGGCCTTAACGTAGAGAGCCAAATGTACATCTGCTGCTTTATAGGGGCAGCCTCTGGAGTTTAACAGAGTCCTCTACTTTACAAATGCAAGAGAATTTACTTTTTCTGGTCACTGCTTGACACATCACAATTTGTATCAGCCTATGTAGTACACAGGAAATTTGGCATGCAATATTTAGAGGATCTATCATCAATAGAGCCTGTCCAATTGTGGCATTCTATTAGGAGTAAAAAATATACCAAGTTTACAAAAGCAATTATAAAGGATTGTTTAAGTTTAGAAAATACTTTGAGATTTCCATGGTTCATGTATATCGCCAGATTGCCCAGATTAAAGAGAATAAACCCCCCCCCCCATTAATGAATGACCCTGATAGCATAATGCATGCAAAAAGGAACTCAAACTTTTACTACTTAAAAAAACAGGCTGATGCTAGATGTGCCAAAGACAGTAATAACCCTTGGTTGTTAGATCCCTCTCTTCAGCACAGAGATATTGTATTGTATTGTATGTTGGATTTATATAGCGCTTATAACCCAGGGGTCTCTAAGCGCTTGCCTTGGGAACCCGTCCTGGCTTTTCCCTGTGAGATAGCCCCTACAGGGCATCCCCAGGGTGAAAGCCAGGCATCCTGCCGCAGGGGGCCGTTGTGGAGATTAAGCAAGCTTAATGCCCAGAGTTGCAGAGTGTGAACCCATGATTAGGTCAGGCACCATAGCGAGAATTATCGAGTCCGTGGACATTTGAGCTCAAGACCCTGCCGCGTCAGGAATTGAACCCTGGTCCCGGGTCTGCCTGCTCTAACCAGTGAGCCACACTTCTCCACAATTATTTCACAGGAACATCTAATACCCAATATTGTTTTTTCGTGACACATCTATGATTGGGTACACCTCATGCTCTGGTAGCCTTTCAGAAAATGAAACAATGGTCTGTGGCAGCTGTCAAATGCCCATGTGATGGAAGATCCATTAAATCAACAATACGTGCTATCCGATTGTGTAGCTTCTATAGTGGAATCAGGAAAGTCTATTTAAAACCATTGTTTTAGCTAATATTATGAGGGATTACAATGATGCTTATTTATATCTATGTTCCCTGGATGATCCATAAATGTGTTTAAGGGTTGCCTATTTTATATGGAAAGTCATTTGCATTAGGAAAGATCTTACCTTTATGTTCTGAACTCTCTGTTGGTATTTTATGTGACTGGCTGATAGCCCAACACTTTCATCTACCTACAGTCTGTAATTAGCGCCCGACGGTGGGTAAGCTGCCTGGCAGCTTAGCCTTAATATTCTATTTTTATGAAGGTGATAGCATGACTAAGTGGGACCTAAAGATCGCAGTGAAAGTCGTGCTTTAGCAGGTTTCCCACTCTATTTTATATTAACATAGCAGCACCTAATTAAAGGTTTTTGTTTTATAGAGTATGGTGGCTAACGGGGGGGGGTCATCATGGCAGGGCAACCTCATTAGCTGTGGATACGGTCCAACCAGACTTATTTTAATGCACCAAGATGCACAGGTACTTTGTGACCCTAGAGGTCGGGTCTAAACTTTACTAAATCGCATTATCACTTTACAATGTGCTTGATTTCCTTATATCTCGACAACCTACATTTACGCTTTTGTTTTTCTGCTACGCTTTATTTTTCTGCTACAGCTGAGGAGTCTTGGAATATACTATGAATCGCACTATATTCTGTTTTTACTGCCAGTAATATATTTTAGTTTATATTTTGTATTTTATATATTATATTTTGTAATTCACCATCTATTGACCCTGTGTTTTAAAGCACTAAAACATTGACACAAATTGTGCACTCAATTTTAGCGTACTATGTCAGTTGCAACAGCGACATGACAAGATATTTCTTTTTATACATTTTGGGAATTGTTATTCACACTTTTATGTTTTTCTTTTAAGACCGAATAAAGATTTGAAATTGAAATCGACTTGCTACATCCACAAACACTTTTCCAATGTGAAATCCTTTCGACTTTAGAAATGTCTTTCCTCTATTAGGGGTAGGCAAGGTTTATATAATACAAACAACATGTAAACAGACTGTAGCTATTACTGCATTCATATCAGCTATTTAGTGCATAGTTTATTCCTTTTTTAGCATTGGGTCCAAACTGCAAAGAAAGTCAAGGGTGCTCTGACAGCATTGAGCAGATTACCAACTTTCTTGGAATTCACAAATGATTCAGATAGTACTCATTGGGAACTGCAATACGATTACAGCTTTTGCAGGATTACTGAACACCAACATCACTTTTCTCACACAAAAAATAAACTGGTAACTATTTCCACAGCAGCAATTTTTCCAAAAATCTTTTTTTGTGTTTTTATACATGTTATGTTTTTATATGAAAATCTATTATTTCCCCCAAAGAAAAACTCATTCCCACTTTCCGGAACCATATTTAAGGTATGTTCCCTCTTCATTCCCAGCCTTAATTGTTTTATGATGGAAATATACCTGTCACCGTTTTGGAAATACTCTGCTTTGGCCTCCAACCTGAAACACCCACAAACTGCTCCATGACAGGTTTTGCTTTCACAGAGGTCTGTGGCGGGTTAGGAGCAGGACCGGACGGGGTGGGGGGGGGGGGGGGGGGGGGGCGAGTCCCCGTGGCAATCACCCCAGTTGTGCACAGCTGAAGGTCATGCACTGCTGGTGTTGGCCACCCATGGAGAGTCACACACTGTAGCTGACCAGAAGCAAAGCCCTTCAGCCAACCCGACTGCACACGGCCAAAGGGCGGCCACACAGCAGACGCTGATGCAGGTCAATCCATTTACAAGCGTAAATTCACCTTTTCTGAATCAATTATGTGATGTTTTGCTCTAAAACTTTTTGTGCCACGCCTGTGTGCAAAAGAGGTGGGCAAACAAATGTTATATTCTGGTTCATTGCTGCATACAGACTTAATAAAAGTACACGTCCTTGCATTTAAAAACTGGAAAGTGATCACTGGTGTAAAATACTGATCGAATGAAGTATGACTAACACAACAGCAATGCCTGTTGGCTACTTTATAAGAATACGTCACAGCTATGGTTATTGGTAGACACTTTTTAGAAACCACAGCTTGAAAAAGTATCTCCCAAAACATTTATTTTGTCCCTTTGAAGTTATTATTATTATCATATATCCTTTATTTCGATAAAATATCATAAAAGGTACAGGTACAAGACAAAACATTTCATTTTACATAAACCAATTGTGAATAAATGTACAGATAAAATATCTATTTGGAGGGGGTACTTGTCATGTTTAAAATAAATAAATAATTAAAAAGCACATAAAATCAATTCCATAAAATCAGCAGAGATTTCCAATTCATTTGCATCTTTTTACAGTCTTTCACCCGCTTTTTTCCTAATAAAATATACAGCAAGCAGGTACCTACTAATACAAAAAACTATTACTTGTCGCGTGTCAGTTGTTAAAATTCTTTCTGCGACTCTATATGTCCTAACACCAATATTTGTACAAAGGGGTGTGATTCATTTTTTCCTGGCTACCAAATATGTGGGGCAAAAAATAGTAAGTGAGCGTTATCCTCCTTCATACCTTCACTGCACATACTGCATTTATCATTGCCATTTGGACTCCACCTTGCTGTATGACTTTTTATCATCAATGTTCCATATCTACGCTTTAGGTATAATGTTTTTGCTAAGGGGGGATTTACTTCATTCAAAAAGGGCTCGTAGCAAAGGCTCTATTTTAAACAGGTAAAATTCTTTAGTTAGAGATCCATTGGATAAATCATTAGTTCTACGTTCATTCATATAAGCCCAAAAGGAGATTTTTAAAATCCTTTTTGAACATGGAGTTAGTGCAGATGGATTTGCCCAAAAATGGGCTAGTCCAACCTTACAGACCAAGCTCTAATATGGTCGAACCATACAATATGGATGAAAACATCCAGGCCTTTTAGCTCAACTAGAGCTGTTCTATAATGTGTCAGCTCAGGTGTGGTCCATAGCCTAACCCATAACATTAATGGTCTTAGTATGGCATGATGATCTGTCTGCTTCATATTTAAGTCAAGAAGCATTGGTATTGTTGGGGTAGACACTGGCAATTTTAATAGTGCTCTATAGAATTCATTCTCTTTGACCTCAAAAGATTTTCTACAGGTGGGTCCCCACAGATCTGCCCCATATAGGGCTGTCGATTGTGCTTTTTGCCCGAAAAACTTCAAGTGCCGGTAGCACAGCTTTGTTCCAGCTATCCCTATGTCTTTTTAATATGAGGCGACTATTCTGTGTTAAAAGCAGCTTGCTTTTTTCAATTTGGGATTTCCACTGCATATTAGAGTCAAAGGATACGCCCAAGTATATGAAAGTTGTAACATGTTTCAACTTTTGATTTTCTAAAACCAAGTTTCCCTTAAAGGAGCTATGTGGATTTATTGCCATGTACTTGGTTTTGCTGGTATTTATCTCGAGGCCTTTTGTATTACAGTATGAGTGAAAAGTATTAAGCAATAATTGTAACCCTCTCGAAGTTTGGGATATCAAGATGGTATAATCCGCAAATAGTAGGACTGACACTGTTTCACCACCCAATTTTGGTGAATCGTTTTTACACTTGTTTAGGAAAGTGGGCATATCATTAACAAACAGGGAAAAAAGGGTTGGGGCAAGGACACAACCTTGGCGAACCCCTCTTTTTATTGGTATCGCTTTAGTGAGTTCGCCACCTGGACCCCACCTCACTTTCGCAAAGTTATTATAGTGGAGTCTTTGTACCTGCTCCAAGATGTTTTTTGGTAAACCCTGTTTGGCGAGCGCTTTCCACAACAAGTATCTGGGGGTGAGGTCAAATGTGGCTCTTAGATCAACGAATGCCACATACAAATGGCCCTTTCGCAAATTAACATATTTCCAGCATAGGCAGCAGAACCTGAATAGTTGATCTATAGTGCTAACTTTTGCTCTGAAGCCTGCTTGGTATTTGGTAAGGACATCTCCATCCTCAATCCATTCATTGATCCGATTCATAAGGTGTCTTGCATAATTTTTTTTGCTGTATATCTACCAAACTTATTGGGCGGTAATTTGCAGGATCACTCCTGTCGCCCTTTTTAAAAATGCAAATGATTTCCGCCCCCTCCAAGTATCAGGCATTCTAGCACCGCAGCTATATAATTACACAAGTGGTTGAGATATGGTCCCCAATTTTAACATCATGCTTAAAAAAGTCTCCTGGCATGGAGTCTAGTCCTGAGGCTTTACCAGGTTTCACAGAGTTGATAGCTTTTATTTCAAAATAGCATTTAAAAAAAAAGCGAGTATAACTTTGAATAAAAGCTTTAACTTTTTCTAAATTCCAAATACACTTATAGTAATTCAGTTACTGCTGTGGCTTGCCAAATTAATCCGGCTTTAATTTAAAGTAAGTAATGGTAGGGGTAAGTCCTGTATGTAGACACGTGCGCCACAAGGTACCTTGAAATTCAGTCATGCTTCTCATACTATGCAATGGTTAACCATTATTTAGGAGAACAGAGACACATGAAAATAAGAAATAAATTGTAAAGCCCTCCATTTCGTTAATGTGAGGAAAATCTTACTTGTGCCATTAGGATGCTTATGAACCACTCCATTTGTATATCCTGCTCATCACAGCTTAGACGCCTGCAGCAAAATAAAGTACATGACGGGGGTTAATTGACAATCTGTGTAATATATATATAAATATGAGCAAGGCGGAGGTTGCCGCCGAAACGCGTCTGAGCAGAAGTTGATATGCAATAAAAATCTTGAACTAAGATACACGGAGTCAGCGCCTTCTTGGATGGTGAAGTTTGGTGTGGTATTAATAGATATATATATATATATATATATATATATATATATATATATATATATATATATATATATATATATTTGTGTAGTGCAGCTGATATTTATTCCTAATCATTAAGAGGCAATAATTCATATATTTTATGGTTCTATAACTAAAAGTTAGTAGGTGGTGTAGAAGAGATCTTGTATCAATACAAATGTAAGTCGTTGTTAAACTATTTTGATATTGTATGAATTTTCAGACTTAATACATTGCACTTAATACTTTTGGTCAGTGCTTTCCGTGAATGTTTGAAAAGCAGAGGTCGCCTGCTGCCCACAAACCACATCTTACTAACACAGACAGACCATGAACACTAATAGCATTTGTATTCATAGAATGTTTCCTTACAAAGCACTAACTACTGATAAAATAGCACAAAATTGAGCTCAATATGTTTTAGGGAGTCTACTTAATAATTTTGATAAGCACTGAAAACTGTATACATCTAAGCTTGTATTTGTGACATGTATAGGTGTGTTTCTTCCCACTCATGGGTGCTTTAGGTGTGGGCTTGAGTTCTAATGTTGTGGATCACTTGGAAATGGCCTACAAAGATTAAGCTTTAAGCACATAAAGGAATCGTGAATCAAATATCTGCTTGTATGAAATATCCTTA